>NC_084980.1:6935506-7298006 GCF_963691925.1 Scomber scombrus
GTCAGAGTTGGAACTGATTTGGGGTCAGATACACGTAACAGCTCTCTCATACTTTCTGTATGTGTCAAAACGGCTGAAGCTACTTTAGAAAGGGGTCGAATGGCAGCTCATTTCTACTTATTGACATTGTTATGGTTGGCATGAGTGAAGATTATGATGCATTTCGGAGGGATGGATGTATTTCAATCTTTTCAACACCTGCCCAGAATGTGTGTCTACCCACTAGTGCTAAACACAAAGAACAGCTGATGGGAATGTCCTTAGTTTGTAGGTATTTGGTCATAATCTAATGATGGTGCTGGATTAAAAATTAAGGGATTGCCAGAGTTTGTGAAATGAATCCTGGACAGATATCAAGGGTTAGGGTTACGGTTAGGGTTAGGGTTGGGGTTAGGGTTACAGCAAATTTCAAAACAACCCATCCAATAGTTGATGAGACATTTCACTCAAAACTAAAAATGAAAGGTAAAGAAAAAAATATCACTAAAGTTATCAGGACTCATCCTCTGTTAACTATGAATTTCTTAACAAGATTTTGTGCCAATGCATCCAGTGATTATGGAGATATTTCAGTGTGGACCAAAATGGCAGATTGATCAACAGCCACACCAACATTGCCATCCATAAAAATAGTTTCCTGGCCTATGACCTAACTTTCCAAACTTTTACACCAAATTTCAAAAAGATCTGTTACCATATTTTTGAGATAACCTGCCAACAAAGAAACAAATTAAACAGGCCCAAAATCTTATTGGGAATGAAATCAGCATGTGTTGTATGTGAGTAATTAAACAGTTGACGGGATGAGTAGTAATAAGCATGGAATTGGACCTCAATAGGGATAGAAAGAGTAGAGCTGTGATTAGCATCCCACTGTTTTCGGTGGAGTCGACTTTCCTCTACTTCTACAGGTGAGATAAGGTGGGGCACTTGCTCCCTTGCTGAGCTCAAATGTGTCCAGAATGGGTGGACAGCATCAACCCCCTATGGTGCTCATAGACCAGCTCTTTGAGCAAGGTGGGCCACTACTCAGGCATCCTAAACCCCTAAAATGTCAACAGGTTTTTTTGGCAATCTAACACTGTTTGTCAAGAATTTCTACCAGTAAAACTACAATATCAACCTCCTGCAGTATTATCTTGTTTTTTAGCCATGGATACAAGTAATGTCAAGATGCATCAAAGCAGTGACATTTAGATTTTCCTTTCAACACATTGAAACTTCTTCCTACTGCTCATCCATTGTTGTTTATCACTGCTTACTGTGAGAAAAAGAGCCTAAACCGAAGTGACTGAGCTGTTTGTCAGTTTCACACCCACACACACACAGAGTTCCAAAAGTGGTTCGTCTTGTTGCAAGTCAAACACTGAATTCTCAAAGGAGGCTGCAAGTACAGACATCCCACAGTGAGGGATACAATTTCTGAGCATCCTGTTCCTCAGAATTAGTGCTGCTTGCTTTTTACTAGTCTACCTAAGTAAAGCTACCAGTTTAAGCCTGAGATAACATAATGTATATATTGCAATCACGCACATACACATACATACACACACACACACACACACACACACACACACACACACACACACACACACACACACACACACACACACACACACACACAGACAAAAGTCAGTTGATTTAGACGTTGAGTGTCATGCAAATATCAATATATTTGATCTACTTTCCATCTACTTCTTTATTGGTTATACAAATACAGTTCAAAGCTCTTTAAATAACTGATCTAATAGCTACCTTTATCTACTGTACAGTTTAATACTTGCACACCTGGCAGTACACCTACATCATAGGCATCTGGTTATACTGTCCACTGACTACAATGTAATACTCTGAGCCAATCAGAATTGAGAATTCTCAGTGGCTAAAAAATTAATTAATTTAAGATTACGTGAGAGAAGTTTTGAGGCAGTCACATGGTCCTTTATGGAACTGTTCGTATGCTCTTATCTATGTTGCTGAAGTGAATAAAGGCCTTGGCCACTATATATGGGAAGTTAATGTATACTCATTTTAAATATACCACAAGAAATTATTTAGGCAACTACTGGTTAGTTACTGCAATTGAAATCTCAGTGTGTGCACTGTGTGTGTGTGCAACTAAATTCTTAAAAATGTAAATATATTTTAAAAAATTCACAAATGATAGTTATAAGAAAAATACAATATGGAGATTCTGATTCATAAATAACATATGCTTGCCCCATCATGAAGGGAGACAGGAGCCAGGCTGTCTCACACACACGCACACACACGCACGCACACACACACACACACACACACACACACACACACACACACACACACACACACACGCACACGCACACACACACACGCACGCACGCACACAATCTCTCTCTTTATTCCACAGTTCCTGCTGGAATTGAAGCAAACTCTATCTCTATCTATCTCTCAATTACGCACGCACGCACGCACGCACGCACGCACGCACGCACGCACACACACACACACACACACACACACACACACACACACAAACACCTGCGCAAACAAAGCCTGCATGCACTCGAGTTCCAGGTTATACAAATGAGTCAGTTTACGTGCGCACACACACACACACACATTGTGGGCTGCTGGGCAAAGGCTGTCGAAATATGGAAATGATTTTCCTGCGAATCCAAAACACAGATAGAGTAGTAGATGACAGTCAGCAGGTTTACGGTAACACAAAAAAAAAAAAAGCCATGAATCAACAACAATTTTGAGTAATGCTCTGCATCACAAACAGTTTATCATGTTGTGGACTTGCAAACGCCTCATGCACCTCTGCAGAGTGACCAATGACCAGTGGGAAGGTCGGTGTATATCAACCATATGTTTTCATCTATTCTGGGGCTCACTGATCGTGTGCAGACTGACCTTTGACCCCTGTCTCAGGCACAATAGCCATGTTTGCAATGACATAAGATCCATAGAATCCATAAACTCCATAAAATCATTCTTAAAATATATAAATACATAAAATATGTAAGTTATAAAAATATAAGTGTATATCAGTTCCTGTGTGCGTATTGCGTATTGATCATTTGGAAGTGTTTAAAACATGAATTGCACTTGGGATAAAACACTTCTTATTAATTAATATAAATATAAATATGTATAATATAATATTAACAATATTTTCTCATGATGTTAGACAACATAATCACATTTTAGCAGAAAATACTTGCTGCTAAAAGTTAGCGGTATGTACATATATAATTTATAGGAGACAGGGTTGTTTTGTAAAGTGCTTCTTTACAAACTGCAGCCATAAACCAACCACAGAATCTGATCTGACACTGAGTACATAACAATTATAACATAATACAGTCGTAATGCAATAAATTATTCAAATCATTCATCACCTAATCATCACATATTGTCACTATTGTCACATACCTGTGTTTGTGTGTCAAATTTAGCCATTCTAGTGTTGAATAATGTGCTAATTCATCATGATAGTAATGCAATGCACACAGTGGTATGCATTACCAAACAGTTAATGTGTCAAACTAAAGTAAATGATTCTTTCCCAACTGACTTATTCATGAATCATTCATTTGGACAACAAGAACTTGTGGGACAATAACCTTATGATACATTCCCCCTGATAACATTATGATTTTCAAATATAATACTCAACCATATTCTACAATGAGAACAGTCTGTGTTGATTCTGCCTTTATTTAATATAAAATAATAAGAGAAATGTTTGTGAAATGCATGCACTGATATAATCTGGTGAACCTGATGAACACGAGCTGTCTGCTAATGTAAAACTGTGGAACAATCAGTAATTATTTAGTCTCATCACCATCACTCTAGCCCAGAGGTGATTCTTTGTGTGTGTGTGTGTGTGTCTGTGTGTCTGTGTGTCTGTGTGTAGAAGCAGCATTCATGCAGCCTCTAATGATAAATGGACTGCATTTATATAGCTCTATTCTAGTCTACCAACCACTCAAAGCACTTAACAACACATGCCAACATTCACCTATTCACACACACCCACGCGCACGTGCACGCAAACACACACACACACACACACACACACACGCACGCACGCACACACACACACACACACACACACACACACAGATGGCGGAAGGTGCCTGCAAGGTGCAAACCCGCCTTTTAAACAGTGTTTCTATTGCTCACTCATACCTTTCACACACACATACACACCCCAAATAACTTAAAGTTCAGTGTCTTACCCAAGGACACTTTGACATGTGAACTGGAGGGGTCGGGGATTAAACCACCGACCTTATGATTAGTGGACAACACGCTTTACCCCCTGAACCACAGCCACCTTATCAACACAGCCAATAACACAAATGAAGACTACCCAGATTCACAGTTGCCACTTTTATCAATGAGGTTTAATGACTGTATAATTTTGCCCTTTTACATAATACCATTCATATATATCACCATGTGTTCTGTTTTCCTGCATCAAGTGTTTCCATCCATCCTTTTATTTGGTGGAGAGTGATCCACTTTTACGAAAAGTACCTGGGTACAAAACTCTCAGGGAAATTACTGCCTCAAATCTGAATAGATTTTTGTCAGGCTTGTTTTCAGCTAAATAGCAGCTGGACAGCAGAATGTGAAGCATATGTTTTGTTTAGAAAATTGCTCTGTGAAGGACAAGAGGCCCAATTAGAGAGACAGCAGTTGCCTGACTCTGCTTGCATCTCATGACAACAAAATATTTTATGTGAGAATCCTTGTAATTAAAATAAATACTTGGTATTTTTCAGCATATTGAAATAGTTCAGATAGGAGCTGTATGTTGTTGTTGTTTTTTTGTTTTTTTTTTTGGGGGGGGGGGGGGGGGGGGGGGTACTGACAAATGAACAATACTGTAAGATTTGTTGTCAAAGGGTTAGGGTTAGGGTTAGGTTTTGTATTTCATTGTCATTCATAAAACTTTGGTTTTCAGAATCATGATCTATTGCACTGGACCTGCAAGTTGCATATTAGCAATGAGCCAAAATTCAAATAGTGACTTTTTAATCATGCTTTTTAACAAAAATATTGAAACTCAATTTAATTAAATTCAACAATTCTTGCAAATATTTCATAGTAAAATGAGTGAAAAACTCCATTATTCAATCTCCTTTCAGTTTATTGTGTTTTAAATGGTGAAAGATTTAAAAACAAAAAAAAAAAAAAAAAAAGATAAATCACTTTTAGCGGCAGACCATTTTATTTCTATTTAGGTAAACTTCTCAATACGTTTAGTTTTTACTCAATTAAATTGTTAGCCTTATGTGACTCACTTGCAAAGTAAAGTAAGAAACAGGCTTTACTTGTTGCCTTTATATAAAGTGAGTCACTGTGGGTGCCACCAGCCAGGCGCCAAAGTTCATTTAGTTCACATATAGGGAGAGTACTTACAAATATCTGTCTTCTTTATAATTAATCCATCAAACAATCAACAGTTCACTGCACACACAGAAGTCTTCCTCTGTGTATGTTAACCTGGTGTCACCAACTCGATGCCTCAATCATCAATCTAACTCTTCAGCAAATATCATTAAAAACTTGATCATTTCCCATCCAAACTTTCTATTTTCCTACATAGTATAGTTGCAAAATTACACTTTCTGTGTGGCTGTTTAATCTGTAATATATGGTTTTTAAACATGTTTTTTTATTTATATTAACCCTCCTGTTGTCCTTGAGTCAAATTTGACCTGTTTAAAAAAATGTATCAGAAATATGGATTTATTTCATCTAATTCCCTGAAAATCACATGTATGGTTCAATACTACATTCTTTACAAGTAAATTGGGTGATCATTTGAACTTCAACAGTCAAACCAGACCGGGTCAGTTTTGACCCAGGAGGACAACAGGTGTGATTATGTGCTGCCATTCAAATATTTGAAATGGTTTCAAAACAGTATCCTGACAAAAATTTGACATGTACCATTTTGGGATAATCCATCAACATATCATCCAAATGAGGTATAATTCCATTTAAATGAGGCCTATATTGACCATAATTTCCAAAAATATATGTAAAGTTGGATAAAAAGAGATTTATACTTTATGTTTTATTAACAGTCGAACCAGTCAAAATTGATCCGGGAGGACAAAAGTTACATGGTTGACAGGAAGTCACAGGAAGGTTAATGGAGATAGAAATGTCAGTGTGGGTCTATTTTAGCATTTGATTGGTACAGCTTTTCTTCATCCCCGACATGAACAAAATACTGAAGCTCACAGACAATGTTCAACCACTGTTGGTTGAACTTGCACCATGTTACTAAAATAGACGCAATGTCATTTTCACATGACATTACAAAGCAGACTCTAGTCACTTTAAAAGTATACCCTAATTGATCTGTCCACTCAGTCAGCTGACTCAGATTCTGCAGTTTGTCGGTGGCACAGCTTGTATATTTG
The DNA here is from genome assembly GCF_963691925.1 of Scomber scombrus. Classification (NCBI taxonomy): domain Eukaryota; kingdom Metazoa; phylum Chordata; class Actinopteri; order Scombriformes; family Scombridae; genus Scomber; species Scomber scombrus. The sequence goes on from NC_084980.1 coordinate 6,941,941, forward strand.
CTTATCACACATCCGGTGCTGGCGATGTGATTCAGATAATCACTGTTAGCAGTGACTCAGTATGAAAGTATGAAATGCGTGTGTTCGAAGTACCTGAAAAGTTCAAGCATTTCTCTGTGGTAACTTCAAAAGAGAATGGGACCAGGAATGTAATTGGTTGAGCTCTACATTCCCTGTGGAGTAGTTAGTTACACTGCGCTTTCGTAAGATTTAAAAGAGCTTGTAAATCAGCAGCATGGCTTTGATTGGCTATGTCCTCAGGCAAACTAAAAAAATAATGGATTTTCCAAGTAAGTTAGCCATTGTTCATATCTAGAGATCAGCATAACCTGAATTACATTGCACTTTGAACTGCATTGCAAGAATATCCAAGAATCTATTAAATCTGCATTTTGATTGGAGGAACCAGGGACTAATTCATGCTATTAAAAAAAGTCTGTAATCTCGGGGAAGGATGAGGAGCGTCAAGTACAGGGTTTGGCTGATCAGAGGTGATTGGTTAAGAACAGGTTACCTGTTTCCATAGGTGTGTCAACTTGTGTATTGCTTCATTTATAAAACAAGCAGATGCTTTAGTACCGGGACAATGGCTGTATTATAAGAACTGGATGCCAAACTCAAAGATGGTGCCCATTCACTTGAATGAAAATTGCTCACCAAGCACATATATTGTGCAAAAATGTTTGCCTCACTGCACATGCGCGTGCTCTGTTCAATCATGGTGGGAAAATTCCAAAACAGAATAATCATCTATTCCTCAGAAAGTTGTCTGCTGTAGAGTCAGGCACCCTGGTGTTTCCAGTCTCTTATTTTTTCTCATTATTTCATTACATTTAACTCACATTATTCAAGCAATAGTAAATACAAAGGACAACATTGCTGTTTCCACAAGTGTGAAAAAAAATATTTCTACAACTACAATTTACAAATGCCACCTTTGCTTTTTAATCCACCATAGATCAGATTTACCTAATCTACAAAGTTTTTCAGATGCAGTGGAAATGCAAACACGGATGGACAACAGTAACTTTATTCCCTGGTTTAGCCCCTGAGATAAGTTATTCTAGGTTTATAGCTAATACACTTCCCCAGCTAGATTTCTACTGGTCAACACTGATGTCATGGCCATGTATACAGGTAACCAAGTATCTAATCAGCTTTTTTCATGTGTGTATGAGTATGACAAAGATTTCTGCCAGGGAAAGTAACAGTAGAACAGTAGAGCAGATGGATGAAAAGCGATATCATTACACATTGGGTGTTCCTATGATAACCTCCTGACTCTGCATTTAAAATAATTTCATCATTGCAAGAATATCTGTTGGCAAAGTCATTAGTTTAGTAGAATTGCATAGATAGATAGATAGATAGATAGATAGATAGATAGATAGATAGATAGATAGATAGATAGATAGATAGATAGATAGATAGACCTTTATTGTCACTGTTAAAACACAATGAAAGCCAGTTTGTAGCTCTTCAGCTGATCAAAACTCTGATGATGGTGCTAGATGAAAAGTCAGGTGACTACAATTTTTGTGGCAATGCATCCAATAGTTTAAAACCTTCCCCTCAAAATGACAAATGTAAAACAGTTGGAGGCACTAAGGGAAAAGTGAAGGGATCACTAGTCAAGTCAAGTCAAGTCATTAAGATACATTAAGATGTTGAGATAGTCTAGAGTTTGACTGGCAATTCCATTCAGAGAGCTCTGCTGCTAGCATGGCTCAAAATGTCTAATCTCCTGGATCTTAAACAGTCATATCCTATGAGTAAAAACGTTTTCTGAATTTTCTGTACAGGAATCTTTGGTGTAAACAACATAAAACCAGCAGTTCTGTGTGAAAGGTTGTGTGTGTTTGTATGTGTATGCGTATACTATCAAGGACTTTCAAGGAAGCACCCAGACCACTTTAGAGCTTTAGGATTCTTCCACTTCCGATTCGTTTGACATCTGAAGGCATTTTCTTTGATCCCGGGGCTCACTCATGGGAATACAGCATAGCAGGCGATGAAATGGAGCTGGTTAGAATGAGAGGGAAAGGAGAGGAAAACAAAGGGAAGTAGAGAGGGTAGGAAAGATCAGAGTGGTGAAAGAGAAAAATGACAAAGAGAGGAAAGGGGGGGATATTAAGGAAGTAGAGGTTACTCTGGAGGGCTTCAGTTACGTAGGTAGAGAATACGGAGTGTCAAGAAAAAAGACGACGGAGAGGTCACTTCATCCAAAGAGCCGTGTTTCACTGTCACTGGGTGACAGGTGAGAGGGTCTGGGAATTAAGAGGGGGTGTAACACAGATAAAGGATAACATGTCACTGATGGGTTGTACTCTGAAAAAACATTGTAAGGTCAGTACCTTTGCTCAAAGAACCGAAGAAGCTCAAGATCCAGCTCTTTCATGAACACCTATGCACCTGATGGGCTGAAAAAACAGAACAAACAACAGTCTGCTTCTTTGCACTCTGTGTATTGCCTCAGTGCACCGCCTGTTGGCACCTATGTCCTATCAGACTAACACTTGCTCTCTCCTGACTAGATCTGTGGTTTTGTTGTATCAATTCTCAGATGTACATTAATTTAGATTTAACATTTTAACATTGTAAATTATAACCACAAAGAGACAGAGAAAAATATGTCACATTATTATTAGCATGCTAGGGAACAGTTCAGTTAATATAGGAAAGTATAATTTGGCAATGCTTGCATAACATAAATTTAATACAAGTTGTTCCTTAGTCAGGTTTAAACATTTGAGTCATCTTGTGACCGAATTAAACGATTAAACTTCTATGAGCGGTGGCATTGTGCCCATTTGCCCATGGTGCCCATTTCGAAAATGGATTGCTTTATACTTTATACTTATTAAAAAAAGTGACTTTTCTGTATGTTTTTATTTGTATTTAACTCTGCCTGCTACACCTCACCGCTATAATTGTTGGAAATTGTGGTCATGTTAACCATAGTGTAAGGTATGACAACTTATCTCAACTCACGCCATAAAACAGTTTGCTTCAGAATTTCCCTTTAAAGTGACTTCAGCATTAGTGGTTTTATCTGTAACCCTAGTCAATAATATTAGCATTAGCTTGTCGACCTTTGCTGTTAGGCTATTTATACTTAAATTATTGTTTTTGACCAAACATATGTGCAGCACTGAAACATGTCCTGAAAAACAAAGTGTGAACAAAAAACAGCAGATAAATGTTTGTGAGCTTTCTTTGACCAGCAACAGTGCTGCTAGCTAACAAACTAATGCTACCCCAGAGTTTAAAATCTTTTTGCTAAATTTTTTATGTTCAATAATGCTATTAAATGCAATGTATAGTGTTAATAAGTGTATATCAATTATATCTCTAGATAAACTTGTTGTGTGACACCCCAGACTTTGACCACAGGTGTCACCCTAATTTTGTGGGTTTATGCATGTTAACCACATATGGGGCTAATTTGACCCAGTCAATTGCGCCGATACGTACAAATTTCACCGCTCAGTAAACAATATTCAAGCCCTGTAGACCCCTTGAAGGTGGTCCGCCAATACTCATATAACTGGGGTGACAAAGTGTAACCCATTCATTTTGTTGTCATTAAATTCTAGGAATAACATCAAGCTTTAACACTGGAGCAGAATAATGTTTTGTTGTTTTTAATCATTTATTGATTTAGTCACAAAATCAAGTACAAAGAAGTAAATATGTCCTGCTTGTAATACTCGAACGGACTGTAGAAGATAAAAGGACATAGAAATGGTTGAGGATGACACCTTGAGGGGGACGAGGAGTGTAAAAAACATGTTGCTGGACTTTAGATGTCCTCTGACTAATTGCTCATGTCTTCGGGGCACACGAGGTGTCGGGAGGTCAATGGCCAAGGCTATCTGTCAGTGTTGGGTGAAACTCAGTCTCTGTCTCAGTCAGCCTTACTCTTCAGTGACATCTAGAATGATACTGTGGTTATTTTACCACTTTTAATGCTTACTGAGAACTACTAAAACAATTCACTTTTCTACTCTCATTCACTTTTTTATGTTTGACTGGGGATTTTTTGATATGGGGGTCAGAATCTCATCAGAAAAAATAGGGTATTTTCATTGGGGACACAGCAATAACAAAATGTACATTGACCACAAAGTTTTAAGTATTAAACTTGTACATTTGTGGCAGAGCACAACAATTATTAAGGATTAGTCATTCACTGCTAGGCAGTTATGAGCAAGAAATTCCTGAAGTACAACTGACAGCAAGTGAGTACAAGTGCCAATATTTACATTACAATTATACCATTGAAGAGGTTCCAAACCTGATGAGTGATACTGTGTAAGATGGGAAAGTGCTGCACTGTTGGTTGTGAGTCAAACGACAGTGTCAAGTGTCGAGGATCCTCTTAGGGTGAATCAGGATGCACAAACTGTTAACATGCTATTTTCGCACATTCCTAAAAATCAACTTTACCTGGTTATCCTGTCCTAATACTTGCAGTCACTGTATCTCTATCCCATCTACACACAGACACAATTTCCCTTGGAAATATACCAAAATCAGCTCATCTCATCTTACGAGCTGTGAAGAACTTACAAAACAACAGCAGTGAAAGGTAACAGGCTTCTGTTACCGTTTGTGTGTGTGTGTGTGTGTGTGTGTGTGCACACGTTCATGATAACCTGTCTGTTGGGGGGTATATAGTTTCTAATGTGGATGAGCTCCCATAGGAAACCAGTGAGACCCATCTGTCTGGGGAGGGCCTGAGGTGTTAAACCAGAGAAATGTTCCAACCACAACAGTTAGCTTTCCTGCCTCTGGGGAAGATTAATGAGGCTGCACCAGCCTGAGGTGCATATCTTATCTGTGGTATCAGATGTAATGAATATGTTTATTTCAGTTCTCAGTTTTTACCTGTCTGTCTGACTGTCTGGCTAATGTTCAGTTTGTAATGTGTTGTGTTCTTTTGATGAATGAGACAGGAAATGGTTGTAAGCTGTACAAGAAAAGATTTTGATCTGATTTTTGAATTTTGATCATTTAAATAAAATATCTGTTATATCTTTTTTGGGGCTTCTAGGAGCTGTAAAACCAAAATGATGACCCAGACACCAAAACTACAAATAATTCTCTGTGGGTTTGTTACTTTAAGCAAATCTATTCACATTACCCTTTATAATTTGATCCTTTCTAAATAAAATAATATTAATTAGTGCAGCTACAAATTTTCTGTTATTTTTAATTGATCTATTCATTCATTTACTTCCTCAGTGGACAATCCTACTAAACCTTTTTATGTCGAATGCTAACATTTTTTAAATTCTTGCTTTCGACAATGTTTGCACATAAAAACAATATGACTTACAACAGATGTTCAGGGAAAGATCATGGTTATAGTAAATATAACTAAGGTATGATTAATGTTAAGCAAATAAAATATATAGTTAAGGTTAAGGAAAGATTATTAATCATTAGCAGTCCATAGAATGTTGCAAGTCAGGACGTAATTTCCTTTCTCTTGCATGAAAGATACACTCCATGCCCATTCCCCAACCCTACCTTGTTACATCACGCCTCCATTAACACTGAACTTTGGTTATCATTATGGATAAGGTGAGGTTTGAGGTGTGGCATCATCTGATATAGACTCAACTCCTAGGAAAACTTGGCTGGCTGCATGCACATTAGCAAGTATGTCATCAGATGTAGCCCATTATCTTTAAAAAAAAAAAAAAAAAAAAAAAACTGCTCTGAAGGGCTGCAGAATGAGAGGCACTGAAAGGCTATCATCACTTTTTTATTGCTTTTTCATTTACATATAAGACAATATAACATTTGGTTATATTAGGACAGTCAGACACCACGTCATACAAACTCTTTCAAATAACAGTGTTGACATCTGTTATGAGTTGAAACATATTAAACAGAAAACAATGACAGTGACAATGTTCAGAATATACATTTTAACAGTGTTTTTTTATTTTTTTACCACATGTTCATATGACAGATATATTGGAGAAGTATATTCCAAATTTGTAAGCCAAACAAGTGAAGAAAGGCGTATTCATGATATCTACAAGTTCGTACCAAAGAGAAAATTCTAAGTATAAGAAAATAGACAAATGACTCAAATATCATAAATCACCTGCACAGGCACAACACTCTCGCATTCACACCATAACATGGAAACAAATGAGGAAGCTAGAAACTTTGGTGTATACACAAGCTGAGCAATTCTTATAGGACTGGATGGGCGCCATTTTTGGTGTTCAGCACCCAGCTCTTATAATACATCCATGATTTTAAGGTTCAGGAAAGTCATTCATCTTTTGTCATGATGATCATGTGGTAAATAGCAGAAATATGTATGGCATTCACATTACAAAAGAATCCAACAGTGGTGTCAGTAGCCAATGTTGCTTGATGATGTTATGTCACACACGCAAAAATTGGGCCTGTTTCAATTATTTTGCCGGGACCCCTTGCATTAGCATCCCCTCTACAGCAGCACATGGCCCTCTTTCAAATGAATAAGAGGTCTGCGTTTATTTCCCACACAAGGCTTATGTCAGTCTGAACATGGCATCAGTTACCAAACAGCTTCAGATACATTACCACAACTATCTGAACTGGATTAGCATGAAGCCCAGGGAAACCAAGAAGGATCTGATTGAAATCCTAAGAGACACATATATGTGGCAAACTGTAAACTAAAGTGTATTAAATTAATCTTGATTCTTAAGTGCAAAAAGGAACTTGATAAAGACTTGACAAGATTGCTGCCTATAAGAAAAAGGCATGTGAATGCAGCATGCAGGCTACACAAAATATAATCCGAAATCATTATACGAAGCTTCAATCTGTTTACCATCATCATTTCTTTCCATGAATGGGGATGTGGTCGGATTACACAGTAATACCCACCTCTTCCCTGAGTGCTACAGTACTGAATTAGATTTGGATTTATTTCAAATATTCAGGAACTGTTTTTACAATTGTGTAATGTTCAAGCATATTTGCTATGAAAACAGTAACATCTGGCAAGGAAAGTCCTGTCTTACTGTAACTTTTTCTTCTTCTATTCAAATATTGATTCCTGTGTATTTTCCACAACTGGAATGACTCAGTGTTGACAGATGAAATGAGGAGATAGTGTTTATATCAAGTGTATATTTTCACTTTGCGGTTAGTTGTTATGAAAGAGGTTTATATTTCAGCTGTGAATATAATGGAGGGAGGGATGGGCACCTGCAGAATACTGTCCTGCGAGAGTAGTCTTCAGTATGCCAAGATGGCTCACCTCTAATAGCAGAGCTTCTTCTCTTTTGTCCATCATCTTGGCATGCACCATCCAAGAGTTTATAACAGCAAAGCAAACTTTGTGTTTCTGCTTTACATTCTTCACTGTGCACATCATTTAATAATTAAGAATAGCAAATTGTGTTTGTCTGTTGCACCTACCTTGCATTGGTTAGGACTGAAACTCATGTAACATGTGTAGCGCCTATCTTTGATATAACTGTGATGAAAATGTTAGCCTTACTGTGTTTGCATAACAGTTAAACGTCTATAACCAAACATTGGTCAATTTAAATACATGACATTACAGGAACTTGCAGGTGCTTGTGAATGAGTGTGAGTATGTTCATATGTGTGCCAGCTTCTGTGTGTGTGTGTGTAAGTGTCTGTGTGCCCGCGCCTGGCTTTTTGTTACCTCATTGGGACCTTTTCCGGTGGAAGCAACGACCAGTAGTCCCCATGGGCACCCAAGCTGAATTGAAGTCAATGTAAAGTCCTGACAAGGATAGCAAACTTGTGTGTGTGTGTGTGTGTGTGTGTGTGTGTGTGTGCGCGTGCGTGCGTCAGTCTGCCGTGCCAACGCAGACTTTACTTACTTCTCTTTAATATGTTTATCAAATGGTTGCGAACACTGTCAACTGCCCTCCTTCATTAGTACTAATGGTGTAATTGACTGTTGGTTTTTCTCTTCATGTGGTTGCTGTGAGCGATGCTATCAGAAAAACCACAGGCGCCATTTCTGGACCCAACCAATGGAATGACAGAAAAGAAAAACAAAAAAAAACATCAACTGCCAATCTGCTTTCTTGCATAATGTGTGGTCTGTTAAGAAACATTGTGACGTACTCGACTCTGTAGCTGTTGATGTGTGGGTGTGTGACAGAGATACAGTATTTCCAGTCCCAGTAGTATATTATTCTACTGCAGTATTCCTTATTTATTTGCAGGCTCACATTCTAACAGTATTTTTACTGGATGCACTATGTGGCGTCTTCTATATGAAAAGAAAAGGGTTGTGTCAATACATGTAGCATACACACAAAATGTATTTTCACCTTGCAGTGTACAACAATATATCTGTTAGTGGTCATGCATTATGATTCCAGTATGTCCAATTTAATTTCATTTAAATTCCCTGTAGCTTGAAGGTTGGAAAAAATCACCCTATTCAACATTGTACAGTTGAATCACATATTTCATGTTTGCACTATTCCATCATGGAAATATTCTCAATGTGTTTTGTATCATTTCATACTTATTTCACACCAAAGTTCAGCAAGGTGTCTTTGGAAACAGTGGAGCAGCGTTTGGCTGCACAGCATGAGTGTTTACTGGCTGTGCTGCTGTTTGAATGAAGAAGCTAGAGAAGAGAAAAGATATACATTTGATCAAAATGGGGAAAAAGAGTACAGGTCAGAGTACAAGTGCAACAAAATGTACTCATTCATGATAGCCGTGATATTGGGCGCTCAGCCTATTAACAAATTTGTAGTGTAAGTCTAACCACAGGCGCAGGGTGATGTGGTTGATTTAACATCAAACAAATGTCACAATACTGACACACACATCTAATTAAACCTTGTCAAGTATTAAAAGATGAATGATATTGTTGTCAGTTATATAATTTTGTTTCATCTGGGACGTCACTATGCATGCTGATGAACACAAAGAAGTTCCAAACTAATAGACACAATAATGCCAACTGTTTGCTGACTGGGTGATCTGCGGTAAGTACATTTGTAAATAAAACTATTAGTTCTGTCACAGCATTTATTATGTAAAGGCGGTGCAGTTAATCATCTTCCAACAAAGTGAAAGGTACATTTACATAACTCATTTATATAATGTCATCTAATGGGGTTTAATAACTTGGCATTATTTTGGGAAAGCCTGAGACTAAATTAAACACACCACTTTCTATCCAGACTGTGTGAGAATCAGTGTAAATTGAAGACATGCCCATACCTCAGAATTAACCATTGGTAGAACACATGCTGACAAAGGAATCAAAAACATCAGAATACATTGACGCAATACACTTTCTTTAAATTATTTTACAGAAATACTTTATGAGGAACAAATACTGAACAGAGCTGCTGTTTCAGCATAATCACCATCCTAAACTAAAGGAACGACATCTCTAGTGGTTGCCCGGCAACTTTCTATCAGCTCATATACCATGGTGACAGTAAGATTCACGCAAAATCACATACTAAACACTACATACTCAATATGTGTGTTGTAGTTCAACATACTTTTGCATGAATAAACAGTAGTATGTATGTTTTTGGACGCACTGAGCTGTAATGATCAGCTTTCTTACTGGTTGGTAACCATGGTAACCCGTGCCAACCATAAAGTCTCAACTCATTCTAAACACCTAGCAAAGTGAAACCGTACTTGAAATGAAGCGTTACTACTATTACGACAGCACTGCCTGGGTTGCTATGTTGCTGTAGTCGTGGTCAACACTGCTTTTCATTATGGGATATTTAGTTTCCAGTGTTTGCATAGTGTTGTATTTCCTTGGGAGTAGTATGCATTTCACATACTATTAGTTTCATATTAGGGTTTCAGACATACTAAAAAAGTCTCACATACTGTTTTAGCATACTAAATAGCATGTTAGTATGGAGTTTCGGACGCAGTCACTGCTCTGGGCCAAGAAATGGTTAGGAACATAAAAAACACCACATTTTGTTTTATACTTTGTTTTTAGTTTGAATTAAATAAAAAAGATACAAGCTAGCTGTTCCCCCCTGTTTCCTATCTGTATGCTAAGCTAAGCTGACCTGCTGCTAGCCTTATATTTAACAACGATGACAGAGTGGTATCCATCTTCTTATATAACTTTTGACAAGAAACCAAGTGATTGTCAAATTATGTACCTCTTTAACAATGTCATTACAGGTGTCATTGATAAGCTATGCATGATTAGGGTAATACTAATGTTAGCATACATACTGTGGTATAACAAATGTGCTTTTTATCACCAGCTACTTCCACTTCAAACTTTAAAATATTCAGCTTCTTTAGGTGATGTGTGCTTTTTAAAAGAAATTTCATAAACGTCCTTTTTTCAGCTTTTTTCCCACAAGTAATGAACAAATTGAACTTATTAGTCATCATTTTTTGTATTTCATCACTTTAGCTCAGTTTTAATGTGTATACGTACATTATATATTTGATCATTTTCATGAATCACAATTTCAATTTAAGACTGTTTTCAGACCTTTTTAATAATAACGCAATTCATATAACCTTTTAAAAAACCGAAAGGGTAAAATGAGATAATAAAACAATTACAACAAAGTATCATTTATTAACAGAAAGGATACTGACTTTACAGTGGAGGGGACCTGGACAGGAAAGACTTTAAAGACAGGATGAGATTTTGGAGTCATCAGTATGACCCTGCCAGAGGATCTCTAGTGGTGACCAGGCTCAAAGGGAGTTAGCAGGAAAACACCTTCCTAGATTTTAACATTGGCGTTTTGTTGCTCTCCTGACAGCCTTTTGAAGATGTAGGTTGCTGTGTGACTGTCTTCCATTCAAGTCAGCCAGCAGTCTGTTTAATGAGCTGTTATTAAAATGTATTAACTATATTAGCAAAATTAAAGCAACAAAAAGGACATTAAAATGATTCACCAATAAATGATGCCACAAAATTTAGAAAAAACATTGAGTTGGTTATCAACACAGGAATTAATTTGACTGGTCTGACATTTTACCAAGACATAATATCTATACTGATCATGTCCAACTATAGACACACAATTGTGACCTTAATAGTGACATGACTTACCATAAAACAGCTTTCATTCATATCTTCAAAAACAACTTCTTAAAAGAACAAAAAACAACATTTGAAGCCAAAAAAACAAACTAACCCTCACCTTTTTTGAAGAGGATGTGATTCAGAGTTTACATGGGCATTTATTTTTATGTGGGTTAGGGTTTTTCCACATCTCACGGAAAGTTCACATGTTCCTTTCAAGCCGTGTGATAATTCAAATTATCATTATCACTATCTTTCTCAACAAATTCTTTGGAAAGATTGCAACTTGTTTATGCTACAAAACTTGTAAACTTGTCAACTGAGCAGCAGAGAGCACCAGTTGCTGCAAACTGGCTCCAGATTGTTTAGAACAGAGCAAAATAAGCACACAGGAAGAAGAAAAAAGCTGAGTAATCAAGAGGAAAACAATAAAAAATAGAAGAGAAGGATCTGAGGGGAACAGACAGAAATTATAAATATAACTTGAAGTCCAGTACGCAAATGGCCAATTGAAGGCAGAGAAACATTTTTAAAAGTAGTGAGGAAACTCCACAGAATGTCATCTCCTCTAATCTGTGGTTGACAGGCTGCACAGAATACAGGGCTAGGTGAGATAGCACCCTCTCTCTAACGGAAATGCAAGAGGCCAGATTCTGATAAGGGCTGTGAAGGACTGTCCAGCCCTCTGCATGTACAGCATGGATGAAGTGATAACATAGATCAACACACAGGATTCGTAGAAAACATGACAGAGCACCATGTACTGTTGAGCAGAGGCTTGCACTTCTAGGATCCCCGTGAATCATTGGTTGTATGGCAAGATGTAGTGTATGTGTCAATTAATAACTCCATAATAAAAACAACTTCTTAAAGTGGATATTTATTTATACTGAATTGATGTGGTCACTAACCTGGTGATTTGGACTGACTGGGGGATCTCCCTTTATGGTACGATGTTGCCTCTAGGTAACATACCAATCTTTGGCCTTGTACACTTATATAATACATTCCCAAGTAATACTTTAAAAAATGGCAGGAGCAAAAGTTACCGATAGCAGTGTTTTAATTTGTCACATGACTTTCTGGAAATCAAGCTGAATCCTAGTTTTGCAGACATTCTTACACAGATCAGCTCTACCATTCAGTTAAATGTTGCCTTGAGGTAACACCGTACCATTATGGAAAATTGCTAATGTTGACTTGAGACAACACTGTCCTCTTATGGATTCACAATGACATCATTACATTTTGGTATTGTATATTTAGGTGTAAATCTATGATTGCTGAACATTTTACCCATATTTGTAACTGTTTCAAATTTCATATGTATGTTATGGCTTTGTTTTGTTTTTTCATTGTACTTTCAACATAATTGAAAATGATGATTGCAATGATTTCACAGAAATTTAAATAGAGGTTAAATGATTATTACAGTGCAAAAGACTATTACAGTGGTGTTTGTGAGTCTTCTTTGAAGCGCATATTCCTCCATTAACAGAATGGACGCTGCATCATTTTGTGCGTCTCTAAGGAAGAAAAGGTAGAACTAGCCCTCCCAGCTGATGGTAGGATGAATTAGGAGTGAATAGTGATGAAAATGATGAGCTGCAAGCAAACTTGCAAGAGAAACAGACAGCGACGAAGACTATGAGCCTGAAAAAAGAATGAGGATGAGGACAGTGAAAGTGAAAGTGCAGTGACAGGTCTTACCAGTATACAGTAGGACAGAGTGTAAAATGAAAGGCCAGATTGTGTTTATTTAGTCTATGTTATGACAAAAAAAACACCACAAACATTTTTTTTCCCCAACTGGCATTATATTGCGTTGCGTACCATTGAGGGTTAAGTTCTACGTCGATCATAAAATAGTTCTGTTTTCGGGAAATTTGTTTAACTTTCACCAATTAGAATGCTTTCCTAGAAATGTATCAGGACCACATCCTCCGTATTCAGTTACTGCTGATTCAAAGCAATCACTTCCTGCTGCTCTTGTTTTACATTAAAAGCTTTTTATGTGAAGCAGTTATGGGAAATGTTTTTTTTTTTTTTCTTTTTTGGTCACCAAATTTTGCAATGCCAGCACACATCTCTGCTACTGTCTGTTGTAACTTTGCATGCTGAGGAAGCACTTTTGGCACTTACTATTGGGATGGAGGGATAGTACAATTTTCTGGTTAGAAAGAAATACACCAAAAGCATGACTAAGGAAAAAAGACAAACCAAAAAAAAGAGGGAAAAAAGGGAAGTGATATCTTTGGATGCTGGTATGAGGTTGGTCTAGGCTCATAGACAAGAGTTAGACTTGGAGAGTCAGTAAAGTGAGCAGTGCCAGCACTGAAAGAGGAGAAGATGATTGAAATGTCTCTGCCTTGCTTTGCCGTGCATATCTAATCTTTTCAGGATGCAAACAGCTCATTAAATCTGTTGTCTAGTATATTCAAGAAGGTGGTTAAATCAACTTCCAGCCCGAAGCCACAACATGATATTAATGAGGCTAAAGCATTCTTGCATCTATCACATAGGGGGTCCATGTCAAGTTTAATTTTAGACAGCCTCTCCATGGTCCAGTATATTCATTGAATGACTGTGAAAGGGGCAGATGGAGGAGGATTCGGTCTAACACTTCAACCCACACATCACCCTGAAACTCAAACCCTATGTTACTGACCCGTTGCCCGAGATCTCCTGCATTTGTCACATATCAGACTTTCATATTTGACACATATGTGTGTCTTCCAGGCGGGTTTTGGGGGAAGGTCAGAGTCTCTTCATAGCTGTGGCTCAGTTTCTCCTGAGCATAATGTGAAAGTAGTCATAATATGTAAAAACAGTTTTTAAAGAAATAGGTTTTCAAAAGTATTACCCAACATTTACACAACACGCTTTACACAAGCATCGACCGTATGATGGAAAGATGAGTGAATTCAAGTCAGATTTTTTGATACTGCACTCAGTAAATATAATTTTGCAATGATTACATGATGTAACAGTGGAAGCAAAATGATTTAAGAATTGATTCACACAGACATTCGTCAAGGCTGTATTATCAGTCATGTGAGAAGTTTGATCTTTGCTTAAATGGAAGATCAGGTTAGTGGATGATTGAAAACCACCACTGAATGACCCAGAAACTGCAAACACTTCATCAGCATTGACATAAATTATGCATTTGATACATGATCATTTCCATGTGAACAAAAGGAAAAGAGGTAAAAACGTACCAATGAACATCTCTGAGTGTGTGCAGACCTGCTGTGCACATTAGCTCTTTGGCTGAGCTTGTTTTTCTATCTCTGTTTGTTGAAACTGACAATTAAAGGTTGGAGTCAGACTTGGTCAAACAACAGTTATCTCAAGTGGACCCCATTAGCTCTCGAAATGTGAAGAATATGGTGGGGGGGGAGGGGGTTGGAAAGTCAGTAAGCACATATGATGACAAATTGTGGGTGAGAAAAGTTGTCAGTTTGATTTGTAAAGCCTAAAGATGAATGTATGTCTGCTAAGCCTTGTGCAAAACATCCAAAGACCACCTCAGGGCTTCAGAGAGGTTTACACAGTGGAGAGGAATTAGCCTGTCAGTGCTATACTCTGTAGAAAATTACACCATTAGCCACAAATAATGACAAATTAAGACTAAAATGCTATCTTTTACTGACAAAAGGCAAACAGTCTGATAAATGGGCTCAGATGCCCCAAGAAGAGTCCACAAAGGAAATCTTCCATTCATTGTGAGAGGAGCAGCTACATGTTTCTTTCTTGATGACAGTGCAGATAAAAGTCTTAACTGTCTACTTCCTTGAGAGGGAGAAAAGACACCGTGACTGAAAATGTAGCTTCAATTTGACTTAACGCTGAAGCTGCGAGATTAAAATGTCGTCATGTGTTTTTTTATTTAGAAGATAATTGTATTACGGTGGCTTCTTTAAAGACTCCAGCATGCTTCAAACTAGGTGCTTCCCAGTACATCTAACACTGTCGGAAACCCCCTTTCCGACGGCAAAATCTGGATCTGGGTGTTAAAGCTGGCATGGTTTAAAGAGCTCTATCTTATACTCATTTAAAAAAAAAAATCAATGATACTAATACTTGTGTCACTTTCCGTGTTTGCAACCAAAGTTCAACACCATGAAAACCTTCGATAAGAGACTGGCTGAAATCTCCCAATGCATGATTCGTAGCATTGAGGCCACAAAGACAAGCAAAATACTTTTTGTAGATTTAGGGACAGCAGAGAGAGACGGTATGATGAGGAGGATGTCACGGCAGGGTCTTCACCCTGAATTCAAGTGTGGCCATTTGAAACAGGAATAAACATTCATGCCTTTGGAGGTATTTGGAGTACATGCCGTACGAGTTTAAACTCATCATCATCTCACTAAGATGATACATTTCTCAGTCCAAGTGAGAAACTGGTTAAACAGAAACTTATGATGATTAGTTTGGAATATATGTGTGTACATGTGCTAGTGAGTCTGCGAGAATGTGTTGGGCAGTGTTTACCATTTGCATGCATGATTAATTCTTTAATATTCATAATGTGCAGGTATCCTATATGTGTGTGTGATTGCGTGTGTGTAGCTGGATCATTGCTTGTGAGAAGCTAACACTAGATCTCGCTCTCTTTGAAGGAGGCCCCGCGGCTGTTCAGGGCCTAAATCTCATAATGGCTTCAATAACAGCCCCATATCTTCCTGACAGCTATTTCAAAGGCCTGGCAGGTTTAATGTACTACACACCACAATGAACACTGACAGCACAACACCGACACTAGAGAAAAGATTATGAAACACCTTACCTCAGCAGAAAGAAAAAAAATAAAGAAAAAAAAAGCAGGATGGAAATCGTAAACTGATTGGCATCCTGGCTCAATGGGTCATAAAATGTGTTTTTTTTTTAAAGGACGGGTTTTACAGAGCAGTTCTGTGCTGTAAGGATGAATGTTAAACCTGTTTTAGGTATGAAGGAGATGTAGTGTACATTGATACGCAAATCTGTATTTCATATAATTGCCACATCTACTGTAAGAGTACTGTAGTTGTACAACTTCACTGTGTTGATGAGATGTTGCCATGGACTGCAAAACGTATTTATGAATTGTTCAGCACTGGCAGTTGATACAGGAACTTGTACAACAACTTCAAAGGCTTGCTGGAAAAAGAGCTTTTTGCCACAGGAGTTGCATTCATCGTTGATTCTACAGATTGGACGGCTTCCATCCCAGAAGTTTGAATTGTGTCTGGCAACATATCAACCCAATGTCTCCCTTTCAGCTACAGATACAATCAGGCCCTCAAGGGTAAAATATAGTCTCCTGTGATGAATGCAACTGCAGGTTCTCCTCCAGCATACAGTTTTGCACAGTTGTGTGATCTGACTTCTGTCTTTGAATGAAGCTTTGAGGAAAAGCAACAACTTTCTGTGCATCATGTCTGTAAGGTCTTAGCCAGCTGTTCAGTGGGAGGAAATCACATAAACGCAGGGTGCAGGACAAATAATGTATGGCTGTAGGACTGTCTTGTTTAAACCTTGCTGCAAGGCCATTTAAATGACCAGACATACTTGTAGCCCCATCATATGCCTGTCCACAGCAGATACTTGGCAGAACATTGCAGTGAATGAGAATGGCGTTTAGTGCAGTGAGAATGGTTGAAGTGTCAGTCTGAGTTAAGTCAAATAAACCACAAATGAAAAAATTAGCCCATACATTTTTAGATAATGGAATTGATTGCCTTCTAATAGGCTGTGTGCACACAGAGTATGATATATGGGGCTACCAAAGACTTGGAGTTTTTTTTATGTGTTTGATGTTCTGAAGTTGGTAGGGCCCCAGCCCCTCGCCCCTATGTGTTCTGCAGTCCTTGGACATTGCATCATATAAAAGGGACATGTCTTACATTTAAAAAAAAAAATCCTCAAGAGGAGTGAAGTGCTAAGAAATGTGTGCTCAGAGCAGCTTTCTAAAAAAAAGTTACTGTTATATTCCACTTTGACTTTTTTGCTGTGAGTTGCAGTGTTGAGCAGTAATGCATTATTTTGTGTTGTGTTCCAGTAAGTTATTTTGCTATTCTCAGTAGGGTAAAAGATTACAATTTGAAATGTAGTGAGAGTAACTCCAGTAATGCTCCGTTACTTAAGCAGTTTGGGGTTCGACTTGTTTGCTATCTTACCAGTATCTGATGGAGGCTTCGTATCAGTTTGGCCTTTGTGCTTTCAATGGGTAGACAAGTCTGGTACATGCTAGTGTGTTGTAGGGGCTGGTGGCAATTAGGCACCACTAAAAGTGGAGAAATACCAATCCACTGGTAAGGCTACTCTCAGGGTTCAGCTGGTTTAGCTTAGCATTGGAGATTGTGAGAATAATACAATACAGCTTCACTGAGAGGACAGGACAGGATGTTAATGTAGTTGCAGATGTTGTAGCTAGATGTAACATGGGGTTGTGGAGGCTTTGAGCTAATGAAAGTAAAGTAAGAAGTAACTTTTGCTGTTGAGTAATTAGTAAAGTAATGGGATTATTATTTAAGGAGTAGTATGCAATGTGTAAATTATTATATATTTCAAGTAACTTGCCTAAAACTGCTTAACCTGTCATAATGATTGGTTGCGTATCACTTGCAAAGCAAAAAAAACATGTTGGTCAAGTTTCCAGCTCTGTTTCATATATTGATGTTTTCTCAGTGTAAAATCTCATTAAATCTTTAATGAGATTTTAAACAAACCATTTTAATCGCTAGCAGATTTGTGTAAATAAATACTAGAAACCTCAAGTGATGTTGCCAAATGCTTTCAGGGTGTTTGTACTGGAAAACAACAACAAAAAGGGAGACTCATTGGAAAGTTATTTACATGGGTATTCGAGAGTAACAAGAGTCAACACGTTAAAAAGAAATATAAAATGATGCCACCACCAGACCATAAATTACACATGGTGTGATTTGTTCTCTATCTACTTTATATCTGCTAGAGACACATGTTACATGCTTGTGTGTGAGTGCAAATGTCTCTGTGTTATATCAGATCACGTGAGGCAGATCTAATCAGTCAGTTTCGATGTTAGATGTTAAGATATTCACACGCTTTCACTGTCATTAACACAAACACACACACACACACCACAGAGGAGCTTGGATTCTCTGCCAGAATTCGGCATGAAATCACATAATATGATCTAATGCCAGCTGACGCCAACAGCAATAGCAAACATGTGCATAAAGCCCTGCAGTGTATGTACTACTGGCTATGCCCGAACCTGTTTATGCACCTGAAGGTACAGAAGAATGTCATTTATCCAAAACCAGCTTCTCTCGAGGACATTATGAACCACAAATATGGCATTACCCTGGGGATTTCATTGCTGATACTTTCAATTAATACCCTCCAAAAGTCAGCTGATGTAAATCTGCAGTATATCAATACATGTTTTTTGTTAAAATCTGTAAACTCTCAGGACCTGAACTCCAAAATGTCCCTCTTTCCCTTCTCCCAAACACACTCCTCACCCCTCCTCCATTAATGAAGAGGCTCCCAGCCTGGTCCCAGTCACTCATCCCGCTCGGCACCCCTTTGTCTCTGCTGGGGGGGGTTTGAAGGGTGTAATTGGCTGAGCCTGCTCAGGTGAAAGCAGACCTCTTGTCTGGGGACACAAAACCGTCTCTCTGTGTGTGTCTGCAGCGCCGCAAGGTCAAAAGGACATGCTGTTTTTGGACAAGCACGCACAAACACACACACACACACACACACACACACACACACACACACACACACACACACACACACACACACACACACACACACACACACACACACACACACACACACACACAGAGCCCTCTTCACTCATCCTCCAGCCCCCAACAATGAGCACAGCTACCTGGGAAAGGTAATTATTTGCTCTCCTGTCTGTCTTCTAGCTTTCAGAACACTTAGTTGGCAAGCCTGAGAAGAAACAGAGACGGCAAAAAAAAAGAAGTTTGTATTACTTCCATGTTGGAATACATTACTTTTTCCATTTCCTAAATGTCTCATGAATTCAGTTGCCGCAATTATAGTAACTGATTTTAACTTATCAGGGCTGTGAAAACCTTGCATGGGCATGAAATGTTCATGTAAACATGTTCTGTGTCCTGCACAGCTTTGCATCCTGCAACCACTCCTCGTGCTGTGTCTTTAAATATATTTCTGAGCAGGATGCATATGCTCACGCATTGTTAGTGGCTCGCTGTCAAATAGAAAATATATTGCCAGCTGAGTGGAGGTGCAGTTCGGCCTGTACAAACATGATTTAGAGGCAGAGCTGCTTAGAGGGCAGATATAGTGTCATCCCATTTATCCCATGTCTGAAAATCACAGCTGCTTATAAAGTGATGCGAATGCCAAAGAAGAGGCTTTGGTCAGTTAATAAAAAGATGAATGCTACAATTACAACTCATCTTGATATCTAAAGGTAGGGGTCATTGCTTTAGCTTTAGTCATGCTGGTCGTGTGACCCTAGGGATGATTATTGGTTCACCTCTTCCACCATTGCATGGATTGTAATTATTAGGTACTGACATCCATAGTTCCCAGAGGCTGAATCCTAATGACTTTGGTGATGTTTTGACTTTTCATCCAGTGCACCCATTAGGTTGACATTTGTGGTTTTCAGTAACATATCTCTACAAATATTGGATGGATTGTTATGAACTTTTGTGCAGACATTTATATCCCCCTCAGGACAGTTCTTTGTGTTCATTGCTAATTACAGCAGTAAATGTTAGAATCCTAACATGTATCATCAATACTTCTGCATCAGCACAATTTTCAATTTCCTTTTTCCGAGAAGCATATTCTGCAGAGTACTTGATTATTGTAAGGAGGGTGTACTATGCGAGGAGTTCATCCTATCCCTCCCCAAAGTTCCACCCCCTCCGTGCAGGCGCCTCAAGCAACAAGACAAGCAAATGCAGGGTTCACACTACACTCTTTTAGCCCTGATTTTCTACTCAGACATTTTTGGAGATCACAGACAAAAGTCTAAGATCAGAGGTGAAAAAGTGCTAAATTGCAACGTGTGAACTGTTCAAAGACGCAATAAGAGAGACTCGCTGATGCAATGCTGAAGCCCAAAAAGATATCAGTCAGGCTAAAAATCATAAAACTGTTGAGAAGTCCAAATCCTGCAGTCTGAAAAGTGTTGTGACTGGCAATGAGGGCGGCGATGAGCCACAGCCAATGAGAGCGCAAGACATGGGGTGAAGGGAAACCTGGGGGGTCTATCTCATACATGACCAGACAGACTTGTCAGGGATTTTCCTGGTGAAAGATCTTGTAATGTGTGACCCTGTCGCCCATCATTCATGTAGTGAATGACTTTAAGATTCCTGTTTACAAGACAGAAACTTGTTTAGTGTGAAAAGTACAGTGACCTGACAACTTTTAATAACATGTAGTGTTTGCTTGGTATAAGAGAACCCAGACTGGCTTTTCCACTATTCTTTCATTCAATGAGTCTATGTGGTTATTGTTTATTTTGACACTCCAGTGTTGCTGCTGAGCAATGTGATGAAAAAAGGCAGATGAGAAGGTGCAGATATTCCACAGTGAATCTCCTTTTTCTATTGTTACTGCAAATAATGTAATCCTAAACCTAAATCTAAACTTGACAGTAACCCTAACCTACACACTGACTAGTCTGGAAGCTAACCGTTTTTATTTGTGTAAAAACAGATTTTTTGGAGTCAATGAAAAGTTTGTTATATTTTTAGTTTGGTTATCACATTCATGGTCACAAGTCCAGGTGTACCTTGAAAGATAAAGATAAAGTTAGCAACAAGCCGATTTTGACCTCAGAGACCTCACACGTCCAGTCAGGTGTAGACTGAAGATTGTTTGTCTTCACCAGGTTTATCATGCGAGCACTTGCTAATGAGTGCTAAACACAGAATGCTGCAGAGGCAGATGGGAAAGGTATGCCAAGATATTTCACTAAAAAACAAAAATATAATGCTCGTAACATGGTTAAAAAAACACATTTCTCATATACATCACAATTTGGTTCAATTAGGATTTCCATGTATTTAAAAGGTTGCCAAAATCCTATTTTGTACATTTCCATCTATATATTTGTATTATGAATCATAGTGAATCCAAATTCTGGGATGAACACTACATTGAGTGTGAGAAACTGCCAAAACTGACTTTTTTACATCACCTGGTCCGCAATATTAAAGTCAATATGAAAATGATGGACCACAAAAGTTAGTCAACTTTTGTGCTTTGTGCTCCTTTAGGGTATTTGTAACAAGTTTGACAACAGTGTTTCCAGTGGTTGCCAAGATATTATCATATCAACAGCCAATAGCGTGACTAAAAAAACACACACTTCACATCACAGTATGGTGCGATTAAGGCTTCCTTGTATATAAAAGGTGGCCAGAAGCCTCTTTGTGGTATTCACAATTCCAAGCCGACGCTGACTTCTTTGTACCTTGTTGTTCAAATGCCTTAATGACATCTACAAAACCATTTTTGGCCAATTTCTTGCACCTGTATGGACACCGAAGTACATATATATGTTTTTTTTCAAAGCTCAACAACAAGGAACAGTTATAACATTGTGGAATCCTGCATATAATACATTTCAACATAGATTTATCGTCTGCATGGGTGGCCCTGTTGGGAACTGGAACTCCTACATGAGACACCATACTGAAACAGAATAAACAGTGCGTTGTAAACAATACATCACTCCTTAACCTCTCACTCACCCACATTGGGCATGAGCTTTCTTTAGCTTCTACCTGGCCCGTGACAGAAAGCAAAGAATGGAGGTTGTTCAAAAAGCCCTACGTCATTTGACATCCATCAAATATGTTTGAATCTCTCTTGGTTGCTTGAATGCTTGTGACTTTCTTAAGTTGAACAGGTTCAAAGAATCATTGTCTTTTAAATCATGGGCCTGACATTGAAACGGTCCATGTCAAGCAAGACAGATATATGTAATTTGGTACCCGCACATGCAGAAATGAACACCATTACCTGTTAAATAATAACCAGAAACGTCAAGCATCGTATGTTTTCCTTACACCTCTTACAAAAACACAACAATGGGTGTGATTTTGTCCCATTGTCATGTATCTATATAGAGTATCATGACTGCTTAGGAGTAAAACAGCTCAGCCACTGAAAGATGAGCTAAGTAGAACAGCCAAGATGGACGAAGAGCTATCGCTTATTGCCCAAGAGCATAAGGATTGCTCCTAAACAGATCATACAGACATTATGCTGCAGAAGCAACCTTATACCATCTCCATGTTACGTTTTTAATGACATGCCTATTGTCAACCATTTTCTTTAAAAAAAAGGCACCCACTTGTAATGATATAAGCTGGCTATTTATGGTACACAGTTGGACAACTAACAGCAGTGTCAGGTCCCTGAGGTTATGACTAGGCAGCTTGTCTTTCTTGACCTTTTAAAGAAGAAAAAAACAAGCGTTTTTCTCAATATTCTTCGATGTTTGGTTCAGACATGTCAGCTGCATATGTGACACTGTCACATTTTCCGCAGTGACAGTGCCACCTGCATTAGTATTCTATGATGGGCAAGAATGTTTGGTACTGTTTGGTGCTGTAATTCCACTGGTGCAATATCCTTGTTACTAAAAATATTCGATTTCAATTCCAGCGACTGCACCGGCAGGTAACCATCTAAAGACTGATGAAGTTAGCTGTTGCTAAGTCCTTTCTGTGATTTGAGCACTTCCTATGTTACAACATACGTTGCTCTGGGAATTACTCCACATGTTACTTTGTGTGTTACCTTGTATCATGGTAACAAATAAAAGGAATATGGTACCAAGTGCTGAAATTACAGGGTTACTCATTGCTGTGAGTAATCTGTCATTTAGCATTACCGCACTTCGATTTATGAAAGCGAGAAACTAATGCTAGCTGTTTTGACTCTGCTCACTGCAGAGTCAATGGGTGAACTTTGTCCCAGTCCAGCTCCACCTCTAGGTCCAACCACCTCACTCACAACTTCGGAGAGCTAATTCAGTTAGCAGTCAAGAAAGAAGAGGATGACAGAGGAATGGGCCTGGAGGTAGAGCGGTCGTCCTCCAATTGGAAGATTGGCGGTTCGATTCCCGGCTCCTCCAGTCTACATGTCGATGTGTCCTTGGGCAAGACACTTAATCCCTAATTGCTCCCGTTGCTGTGCCAACGGTGTATGAATGCGAGTGAATGGTTAGCTTCCTCCTGATGTGCAGGTTGGCACCCTGCGTGGTAGCTGCCTGCCATCAGTGTATGAATGTGTGTGAATGGGGTGAATGAAGTGTAGTGTAAAGCGCTTTGAGTGGCCAAAAAGACTAGAAAGGCGCTATATAAGTACAGTCCATTTACCATTTACCATGTTCAAGAAAACAACACAGGGGCATGGTGAGGAGGCAACGCTCCCTGAGACTGATACAGAGGAAAGCAACTCCTCCAACGGTGGAAGGCTCCAGCAGTCTTCGAGGAAAGTTTGGCGAAAGATACGTGAAAAGCGGGCACAGCAGAGAGGCAGAGAAAGTGAAAATTGTGGTTCATGAAAAATTATTCTTAACAAGATTTACAAGTTGTTATGTTCTTGGCTGAGCTATAGCCTAATGTGAGAGTAAATGTTTTGGATGAAGCTAGAGGGAGTTATTATAATGAGCCTTAAAATTGTCAAGAGTGGTTAGTGTCAGGTTTATACTCTAAGCCCATATTTCAAAGAGCCATCCATCATACACATCTTTCTAGTTTCTGTCTTCTCCCCGGTAGTTCTTAATTGCTTTCTAACAAACAGCCTGGAGCTGAAAAGAACACACCTTTATTTGTGCTTTTAACCTTTATGTCCAAAACAAACTAAATGTAGTTCATAAGAATGGTTTAATTTATTATTGTCATGTCGCAATGTGTCCTCTTTTCCCTCAACAGACTGTATGACCAATGATGACATGAGCCACCTCACCATGATGTACCGCCACATGTTTTAAAGAGTCCACAACTTCAGATATGCATGGAGTGGTGATTATGATACCTTGCTGGCAAGATACATGAACAAAATGATTCTAGTCAGATTTTTGATTCTCTGTTTAAGCAGTGACCACTATATTGTAGCTGTTTCACCTAAATAAGACACAATGGGAAACTCATGAGCTGCCAAAGTGGCCCACATATTATTTGTTTCATAAACATATTTATGTGTTTCATAAACATATTTATGAAACACTTTTTTTTTAAACAAAAAAAAGAGAAAGTAATAGTCTGTTTATAACTTGTTGTATAAAACAAGGTCCTTGCAGAGAATGGATAGTACCACTTGTAGTGGAGACTCGACTTCTACTCTCAAAATTATTCCTTGGCATCAGTGACCTCAAGTCATATTAAGCGAATGCTACTTTTTTGCGCCGATGTCGTGCTGTTGAATGTAACCACTGTGAAACTATGAGAAAATAACGTTTATTGATCTGGTTCACCGGCATTCTCGGTGCCGGCGCTCCCTCTCTTCATTAATGCTCAAGCTCGCTCAACGTCAGCTCCCTGTCCCGCTGTGCCAGCATTGATCGGGCTCTGTGACTACATCTCTGCATCCAGTTCTGTACATTTTATACAGAACAGGGAGGTGGAATAAAGGGTCAGCATTCCAACCTTTAATGGACCACAGTCAATGATTTACTGCAGTGTTTTTCTTTCTTCACCATGCACCACATGTTGGCTATGTCAGCACCAGGTGCTGTCTACCCGTTTTTCTTCATACTACACATAGCATGTCTATTTCAGTAAGGCACAGTCCACTACCTGCGGCCATTGTAAAAAAAAAACCTTTAAAAATCAGTTCATCAGAATGACCTGGAGGGGCCAGCTATTATTGCTAGTTTTGGCCCACGGGCTGCCAGTTGCCAACCACTGCAGTAGAGTTTCAGCATCTGGCCCCACCCGTGATTTCCTGCTCAGCCCATAGACTTCATGGCTCGAGGAAAATTTTACAAATATAAAACCTCCATGGATCAAAAATTCATAATACAAAGAGTCGTAATTGACCTCGTCTGCATTTCGAGATGTCCTGTCAACAGTTTTACATCTCCTTTACAATTGTGGACTATGGTGCAAATGCTTTGGTTTGCTTTGGGCTGGGGGGGATTTTTCGCTGCAATACCGAGTGACCACTGGAAAACACTGGCTGCAAAGGTAAGCAGTGGAGCCCTATCTAGCTCTTATAATACATCCAATGGTGGTATGTAAGTAGGTACAAAGGGGTGGAGCTTCACTAGGTCAAGAGAGGTGGAACTGGAATAGATCAATCTCCACTCACTTGGTTTAAAGTAAAGTTTATGCTAGTTTTAACTTGGAAGTTAGGAATTTAAGTGATATAAAGTATTTTGCTAGTTAGTCTAGCTTGCTATCTTCCACTTTGAATACAAACGCAACAGCACAGTGAGTCATCCAAAATGTTAGATAGTGTAAAGAGACACAGCATTGATAGCTTACAGTTGATAACCAAACACCACCATACTGCCATAAGAAACAACCACAAAGAAGCTTAATGTTTAAACAGATATGTCCAAAAATTGTTATATGATCAATATCAATATAGTTTATATTTTACTTACAGGAGAATTTCAGTTTCAGTTTGACCTTAAAGACACACCAGTGAGAAGAAACAGAATAAGTGGAGAAACAACATTTTTAAAACTGTAATTTTCCAAAGGGAATGAGCAAATAACTGCCACAGATATTGCATGGGGAGGAGAAGTAAATGTGTCAGTTTGTGAGAAGTTCATGTTCCAGAAATACCTGTTTACATTAAAACCAGTTCAGGTAAGAGTAAAAATGTGTGGTTTCACTGGTCTGTTGTACCCCTCTGTGACTTCTTGATATGTTAATTATTTTTTTGGTCTTGGCGCAGTTTGCTGTATTTCAAAGCTAACAAGCAATCTGCATGTCAGATGGCTCCCGTTCTGCTCTTCTGTGTGACTCCTGCTGAGATGTGCAAGTCAACATTTGAAAGTACACGTGCTGAATCAACACACGCTGCAAACAGCAAAACACAGGACATGTTGAGCCTGGATTAAAGAGCTTTTAGTATTTTGCTGTTGCTAAATTAAGACCTACTCATGAACACATCAATTCCTTTATTTCTTTATGGTCTGAATTACTTTTGGCAGCTTTTTTTGTGTTTTTCTTTTATTTGCACTATTGTCTATTTCGTCTATTTACACTTTATTGCTTCAGGTGTCTTTACTTATAACAGATTTCTGCTTTTGCCTTTGCTTTACCTTTCTGTTAGTGTTTAAATATTTGCAGCATCTCTAGATTCAAGCCTATTTTCTACACATTGTGCTTTTACTACCATGTTTTGATTTTTGCAGCTATTTCACATTATTCTAAATGTTTGTGATGTGCTACTTGCTGCATATCTACTGCTGAAATGTAAATAATAGTTGACTCTTTACAGTAAATCGAGTGCTACATGCCGTCAGAATAAATTAAAAAAGTTTGTAAAAGTATACAAAAAATAACCCATAACGTGCACCCAGATGTGCATCAGCCAATGGGTAATCCACTAAGGTGAGTTGGGTACATGGTCATTTGACTTCAGGTCAATCATTGTCCCAGACAGGCAGAAAGGCAAGGGGAGTATCCAATAAATTACATGGGTGGCACCATATTTGGTCCATGAACCAGAAAAATACGGCGTAAAATTTAAACTGTGTCTATTTGATATGCCATATTGGCTTACATGTATACATAAATATACATACATAATTATACACATATATACATACATAAAAATACCCTCACACACATACATATATAAATATGCTAAATGTGGGAAGAGCACACAATAAATTAAAACAGTATAAAGTAATACACCATTAAAACCATTAAGAAATCACAAAATTAACAGATATTAAAAAAACTATATTAAAAATTGAAATAAAAAATCCAAAATGCATCTCTTAATAGCATCTAGGCCTATATACAATAGAGATAAGATAGAATAGAATATAGCTTTATGGTCCACCATGGTGGAAAACTATCTTTGGCTCACCAATAACAGACATACAATAGACAGAAATTACATAAGATCCATAGAATCGATAAACTCAATAAAATCTTTCCTAAAATACAAAAATATATTAAAAAATATGTAAAGTACAAAATATAAGTGCATATCAGTTCCTGTATACGTATTGTGCATTAATCACTTGGAAGTGTTTAAAATATGAGTTGCATTATAAAAATGTCTTGCAACAGGACTGGTTACATAGTTCCTCTTAATAGAGCTCCTGTGTTCAGTGATACTGTTTAAGGGAACGAGTTGTCTCAACTCTATTTATTTTCTCACATGGACACTGTTTCATATAGAGTAAAGGCCTTAATTGTGATGGTCTTCCCATTGATGGAATGATTAAAAGTCCTAAGGTTTTTGGTGTATTGACAGTTTATGCAGGCTCCACACTTAAAGTTGCCGTGAATAGGTTTAGTTGTGAGATTACTATTAGGGACACATAGTTGGTGGTACACAAGAACTGTCATGAAAAACAAACACATACACATACGTGAAGTCACAACAGGTGGAACAGGTAAATAGCCCCCCAGGGAAAGAGAGAGGTGGTAACAGACAATGGACAGACTCTCAGCTGCTGCTTTAGGCTTATAGACAAAAAGAAGAGCTGAAACCGAGACAGAAAGTAGTGAGACTGGTTTTCCCCCCCCAGAACACTTCAATAAAATGTGAAGATAAGGTGGAATAACAGCTGCTGACGTAAATTGATGTTTTAATCACCCAAACCAAGATCTTCATCTCTTCATATAAAAACACTCACACATGGATGAGTCATTTCACACAATTTTGAGTCCAAATAGCACAGTATCATAAGCTTGATTGAATACTGTGTTTACATAAAGGCTTATTTTTTCCTAAAAATCACAACCAAGTGGGAAAAAAATCTTTACAGACGGATTTGATATGAAAAGAAATGGAGATGGAGATATCAGATGCATTACAATGATCCTAGAGTGTGGATCAAGGCACCTATTTAATCTCTTACTGTACATGTTGAACCTTGTTTCTACAGCTTTTATGTTAATCTGACAGCACACAGTTCAGATTTGTGTGGTTTTACAGTTACAGTCACCAGGCCCAACCCTATATAAGATTGCCATTGTGACATTTACACATTGCTTCTTATTTAGACGACGGACCAACATGTTACATTTCTGCTAGATAAACATGATGAGCTACATATCTGACAAGAGCTATACAAATCTAAACAGTCCCTCCTCTGTGGATCATCATTACCATTCCAACTCTCAATTACCCGTGATCCTGATCACACATACACACAACATAAATCCTGCCAGCATGCTGCTAAGGACCCCTTGGCACCCTGATCTCATTAGGCTAACAAGTAGCTGCTAATGGCTTCATTAGTGCTGAATGCTACTAAACCATTTAGCCACCGTGAGCTGTCTGCGTATAGGAAGGAGGGTAAACCTTTTAGCGCTGTCGGTAACTAAACACTACAGCTGGGAAGCGATCTTTTGTTTGAATGAGTGACTTGAATTAGCATACGAGACGATGTTAAATCAGTCACATGATCTTTTGGCTTGACATGTTAGGACATTCCAAGATTTCTCTTCATTTGCAACATGTAATTTATTCTAAATTATGTGTAATTTGTTGTTGTGATTGAAACAGCTGTTTTGTTCATATGTTGTTTGTCTACTGTAACCGTGAGGCATTAATGTGCACAGCCTGTGAGTCCAAGACAAATTTCCGTATGGAGACAATAAAGTATATTGTATCATATTGTACTGGATTGGATTGTATTGAATCGGATCGGATCGTATTGTATTATATCGTACCGTATCATACTGCATCGTACCGCATCGTACTGCATCGTACCGCATCGTACCGCATCATACTGCATCGTACCGTATCGTACCGTATCGTACCGTATCGTACCGTATCGTACCGTATCATATTGTACTGTATCATATTGTACTGTATCATATTGTACTTTATCATATTGTACTGTATACTATTGTACCATATCATATCGTATCGTATCGTATCGTATCGTATCGTATCATATTGTAACGTATCATATTGTATCGTATCGTATCGCATGAATTCACTTTATTGTAGTTCAGGTGTATCTGAAATAAAGTGCAGCACTATTATACTTATTAAGTGTCATTTTATCCACATATGGTGCAGTATTTCAGTATTTGGCGTATATTCAATAAATCTGGGAATAGAAATATGATACATCCTACAGTCACACATCTGCCCACATGCCGTCCAATCCAGTCTCATCCAGTCTGGTCACACATAAAAAAAAGTCTTCCACCCTTGCAGACTGTTTGACCCAACAGGCGTCAAACTCTGGCCTCAGGAAGAGAAGACTTACTGATTGCGGTGTCTCGGGCCAATGTTATTGCTATTCTTTTCTTTTTTTTTGTTCCCATGATTCTGCTCAGCGGTTTGTTTTATTTCCTCTCCTCCCCACCTCCCTTTGATATCTTTCTAAAAGGTAACTAGCCCGTCTCTGTGCTGTCTTTTTCTTTATTTTTTTCTCCCTCTCTCTCTAATCACTTTGTTGCTTTTTCATGCCATGCAAGGCGGCGTATTTATCCAAGATAACGGCCGGGTTTCCCCTCACTTTGTGGGTGATGGAGGATAATTGCTCTCTCGTTATATGTGTGCGTGTCCACATTCAACTGATTGTTCCTGGTTGTTCTAAATGGAGCTGCTGTTTTGACAAGAACACACACACACATACACACACACAAAAAAACACAACAATAATGTGTATGTATGGACATGTGTGTCTCCAAATGAGAGATTAACAGTGATTCTATATTTACACTGAAGAAACAAAGAACCAGTATAAATTTATGCAAAATTCCAGCTTCCTGATATCTGCTGTATGATTCATGTGTATAGTCACGCGTCTGCTCTGAGCATCAAAGCAGAGATGAAAGTCGAAGCTGTGAAAAAGTGACTCAGAAAGATGGGGGGGTTTGATTTTGAGAGACTGAGAGGGAGCAGAAGAGAACAGAAGAGTAACAAGGATGGAAGGAAACAGAGAAGAGATTAAGGGTAGAAGTAGATGTTTCTCTTTCATTTGTTGCTGACCGGTAATGTACAAACACGACAGCTGACGCCTGCCGATGCAAATCATCTCTTTTCACAATAAATAAGAAAAATAAATGACCCATGATCAAATGACCAGCTGAGAGAATGTCACAAAAACTACAAGAAACATACATTCCAAGGAATAAATTAGGCATTTGCAACCTGGAGACTCAAAAATTAAGCAAGATAAACAGCTCTTTTTTATCTTTACTTGGAAGACATTTCAGTGTTCTAAGGATGAGATGACTAGGCTCTGTCTGACTGTAATCTTAATTAAGTGTGTTTAGACAACACTCGAGCTGAAAGGCTTCCTCCCATTTAGAAAAGACAAGTCACAAAAGAAGAAACCTGAGCCCAGGGCACTCCTTTATCTCTACATGTCCCTCTATTCTTAGCTAGCTGGTTTTTACATGAGCTGAGTTTTGATAATGCCTTTGATGGGACAGATAGAGGATTTTTTTTTCTATAGGGGCATGATCACTGCAGGTTTCAGGTATTTTTTAAATACATTATATTTCAAAATGTGTTGTTTTTTTTGCAAAGATACTGACATAAAATCTATACCAGATGTATTATTGCACCGTAAAGCTCTGTAGTACAATCAAATTTGCTTTAAAGTCATCTCAGTCTGTACCTCAATCTAAACTCACTGAAAAATCTAAAGGCAGAGTTTCTTCAATAGGAGCAGATTTCCCACCATCCCAGACTGTTAAAGCAGCTGTAGGTCATGTGACTCACGATCTAGCTGCTCTCTGACTCGCAGTGAAAGTAGAGGAAGCGAGTATCTAGTTTTTCCTCAGGAAGCAGAGTCCATTTCCACTTGGCTCAAAGACAGAACCGGATTTGGTTTTGCGTAAGCCCGGCAGGTTAAAAATAACGGAGTATAAAGGCAGAGCTGCTGGGACGCTGGCTGTCAGAACACCTGCAGGAGCCGAGAGAGACAGATATCTTAGTGTTGAGTTTGCTTAGTTGCAGTTTTATAAAGTTGTTTTAAAAAAAAAAATGAAACCAACTTTATTCTGTTCTTATAGCGACATTAACATCTAGAGGAGCAGAAAGAGAAAGAAATAACATATTTATAAAATGTGTTTATGTATCAGAAAAAGGGTTTTTTATTGTCCTAAAAACTCATTTTTAATATAACATATATAATATTTACAGTATATATGAGGTAGTGTAATAATAATAGCCCAAATCTACTTTTCCCCCCTCCTCATCTTACTAAAACCTCATATATTCCCTTTGATAGAAACTGGGCTTCCACATTAGATAAAGTGCATCAGAGTGTATAACATATTATGAGCTATATGCATGCTCATTATTTGCATTTGTATGTCTTTTATATTTTAAAATATTGCATTTATGGATTAAACTGTCTCAGTCTATTCTAACCACAGTCTTGCTTAAGTTATGTACTTAGTTTTTGTAAATTTGTAGCTTGGTGTCT
This sequence comes from Scomber scombrus, assembly GCF_963691925.1. Lineage (NCBI taxonomy): Eukaryota > Metazoa > Chordata > Actinopteri > Scombriformes > Scombridae > Scomber > Scomber scombrus. Next base: position 6,973,593 of record NC_084980.1, read on the forward strand.
GGTGCCCTGCGGGACCTCATAACCTTGGTATTTCTAAAATCTTAGCAATGGCCTGATTCTCAGAAATGTCAGACTACACTTCTTATGGTACATGTATATGCCAGTGCCACTTATGCAATATTTTTGAATGCATGACTGGTAATCTTTCTAGAACTACACCACAAACAAAAAAATAAGACTCAAAGTAAAACCAAAGTGTTTTTTTTCTTTTGTGTTGTCTTGTCTACATGCTCATCTCCACTAAATGGACACCCATCCACCTGAACATTACCATAGCAATGACTGCAGGGGACTCGCAGGGCTGTTAGAGGGGGGGAAGATCATTAAAAAACATGTAGTCCTTTGTTGACAGAGAGATTAACAGGTTGTTTCGATGGGCCTCGGCAATGAGCCTCCGCTTCACACGTTTTGTGTGTCTGTGTGTGTGTGTGTGTTTGTGCGTGTGTGTCGAACACGCAGGGATCAAATCGGGACAAATTAATGATGCGTGTGTTTGAAGAGGCTGCAACGAAACTGCGGGAGATATTCAACTGTAAAACAAGTTTAATGGGAGAAACTTTGTTGGGTGTAAAGGCAGATTAAGATGAGAACTTTCGATCCATTTTTATCCCCAGAAAAATGATATATTAAAACATTTCAAATCATTATTTTTTAAGACACAAACGCAACACTCTCAGCCAACTGCAGGTATGTTTCTGAGCTGTGACTCTCTTACTAGGTGTAGAGTCGCCCCCTATTCCTGCCTCACGGGAAATGTTTAGTTTCCCATGAGACAGAAATAAGATGAGTGCTGCACTAGACGCAGCTTTACGTTTAATTTCTTACTGAAACTGAAAGGAAAACGCGCTGAGGAAAAGTAACATTGACCATTGAAACGACCATTTGGAGAAGACTGAAACGTTTGGTTGCATTTATATTTAGTTTAATTTACTTTAATTTCATATAACTATCTAATGAATATAATACTCATTTTAATTCATCCAAACATTCACATCCTGCATAAACTCATTTAATTTGGTCAAACTTTATGCACCTCAGTAAATTACCTGCCTGACGCACCTGAAAGCTACGTTAAGTTTGGGGGTGGGGGTGTGTTTTTGTGTGTGTTGGGGGGGGGGGGGGGGGTAGAAGCCACACCCCCTGGTAGATTATGCGTAAAGGAGCTATAAAAACGCTCAGTCACTACTGTTGACACTCACATCCTGAATCCTGGAACGCTCCTCAGCTGTCAACCCAACCTAACAGGCCATCTATGGACAAAGAGGACTGTCTCTGTTCGCGTTTACAGTTTTAAATACTTGCTTTATTTAAAACCATCTAAGCGGTCATGGCTGTAGCTGAAGCAATGATGCCTGCCATTACTTCGTTTTCAAGTTTTCAAGCCATGGAAGGAAACCAGTTTAACAATGTAAGTACACGATTAGAAGTTTGGAAAGTGTATTCTGTGTCTCGTGCTAATATTTCTGTATGGTTTTAGTTCGGTTTGCATTCTTTATTTATAACTGTATTTGCTCTCCTTTAACAGTCCTGCAAGGTGGATGAGTGTAGAAGAGACAGCGCAACAGGTGGCGCACAAAACCCGCTCATCGAAGTGGAGTTCAGCATTGTACAGTGTCCTGCTGTTCCTCCCGTAGATGACGACGATCTGGGGAAATTATTAGACCTCGAGTTCATTTTGGCAAACACCATCACCTCTGAAGTTGTCAGCAGCAGCAGCAACAACGGCAACATTTCTCCGCAGCAGCAGTGTGTGTATTCTCTGCCGGAGTCTCCGGAGAGCTGCAGCGGTAGCTCGGCTCCAGACTGCACCGATCACCCTGCTCCTCATCTGGCCGCACAGAGCTACCACGGCACGGGTGCCTTCACGGGCTCGAGCCCTGTACGCAGTCTGATGGCGGAGCTTCTCACGCCTGAGATAAGCTACCCGGGGGAGAGTTCACCGGACAACACAGGCAAGATGAGAGACGTGCGGGAATACACCGAACTGAGAGCGTTAAATCCGGTCACCATGCCAGCTGTTCCCGCTCATCACGAGGTGGCCACATCTCCTTCATCGCTTGGATACAAAATCAAATCCGAGCCCGTTGGTCAGTCTTGTATGATGGCTGCTGCTGGGGACTTTATGGGACAGATGTATGAAAAACATCAGATTCGCTCCGTGCATCCGGCAGCTTTTACGCACCACCAGGCTGCAGCTCCAGGTGCATTGCCGGGGTTCGGTGTTCACTCCATGCAGCGCCCTGCGCCTCAGGGACGCACAGACTGCCACTTGGCTCAACTGAACTCTCATCCCCATCATCCGAATCAACACCAACTCCAAAGCCATTACATGAATGCACCCTACCAACCGCAGTACGCACACCAGAGTGTTCCTCAGTTTCAAGGACAATACAACATGCACAGGGAGCCCATGCGCGTTCACCAGCAGCATCATCCAACTTCGATGCAGGGGATGATGCTCACTCCTCCATCGTCGCCGTCGTTGCTGGAGTTTTACGTGCACGATGAAGCTGGGAACACCAAGCAGAAGCGAGGACGCAGGTCGTGGGCCAGAAAACGCGCCGCGACGCACAGCTGCGAGTTCCCTGGTTGTGGGAAAACCTACACCAAGAGCTCCCACCTTAAAGCACACATGAGAACACATACTGGTGAGCATATTTTTTACTTAATTGTAAATCTTTTTCAATCAGCTGTTTCATGTTTGTTCATTGTATCTTGTGTAAAGGCTGTTATGTAATCAAGTCTTTTTTTCATCTGTCTCTCAGGTGAGAAGCCCTACCACTGTAACTGGGAAGGCTGTGGCTGGAAGTTCGCCAGATCAGATGAGCTGACCCGTCACTTCAGAAAGCACACTGGACATCGACCTTTTCAGTGTCACCTGTGTGAGAGAGCTTTTTCACGCTCAGATCACTTGGCTCTCCACATGAAGAGGCACATGTAAGCCCCTCTGAGACTTGTGTGTCAGGGGCCATCGTGGGGTCATGCCCGGAGCATGAGGCGCGAGTTGGCCATTCACCATTTGTGCATCTGGTCCAAACCAGTGAAACAGCGTTCCAGCAGGACTCTTAGTAGATGCTGTGCCTTAAAAGCTTAAAGCAAGTTCTCTTACGTCGTTGCGTTTGATCCCCTGAGGTACCAAAATGTATTCATATATGAACAAAAGTGCCTCTGTATCAGAAAAAAACGGATAAATGCAGGTGTTATTGTATATATTTGTGCATATCTGAACTTTGGCTAAATTATAGTAGTTTAGTATTTAAGACATTTCCTCACCCTGTCTTTTAAATAAGTTATTAACTGTTAGTGAGTGCCTTAATACCACTGTTATTGACTTCCAAAAGGGGAAAACACACTGCAGGCAGGACCCAGGATTTTGTACATATGTAAATTGTATTTTTTTAAAGTTTACATCTAATATCTTTGATACTACTCAGATCAGGTCAGGGTTTTTATTGACAGTTTTTTGATTATATTTTCTCATGGTTGTCATTAGTGTACACAATAGATGCTACAGATTTGCTAAGCATTGCAGGTTATGCCTACATTTCCAACAATTGTCTTGGTTTTGTGAAGGTTTGCTTGAGCTATGCTAAGAAATTCAGGTACTAAAAGTCATTGTCATCCCCAAAGTAATGAGGTGTGCTGTCAGTTCACCCTCACCTAACTCAATTTGTGTTGTTATTGTTAATGTGTTATTGACACAGCGTTACAGAGTTTTGTAAGCATGTATTTTGTTATGGAAATTTTTGTTTAAAGAATGAAGAAATCCCTGGCAACAATTGGTTGAAATGTTGTACTTGAGAAACAGAACATCCACTCAGATGTATACTTTTCCAGCAATGCAATTGTTTTTTGTGCATAAGGCCTCAAAAATAAAAAGTACTTTTACAAATATGAATGTGTGTGCGTGTATTTCTCGTTTACACAAATCCGGATATACATCTATCATGAAGTATTATATTTTATTATTTCTTTGTATTTGTGTATGGCTAAAACCCACCTTACGGTACAGACAACAAAGTAGCAGTGTGGTTGACACAAAGGCTTTGAGCTTTGAACAAACAAAGTGTGGTTATGGTGGCATTTAGCATGTTTGTTCATAGAACTGTCAGCATCCATCCAACAACCTGTCATATGTACAACTGTTTCCTTTACACAACAGTTGTACACAACTTCAGCAATTTACAGAACATATAAGAAAAGAGGAGCTGAAGTGCTTGGTATTGTAGTGCATTTAGATAAACATCTGCACAAGTTACAGATGTAGCTCAAGCCCACTTGACATCACACAATCTATAATACTGATTACCGTAAAAACAATTTGCATCATTACATGTCATGACAGCAATATGCAAGGTTGGTGATTCCCATTAGATGCCTCTCAAGCTTTGTATCACTGTTTATGAAATACTGCCCTCTAATGTTCATTTATGTAATAACATTTCCCAATAATCCAACAGGCTGTGTTTAGATGGATTACATTGTCAACCCATAAGGATGAACCTTTCTCATATTTCATTGCATGCTGGCTTGCTCACAACAGTGGTTCACTTTAAGATCAGAACTTGAAGGACAATTGGTCATAAACTGCCCATTACACAATAAACAAACAGTTAATTGGCATCTGGTTCTCACATCAAGCATGACCAATCACATCCTTTGCAAAATACCTTTTTCATGGCAGATATGTTGTCATGTCAAAGCAGGAACAGTGCAGTCGCAGCTAATAATTAATAATAGTTAAATCCATTTTTCTTAAAGTCATGACCCTGATATAGTGGATGATGGTTCACGAGTTTGGCTTACTTGGATACTAAAATGGAACAGAGCCAACATTATTAATTGTAACAACTGTGCTTTTCCTGCTATGACAATTCAAAATGTCTGTTGTACAAACAAAAAAAATCACATGACAAATCTAACCAAATAATTAGGTTCAACACACCCAAGGACAATATGTATATTTCCTGAACTGACCATTTTAGTAATTAATGTAATATTATAGTTTAACTAACAGGATAACAATTATTACAATGATTATCATTTCTGCTTCCACTCCCAAAGATAATGAAGTCTTGTGTTTAACTTCCTGCCAGCTTCATGTAGAAAACCATAGTAAAGCTCTGTGTGGAGGGTATAGGTCAGTGGTCTCCAACCCTGCTCCTGGAGAGCTACTGCCCTGCATGTTTTAGGTATCTCCTCACTCTAACTCGTTATCAAGCAGCTGAGGCTCGTCAAAGGGCTTAATAACGAGTTGATTATTAGAATCAGGTGTGTTAGAGTGAGGAGATACCTAAAACATGCAGGGCAGTAGCTCTCCAGGAGCAGGGTTGGAGAACACTGGTATAGGTCTATAGAGCTTGTATTGCCTTGTCATTTATTATTTTCGCCACTAGGTGTCCTCATTGGTTCAGCTTTCACATGCCGTCTTCAGCGCTCTCCTAATTACGCTGATTATGAACACCTGTTTTAATTATTGTTATCACCTGTGTTCAGGCTATTTAACTTTCACCTTTTTCTTTGCAGCAGCATCTCTGTTGTCTCTTTTTGTTCTTCAATTAAATAACTTTTAGAATAAGTAACCAGTAGGTCATTTATTCATAAAGAGATAAGACTGTTGAAGGCTTTTTTCTGTTTTTAAAGACACCTAAAGGTAGGTTAAACATTGATTTAGAATTAGTACTGATTCCATATGCGTCTACAGTATTTCGATAAAATGTGGTCTGATTGTGACAGATCAGTGTCATGTTAAAATCACAATTTATTATTATATTATTAAGGCACTGTATCTCTCCCTACAGTAGCTTTCATACCAGAAACAGCGAATTAAGAACACATCTCAAATTTAGTGTAATGATAGATGATTGTACTGCATTGTCAGTTTCAGTCCAGTAGATTTTCAATGACAAAACTCAGACCTGTTGCCAGTCACTCAGTAAGATGAGACACCACAGCTCCGAGAACAGTTTTGCTTTTTTCTGAATCACGAATGAATGAAAAAAAAAGTCCTGTTACACTTACACACTTAAAACACATCAGTAACAGTGTAGTTACACCACTTTTGGTCAGCTAGCAACTGGCTATAAAGAGTTTGTGCACCCATGCTACAGTATTGAGAGTTATTGTCTATTAGCAGGATACTTACAAAGTGCTCTGTGTGTGTGTTTATGTGTAATATTTTTTATTAGAGATGCTTTGGGATGTGAGATGTTATTTCAGGAGGTTGAGTGGAAATGCAGGAGCTGCTGTTTGCCACACAGAGGCAGCAGAACATCGTGCTGACTGTGCTCCTGAGAGAACTGGGTTTAACTTGAGAGAGAGGGACAGATCAGTCCTGCAGTTTTATTACAGGAAATTAAACTGCAGAATAATAATAATAATAATAATGATATAGAAGTAGGATAATGTCCACAGCAGCTAAAAGGACACAGGTAGACTTTGGTCTATCAGGTGTGGTCTCCTTTGACTCAAGAAGTATAAAAGGCCTAAGCACAGAAGGCAGAGGCAGAACTAATATCATTGATGAGCAGTGTTAATTATCATGGCCCTGAAAATTACATAGCCCAATGGAACACAGTTACCATTAATCATTATTAATTACCTCTGTGCTTCTCTTGGTGTGGCATGTCTACATATCCCTCTTTTGATTGTTAATTCAGCAAATATGTAAAAAAAAACAAAAACTTTTAAATGGTGTGTTCTTAACATACACATAGCCTGTAGTAGATTAAGAAAGAAATCTCATATGCCCAAAATGACAGCTGCTCTACAGTAGTTACATGAGACCAGTTTTCTATATCACACAAATCACTCCACCTTTTTTATACCTAAACCATTGCAAAATACAAGCAAAGAGGAATATTTTGATATCTAATTTGTACTTCTTTAGTACAAAGTATTTTGTTAGCCAGATGGTGAGGATGATACGTTTTTGGCTGTGGCTAGATAGTGGATGTTCTGAGGGTTTCAGTCGTATGTCTATCAAATATGCTGAAACATGACTGTTCTGTCCATGTTTAAGATAAATGGTTATTGAGTATACTGAACAGTATTTTAACCAAGATGAGAAATAGTATATATTTTTAAATCATTTTAACCAAGATGAATAATTGTAATTTTTTATCATCCAACAAAGGCTCTGAGGTTGTCTGTGAGACTTAAGGAACAAAAGCTTGTGGAGCAAAAGCAAAGTGATCGTTGGCTCTGGAACTTTTCACCTTGAGTAGTTAAAACAAATGCGTGTACAGTGCACAGCTTCAATTCAAAACACTTGAGAACAGCACAGCAATGTGTATGGTAATTACTGTTTTCTGGATGTGCTAAACTGCAGATAATCTTCCTCATAAGTAGCTGTACTTATGCAGGTTGATTATCATATGCATTGGTCTGATTTATCACAGTCGTTGCACTGCCTGATTAAAGAACAATAGCAGCCAGTATCTGTACTTAGCAACTTAAAGTAGCCTAGATTGTAGGGAAAGTGGCAGCATTCATGTGACGTTTGGACAGAAACCTGTAATTATCATGTCTGGGTCTGAATCCCTGCTCACATTTAAAATACATCACTCACCAAAATGTAGCATTTACACTCATCTTTCATACAGTGAAATCAATGAAAACAAATTATTTAGTGACTGCACATTGCTGTTGCAGTGTGTTTGTTTTTTTGCCCCGCCCCCAAACATAATTAATGGATAGAATTTTTAATTGGGAGGCCCACATTCACCTCCTCTCCCACTCTCCTCATCTGTAGCTAAAAAATGAAACAACATTTGAAAACATGCCAAATTACATTTCAAACTGAATGTACTGGAGCACCCAGTCCTTGTCTACTATTCTGTAAACAAATCTGCAGGCAGTGATAAAAAACAGTCTTCTGAGCAACGTGTAGAGAATAATTAGCAAAATATGAACAGTTTAAAAAAAAATCTGCCTCGATTTTTAAATAAAAACAATTTCGAAAAACGGTGAAAGCAGAAAGGTTTGTTTCATGACTTAAAGGTTTAGAAGATAATCAGATCAGCAGATTTATTTGTTGAATCTGAGACTCTTCAAGAGACTCTTCAAGCTGGTAGTGTGATTCTTCAGAAAGTATGAAAAGTGTGAAAATCTCTGTTCAAAAAGGTGTTTTGGTCACTGTAATGTTCCAAGTTTCTCAAATTTCTCTCAAACGTCTGTTCCCTGTATTCATTTTTGTATCAGACTAATTTCAGTGCTTTGTTATATCAAAGATAAATTAGTGTGATAGAAATCTGGACCAAGTTCTACCTTCATAGGAAAACTTGGTTCTTTCATTTTGGACTTGTTTTAAGTCCATATACTTACCTTTGAACCATCTCTTAAGCACTTGCAGATCACTGGCTATGCTAATGGTTTAGTTTACACTAAGAGTAGTGGTAACACTCCAGTTTCACAAAGTGGTTCCAGGTGCTGCATGTAGAACTCTTTTGCCCAGCAAAGTCTGTGGTTACATAATCCTGAGTTCTTAAAAAGGTTCCTGGGTTCATAAAAATCTCTTGTGTCCAGTAGGTGTGCATGTGGATGTCTTCACTTTGGATACTGGTGACCTGTCCAGGATGTACCTTGCCTGTCCCCAATGCCTAACCCTTACCCTCCACTATACTGGGAGACTCTTGAAGGGCATCTACAGTACAACCTGCAAGGCGATCGTGATCATGTGACAGATGGAGGCATTCCAAGGCACTGGTAAGCTACTTTTTTGTAAAATCCTTGCTGCTATGTTACTGTTTTGAAAACCACAGTCAAGGATAATTTCAGTAGTCTTCGTGAATTGATTCCAATTACTGTTCCACAATCTCAGAACTTTCCCTGAAATTCTTTAATATTCAGCAAGCGCAGAAAAAGACCAAGTGGAGAAATATCTGATAATGAAAAAAGAGCAGCTCCAAACACACTCATCATTACAGCCATTTCATACTGACTTGTAACCATTATAATCTTTTTAAAGAAAATCCATGAAATAACACAGTTTAATATACAGCCAACTGTACTAATAATGAAGGTTCTCACTGCCAATGGTGGTGACAAGGAGATTAGTTTGCTCACTACAGTTTTAGCTTCCTCACAACTCTGAACAGCTGAGCGCACACTTGGACTGACAGAAACATAATGCTGTTATTGTAGTATTTAAGTTCTGAGGCAATCTTATTCTTGAAAAATAAAACTGCAAATCCAATTACCCTTGACTTAATACTCTTACATCCTAGATGACTCAGGTCTTTATAGACTTGGTGTAATCTTCACATAACATACATTTTTTTAAGCACTGACTGAAGTCATTTACCTCATGGATGTATTTTATAGAAATGGAATATTTCTTATCGTAAATATCTGAATTGTAAACATTTGTAGCCTGAGTGATGAACAGTATTAAAAGTCCATCACAAAGAAGATACAGAATATATCAGTAAGGTGTTGACACTGACATTGTAAAAAGAAAAATAGCTTTTTGATTAACAATTAATTCCCTCCTAGATGCTTTTCAACTTGAGGTAAATAAGGGATGTTACATCACCCTCTTACTAGTTCACTTACATGGGAATGATGATTAGTATTCCGTGTGTGTGTGCGTGTGTTGTCAAGGAGGCAAAGCTATGTGCGCCCCTGTAGCTTTGTTTACTTACCCAAGGGATTCTGGGTTTTGTCAACTGTCACTGGGTCAGAAGTCAAACTCCACTCTCAGTGTGTCTAGACGGGAACTAAAGCAATAATCATAAAGTTTTAATGAAAGTCTTTACCATCAAGTGACTGTAATCAGTGGACATACGAAAAATGAAGACAAAACTTAAAGGATCACCCACAAATCCTTGCAGGAAACAACTATGCAGACCTCTGTGTTGAGGGGGCTTCCTCTAAGACATGCCACTCCCTTAATGCACAACTATTTATCTTTTTAGGTCAAAGAAAGGACAAGGGAAAATTTCTTCCTTCTATAGCAGACACTAGGGGTGACTCTTATGCCTCATAATGATTTACCTCTTCTTAATCACAAAACAATCCCTGAAAATAGGACCATAAAGGAGAAGTCATCCACTCTTTCAATCTCCAATGTAAAAACTACGTGGGTACTTATCCTGTAGGCTATGTAAACTTATACGAAGACGTATGACACTGCAGTTGAAGAACCAGATCTCATCACATGGAGTGATGTATTTCAGTGATCAAACCGAGGTTGAATACATGTTCAGTCATCCGTGTCCTGCATAGTTTGTGAGGGGTTGCATGTTGCATTTGTCAGCTGGAAAAACTTGCTCTCAGTACGCTGTGGTTATTGTTATTACACTCTTAAACTACAAATATACACCTCAGCGGAATGTTGTGCAGTTCAGTCAAAGTCAGAACATCACAAATTGAAATATAAAATGAGGAGACAGGTGAAGAAGAGTGGGCAAGTGTAATCAGGCACCAGCAGGAAAACAGATTGGTATATAAATTATTGTACTGTGATTTTGTTGTGAATAAATAGAGGAAAAATTGGCTACAGTATGTGGAGGATAAATGGAGGACAGGAGCTGTACTGGCCTGTCAGGTGTGTCAAGTGTGTCGGTTCAGCGTGAATAAAGATGGTGTCTGTTATCACCAGGAGCTCAGACTGTAGAGTCGCTGCTCAGTCTGATTCAGCAAAGCAAAACGGTAGGGAACACCGCATGTGTCACCTTTCATTGTCAGCTGTGGCATATGAAACCTTGTTTTCCTGCATGGGCACCGTCCCTGATGCTGAGGTGGTAATGCTGGGCTGACGCTGCGGGAAACCAAGAACAGAACAGAACAGAACAGAACAGAACAGAACAGAACAGAACAGAACAGAACAGAACAGAACAGAACAGAACAGAACAGAGGGGACTGCTGAGTATTGAGAGAATGGAATAATGGTGACTTGAAAGGATTGTGTTTAAATCACAAACATGCACAGATGGAAGTTATTGAAATTTTGTTGCAAAAAAACCAAACAACTTTGTGATTTAAAGCTTTTCATATAAAGTGTTTTTTTTTTACATAAAAAATTCTCCTCACCAGCTTTCAAATAAGAAAGTGTGTGACAAACTCATTGACAATCATCACCAGACTCTGCAGTTTCCCCTCAGCTGTAGAGGTTTTAGAACCTTTCAGCTTATTGTTTTGGTTTTGCAGTGAACAACTTTACTGTCCTGTTTCATTTTCACTCTTCTAATCAACCTCATTTTAAGTTGCAATAGGAAGCTGCTTCCTAGCAAACAAACAAAAAGCTCTGATGTGTCTCACTCTATGCGCCTAGCACCAAATAGCTAACCAGACACACCAGGTGGTTTGTTACACAGAACCATCTGAGAAGTCAACAGGTAATTGTATGAGCCATCAATCACCATCTATTCCCGTGGTTGTGACACTTAAACCATGTGATCCACGGTGATCCTGTTGACCTGAAGCTAATTAGTCAAATAATTTAAGTAATCAGCAATGAGGCCATTGACATCAACGGCCAGCCAGTATTGATTGAAAGTTCCTCTGCTGACACAGTGAAGGTGTAGAGATAAACTTTGGCATTGGAAAAGTGCCTCACTCCCACCTCAGATTAAAGATGTATTGGTTTGACCTCAAATGCTTAATTTGAAGCCTGAGAAGGTAGATTATTTTGTGATCTTGTGAATCCAGCTGCCTCACAAAGTTACCAAACGGCAGACAAAGTGAGCAACAGTTAGGAAACATAGGGCAACATTTTGCAGATGAAGACTCAAACGTTTTACTGATGAGTTGATAGAGAGCAAAACAAGTAAAAAGAGAAGGAATATTAGACTTGTATGATTTATCAGTTTAAACAAATGCTAATGCTGCTCTGTGTTGTTATACTGTGATGATATTTCAATGTTAAATTGCCTGGTACTGCTGCCCCAATATGTCCAAAAAAATCAATAAATGTGACATTAGTTTACATCATTGTTTTGGTTGTTAAAAGTGAATGCTTAACAGCCAAAAGAAACTATTTGTTTATGCATCTGGTATATTATTACTAAGTCATTTATTCAGAAGTTTAACCTATTCTTTTGAACAGTTTAATATGATGATTATCTCAAATAGTCCAGTTTTGTCACATTACAGTGTTCAACAGTGGTTCCTCACCTGATGTATAATTGTACAATTAAGACCCAATTTATTCCGGTTTCTTGTAAGTTTTGATGCGCCATGTGTGCTCTTGCAACTCATATCTCTCTCAACTGTGAAAATGCCACCTGTTTGGTGCTCTGATGTTCAGTTACATAACAATTATCTTTCCTGACATGTTTCTTCTTCTCCATGACATTGTGGCTGCATACCAATTAGGCTATAACCAAATCAATAATGAAACTAAAATTGGGGGATTAACTTGATGAAAAAACAGAACAGAAAACCTGAACATCTAAAACCTCAAAGCTATACCCATAAAACCGAGACTCTAAAAGAAAAAAGTATCAATAACATGTACTTTAAGCATCAAAGTAAAACATTATATTACTCATCATACACAATACCCCCTGCCAGCATTATAGTCTTATACTATTGGGTCATTATTATTGATTGATTAACATGTAAGTAGCCCTTTTAATATTGCAGCTGGTCAAGTTGGAGCTCACTTTAACTGCACTATATGCTGCTGGGTAACTTAATCAATAACAACGCCAAGCTTTGGATTAAGAGTAATTGGTAATTGCAGCTGCCGATAATTGGAATAAAAACCATATTATAGAAGTACAAAGTAGCATCAAAAGGAATTACTTGACTTAAGTAGGCTACAATTACCTCAAAACTGTATGTAGACATTCTATATCTACAGTGGATTAATAAATTAACTTTATGATTTATTTTCTACCAAAGGCTACGGTTTGTCTGGAATCCACTGTGTATCACTTAATGTATATACTATAACTAGTTATTTTTTTAATATCCCATATTCCAATATTCATGACATATGCTATCCATTGTGGCTCTGTCATTCATAGTCGAGTCCTTCAAAAAACTACTAATTTTCTCACCTCATAGAAAAGACCATGAAGCGTTTTATGTGTGGAACCACTAATCTGAGCTGTGATTTTGTGTGTTGTAAGCATTACAGGCTGGGCTTTTTGACTTAAATGACTGTCACTGCAATATTTTTGACCGCCACCCGAAGTCTTTTAAACTCCTCACCTCCCTCCTCTCACCCCAGCCTCTGACCAGCACCGCGCAGCCCGGCATGCGTATCTCTTCCTCCACCGCCTTCCATAATAAGCCCTACAACCTGACCGGTCCAATAAAAAATAAACAAGGTAAAAACCCTTCATCCTGCATGCAAAATCCCCTACCCCGATTGCCATCACTCTCCATGCCTCAGCTGCATTTGTCATCCGTCACACATGCACTGTTCTCTCATTTGTTGACGCCCCGAAGCCTCCATCTATCACCGGTGGCATAGGTGCTGTGTAGCCCAGGCTACCACACCTGTCTGGAGCACCGCATTCATTCATCCTTTACCTTTTGCTTTGACTGTTAGAGATTCGATTCATTATTATTATTATTGTTAATATCACAGCACAATGTGCAGCATATCCGATTGCAATCACGTCGGATTCCGCTGCTTCCAAACTGCCTGCAAACACACACAGCACAAAGCCAAAAAAAAAAAAAAAAATGCACAAAGGTTTCTGTGAGGAAACGTTGCGGCATGCTCCTATAACAAAAGGATGAGCAACACATGCGTTCATTTCTTCCGCTTGAACATGTGTAGCCTTGTAGAGACACTAATAAGCATTATGTCTTCTGCCTGGAGGGAGCCTGCCTGTATAGAGACATCCAATAATAACGTTACAGCTTAATTGTTCTTTATGATGCGTCTGTGGCACTTAAGTTTGGTTCAGATGCATAATCAGCATGTCATGGCACCATCACTCCAGGCTTTTATTTAAATATGAACATGGAGAATGACTCGGGATGGACACTTAATTGCTTTTTTGCATGTTATTAAATAGCAATTAAGCCCAAGTGTTCATTGCAAATAGCTGTGTTTAGCAGCTCTCAAGCAGCAAGTGTGTGTGTATGTGTGTGGACAGACAGAGAGCCTTCACATGTTGCTGCCCCCCTACCTACTTTGGAGTTAAGAAAGGAGGGGCTTAATGAGGGGTAGCTGGCCCGGCTGTGTCCGAAAAGAGAAGGAAGACCAATGTGATGCAACTTCCAATAACCTCATACTGGTGGGGGAAAAAAACATTAATGTAAAAGGAGACTCAAGCCACAAGAGGACAGCTCACATCCACGGTAAGACATCGCTTCATCATCAGAGGGAGAGGACGCAGTTTATGTTTTGAAGTCAATACTGAGAGTGTGGTCACAGACCATGCGCTGTAATGTGATTATATCCTCTTAAAGGAGAAACTTTATGTCTCATGCTGAGCTCGTAAATGTTTCAGATTGATAGGCTGGCTATTAGAATGGGGAGAAAACCCTGTTTGTGTTGTGGAGGTGACAGGGCGTCCTGCTTTCCATTAAAGGCAGCAGGTTGAGTCACTGGGTTTGTGATGCAGTGTTGTTTAATGAGAGCGGGAGAAACACGTGGCACTGGTTGTGGCTTCCCCCTTGTTGTGAGTGTAACGGGTGGAGGTAGTGGGGGCTGTTTGACCGTTGAAATATTTCTTTTAATGACGGTCAAGGTCAGGTGACTAACAGGTGTGACACAATCAATGTCATATATTTTGCTATAAGACAATCGTTGTTGCACTATGCTCATTGGTTAGTTATGGATAGTAGTTATGGTATCTAGCTATATAGTGTAGGCTGATTGCAGTAGGCTATTAACTAGAGTTTATAGTGACATTGTAACATAGTGACATTACGTTAATATTATAATATACATATTTTTTCCAAATTAAGAAGAAAACTTTAATTCATTTTGAAAATTATAATATAAAATTTTAGACTGGATTTTAATTTAGGCGATAACAATCTGATATAGGGGAGACTGGGGACAGTTGCAACAGGGGACGGTTGCAACAAGTCTTATTTCTCCAAACAGAAGCATGCTAGAGTGATGAAACTCACACTGCACATGCTCAGTTAGACCCTCTGCCCACCAAGAAGAGAGAAGCCATATTGAGCATCTGGTCCTGCTTTTATCAAGAAAAGTTGTTTTGGAGGTATGAAAGTAACTTTTTTCATGAGCTGTATTTTTGTCATACTGTCCTGACCTTTTGTATGAGTGAATCCAAACTTACCTAGTTTGAATCATTGTTTTGTTGACTATTCAGTGACATGGTTAGCATGTGTCAATATCAGTGTGGCTAGCTAACACATGATGTTTTGTCATGACTGATACCATGGGGACAGTTGCAACTGTTGCAACTGTCCCCATGCTAAGTTGGCTAGTCATATCAAAACAGACCACAAACAGACCACAAAACAGTATTTTAACAGAAGATTTTAAGTTCAATTCATGTATTTTATTGTGCCTATGCTCACGATGAACAGAACTGGCAATTATATTATAAGACAATGAGAGACTAATGCTATTGATAAAATATATAGTTGAGCAAAAATGAGAAATTATTGTTTCTATCTGTTGTGCTATGGGACAAACTAGCCACATACATTTTCCTGTGAAAACAGGAGAAAAGTAAATGTATTTGTTGTCCTATAGTGAATAAATCATCTAAAAGTAAAAATTGTATTCTGTTTGTTTTCAGTATGCCAAGAGTGAGGAAGTGAGTCACTAACAGAGGGGTTCCCCTCAATATTTTGGAACGAGCCTCAGATATTGTAAGAGATGAGGGCAAATCAGTCAGGGCAGTAGCCAAGGCCTTCGACATATGCCACACAACATTATTCAGGTAAAAAAAAAAAAAAAAGTATTCTCAGAGGACCAAGCAAATGATTCCATTCTTCTTGTCTCGCACTGAAATATTGAGTTTTAATAGCTTCAGTAACATCTGCACATTGACACAAGGTAGGCCTATGATAAATATTACTAAATAAATAATAATTAATTAGTTACATTTAATGTGTTTTTAATATGTTGCAACTGTCCCTGATCCAGTTTTGGGGTCAGTTGCAACATCTGAATTTTTCTATTCAAATCAATATTGTGATTGATATATTATATGTAACCATCTTTAAATGGCATGGGTAATTAGCAGACATGTGTAAGTTTAATATGTAAAGGTTTGGTGGGCCTAGTCCAAATAGTCTCTGAGTAACTTAGAGTAATGTGAAAAGTGTTGCAACTGTCCCCAGTCTCCCCTACTGGCTAGTGTTTTTTTTTTGTTTTTTTTCTTTTTGTGGTTTTAGATCAGAACATAGACCAACATGTTTGAAAAGCATTGCTTTATTATTATTTTTAATTGCGACCAAAGCATGTCCTGAGCATATTGCTTTAAAGAAAGGCAGTAGAAATGTTAAACTTTATGAGCAACCGAATACCTTATTTTGAGATGTAACCACTGAATGCTTGATGTTGAAATGTATATACCATTGAAATTATAGAATTATCTTTAAAACAAAATTGGAGTAAATGTAGTCTGAATTACCCTCATTGAAATTTACAGTAGGTCATTTTGAAGTTCAGAAACTATTCCCATCTTGGATCATTTGACTGGTAGAATGTAACCTGATTGGACAGAGGTTTAATTGATATTCAGGTGTGATTGCATATGTTTGGCAGCCGTGTGTTCAAGTTAGAACATTTTCATCTTGAATTTTGGGGTCTTAATTTCATTAGTCGAATTTGAGCAACTTGAAATGATTTACTACGTACATTTAAACAGTAAAATATTTTAAGGGTGAGGTCATTGTTGTTGTGATCAGATTTCACAATTATGTATTCAGTGGCTTCTGATTAAAATTCTTACAGCTTTTCTTTTCTTCCATATGATCACAGTGATATGTTTTATAGTCAAAAATAAACCTGTCAGTGCTCTCTGGTGGACTGACTATGTAATGTTGACACTAGTATCTTGTTACTTATTGGCCAACATACTGTCAGTGATAAGCTGCTGATAAACTAGCTGATGAACTAGCTGATAAAACCCACATCTCCCACCACACTTCATTCCTATTTAATCTGTATTTATCGTTCTGTGGTATGATGTTACATATAGTTGTGTTGCTATAATACTATAGATTAAATACCAATGATTCATTAGTCAATCAACAGATTATTTATAACAATATTTATAACAGAAAATATGTCAACTTTGGCTCGGTGAAAAGTGCATTTGTCACATCTTTTGGACATTTTTATAGACCAAATGGTTAATCTAATGGTTATGTTAGTTGCAGTATTATTGTAGGCTTACTCTGATTTTTCATATGTGTATCCCACCCTAAGCTTACCATTAGATAGGAAACCAACTGCTCTATATGCGCCATGTGTATTTGTGTAACTACCTATATTTGGTTGCTGGACTGAATGGTAAAAGTAGGGTAGGTCAACAGAAGTTGTGCATGCATGAATGGCAGTAAGCCCAACCCCCAACACATTCACACACCACCCCCACCCCACCATATCCACACACACAGGAGAGCCTTTCTTTCATGTGGCCCTTGAGTTTGATGTTTACATAGTGCTCGGGAGATAACATACACTTAACGTAGGTTGAGAGGACAGAGGAGACTATAAACAGACTAGTTAAACCAATATATGAGTGTTACAAAATAATAGTATATGTTGTAACAGTAAGGGGGGGCAGGCTCTGACAAAATTACATGTTCTCAGCTGCACACTCCCACAGGTGAGATGGGAGTTAGGGAAAGAGCAGTAGTGCTTACAGTGCAACATGGCATCTGATTCATAAAGCAGGAAAGGTGAGATACAGGTGGATTTTATACTGTTACATGGGGGGAAGAGTTTCTACCTATAGGCAGTGACAACGGTCTGTTCTGATGTCTTTATTAGAACAGGGATTCTGTTGAACTGAAGCTAATTAGTCAAAGAATTTAAGTAATCAGCAATGAGGCCATTGACATCAACAGCAGCATATGTATTGATAGAAAGTTCCTCTGCTAGAGATAAACTTTGCCATTGGAAAAGTGCCTCACTACCACCTCAGATTAAAGATTTCATCAGTTTACAGATAGAAGTGAAGGTTGGGAAAATGTACAGTACTTTGCTGAACTATTATCATCATCATCATCATCATCACCCAAACATCCAATGCAAACAGTTCACACTGCAATAGGACCTGACCGATACTGGATTTTTTGGGGCTGATACCGATATTAGGGGGTCAAAAAAGTTCTGATATCGATATATCAGCTGATAATCTTGTATATACAGAATATGTAACATAAAAATCACATTTTTTGCAATGTGATTATCAAACACTTGTGACAAAGATATGTAATGGAAGCATGATATTTTACAGTTTAACTATAAAATGACTAAACTTCACAGGGAATTTGATAGTTATAAACAACAACAAAATATATGTATGCATTGAACTTGAGTTAAGAAAAAGGATATGGAAAGGAAGGAAATGTTGCCTATATAACAAAAAATATATATCGGCGCATATCAGACAACATATATGCTGATACCGATACAACCAATATATCGGTCTGGCTCTAGACTGCAACATTAAAGGTACCTCGTGAAGTTTTCTTGTAAATTAAGTTCCTGTTTGCGTTCAGGGTCCCTCGCCAGAAAGCTTTGTGTGTACCCTTGAGGCCTAACAAACGTGGGGACAGAATGCTAATTTAGTTGGCCACCCACCAATTTGGATGCAGCACATACCTATCCACCTCCCTGAACTTCACACCTTCACTTTTCACCTTGCTACTTTTGGAACTGTTATGTTGGAACTAGACAAAATTGTGTTTTGCAGACAAATTCCAAACCAAAAAGGTTTGAGATGGCCAATCTCAGTCCAGGTATTTGACTGTTGAAATACCTGTGGGGTTAAAGATGATCTCCGGATACTGCCATTTCTATTAAAAAAGTTCATTCATATGAAATCTGTTGCTTTTGGACCGATGCATGTTTGTAATAGCATCAGATATTTGTTTTGATGAGAGTTTCCCATGGCTTTTATGAGACAGTTTTCATAGTAGACTCTCAGACATGTCATTATTATTTTTGCAAGCATTAGTCCAGACATGTCTGGACTTCTGGAATGCCCAGACATTGTGTGACTAGAGCAAAACGGGAGAGTATGGAGGTTAAGAGAGCTCAGTCAAAGGATTGAGGAAAAAGAAAAGGAGATGGAGGCGCTGCATGGATAATAGCAATAATGAAAAACAATAACACACTCCAGTCAGTTGTGGTTTTCAGTTTTTAATCTATAGTTGCTTTGATCAGACATTGCATCTCCAAGTTGAACAACGTGATTATGCTCCTATGTATTGCATGAAAGCTCTCATCCACATTGTGGAGAGTGAAGGAGACAGTAGAATGGTGACAGAGGAAATGGGTGTATAAAGCCAGCTACATACTTGGACCACTAGGGGGCCTCATAGTAACTTTAGGCTTATCTGTTAGGTATTTGTTCAGGAGTGCAGAATTTCTCTTGGACCTTTTCATTATGAAATAAAATGTGAAAATACATATCTGCCTCTTGACAGCTGCCCATCAGTCTAGCATCCCAGACTTGGGTTGTCTTTGATGTGTATCAAGCAGTAGCACATCCCCCACTTTTAGTGTGCACAGTACAGTTGCAGACCAGGACAGATGAAAAATTGTGAGGAACAGGGGTGCAAAGTGTCTCATTTTTTTCCTTCCTTCCTTCAAGGCAGAAAATGAGGCAAGTGCACCGGCAATTTTTTTAAATGTATAATTTAATTTATAATTATAATTTGTGGTGGCTGTGGCTCAGGAGGAAGAGTGCGTCGTCCACCAATTGAATGATCGCTGGTTCTTTTCCCGGCTCCTCCAGTCCACATGTCGATGTGTCCTTGGGCAAGATACTTAACCCCAAATTGCTCCCGATGGCTGCACCAATGGTGTATGATTGTATGTACGAGTGTTAGTTTCCTCCAGATGAGCAGGTTGGCACCCTGCGTGGTAGCTCCTGTCATCAGTGTATGAATGTGTGTGAATGGGTGAATGTGACACGTAATGTAAAAGCGCTTTGAGTGGTCAAAAAGAGCAGAAAAGCACTATATAAGTACCATTTACCATTTTTCCTTTAAGGCCAACCAGCACCCACCAGAAGGTGATGATGCTCTTGGTGAATGCCTATATGGCCTATTGAGCCCCTTCAGTGGGCTCTTCTTTTTTTTTTTGCATCAAAACATCACTTACAGTGTGTGACATTAAAACAAGAACATTAGGCATCATAATGTGATGAGATTACGAGGCTTCAATTTCAGTTAGACAGTACATTCACCATGGCAGCTTAACATAAGAAGTAGATAATAAAATAAGTATATAACATACATAAATTAAATAAGTATACAACATAAATCAAATCAAATTTCTTAAAATAATTCCTGTAGCTTTCGTACTAATTGTGTTAGCATATTTTTTGACTTCAGCGGGCTCTGTCTAGGATGTCCCGTTCATGAAACGTCAGGTGTTTTTAAAAACTTTTTTTTTTTAAACAACACATCCTGTGCAGAAGTGCTGCCTGGTCTGACTCAGGACAAAAAAAGTCTACAAAAACTATCCAGTCTAGCAACTCTGCACCTATCCTCTCACTGCATCTAAGCATTATCTCCGTCTTGTCAGAGCAAGGACAATAAATCACCTGTACAATGGATTATGGTGCAGAAAACAGGTAAATAGGTTTTCTTTACCCTTTTGAACTATAGTATTGT
Source organism: Scomber scombrus (assembly GCF_963691925.1). Taxonomy (NCBI): domain Eukaryota; kingdom Metazoa; phylum Chordata; class Actinopteri; order Scombriformes; family Scombridae; genus Scomber; species Scomber scombrus. Next base: position 6,994,344 of record NC_084980.1, read on the forward strand.
AACACTTGAACATGCATTTTAATCTTGGCTGATTATTTATTTTTGAAATAAGAGAATTTAATAAGTCAGCAGTCATACATGCAACTAAAACCAATTCATAAAACAATAGCATTACAGTTGAATCAGATGCAAACTAGATCAGAAAAACATGGGAGAATTGTCATACATTGGGCATTGTATGGCTTCCATCAATAGGAACAAAATGAATGTACTTGTAACAATTAAACAAGCACAAAAAAGTAGTTTCATTTGCTGTACACAGTTTTTGTTATCAAGAACAAGTCAGGTTCTTGCATCAGAGCCCTGCATTCAGTTATTAACAACTAAAAAATGATCAGTTAAAATAAATTACATCAGTTAAAACAAATGATAGTGCAGGAAAACAGGATATCTTATGACTTTATAGTACTACTGTACTACAGTAAGGTCTATGAGTTAAATTGTACCACTGTGTTGGTAATATTATGTAAAGCAGAAGTACTGTTCCCATGGTATTTTCCAGTATATTGTATCCTGTATGATGATTGGAGGCAGTCATTGTTCAATCATTGTATTCCTTTTCATGTCCTTGTTTAATGGATTAGTAAAGGCTAACTCAGAGCAAACACTTAAATAACATACAGTATACATACATAGTTGTAAAATGGGAGTATGACTTCACTTCATATTCTCATACTAACATTACAATTTCTGTATCCTAGTTTATCACTGATTCATTTATGTGTGGATCTGTTGTCCAGCAAAACATTTCCACCAAGTCTGATCAGAATGTCTGTTGCAGTGTAGTAAAAACAAAAAAGATTATTTTCAAATTCATTCCTAGTCAAATGTGTCACTTTTTAATTAAAACCCTAAAGCAACAATGGCAAACCACAGTCAGTGTGTTCTGTAAAGTAACATTGTAATGACTTACACAGCTGATAGTAGCAAACAAGTAGCTTGCAAACATAAGAGCTAGCTCGGTTACGCTCATCAGTGATTCTCTTTCTGCAGGTCTTATCCATCAAGATTTTCCCATGTTTAGCCTAGCTTAGCATAAAGACTGTCGAAAACAAACCTACCAACATCTTTAAAGCATACTCATTTACACAGTGTATCTCATTCGTTTTACTTGTACACAAAAAACTACTCGAAATCTCCTATTTGTGAACATAACAATTATATTGACCTATTCCTTTCATGTAAAAATCCACTTTTATTTGTAGGCATGATTCTTTGTCATAAAGCACCTAGAGCACCTGGACTGTGTGACCTGACTTTCCAGTGCATTGTGGTATGCAACACACACTGGCAGGGAGAAGAGAGGAAGGGAACGAGGAGGAATGTTACTCTATGCACGTGAGCATGAACACACTGGAATTGGCCTCCTAGGAAGTAGGGTTAGGGTTAGTATGAGAAACAATGTGTTATTTGTTATTTAACAGTTAATTTATTAAGTGGGTTTTATTTGGGCACTTGAGGAAAGAATAAGAACAACATGTTGACATGGTCATCCTTCACATGTTATTGCCTTAGAGGTTGTCATGGCTGACATGTTGGGTAACATTTATATACCAGATATTTGGAATCATGTTGCTGGCCACCTGACAAATGTACAGTAACTCCAACATCGGGCTCAACATATGGCTCCATTTAGATACAAGAAAACACCACAAAATGAAAACAGTATTTAATAAAAGTGACATTAAATGAATATGAGTACAATTATAAATACAATATAAATAAGGTATTGCACAAAAAACATTATATAGAGAACTATACTACTGAGACTTCAGTGCAATATGCCTAATGTAGAATTGTTCTACATTATGGATGGGGCCACATTAGAAATACAGCACCAGGGCCAAAACCACCCCTGGACCACTTCAATCCAGCCTGCAATATTCTCAAAGGAAAACAAAACAGCCTTGTAAAAATGAATAAGAGGCAACATTGTGTTAATGAATCTCTAGGCTATTTAACTTGATTCCAACAGAGGGCACTGTCTACATTGAGATTGGACTAAAGGCATCAAACTGACTCTTGCTCAGCTCAGTTCGACAGCTTTACCTTTGCCTTTTTTGCAGCAAAGTCATCTGTGACATCATAACAACACAGCTGTTGTGAGACCATGTGAGTTATACTAATACTATAGACGGAAAGTCCACTGAGACGTTCTTGCACCATAGTAGATACCAGGTAGGTTTTAATGAGTTTGAGCTCAGAGAATCTCCTTTCAGCAGCAGCCACTGTAACAGGAAGAGTGGCAGAGTCTCACAGAGCTCCCTACATATTAGCTGGGATATTATTGTCATGTTTTTTGCTGGCAAATGTGGAAAATTTTGCATTTCCACAGTAAATTCCCTGCCATCAATATCTGTCTGTCTGTCATGTGATGGGTTAGAGCAGCACTCAGGATTTAATAGTGCTCTAGCAGCTTGGGGGTACAATGCAAATTTGTCATTCATTGGTTGATCTCTTCCACTGTTTTTCCAGTATTTTTGGGCTGATGGAGTCTATTAATTCATTATGGATTTTCTTGCCCAGGTAATGTATGTAACTACCAGCTCCATTTCCCACCCTATCAGCATACTGCTTCATTACTAGATCAATTTGGCCATAAACTCCAGCCCTTTGAGAAAATTGCCATTGTCTGGTTTGTTTAATGTGTCTGTGGACCTTCTTAAAGCCATGTTTCTTTTATTTAATTTATTGCCACTAATCAAGTAAGAACTTCATGCCACCTGTTTTTCTCAGATTCAGCAAGTGCTATCTCTCGCTTATCTATTGTTCTCCCAGAGACAAACCTCCAGTTCCTTTCACGTGTCCATGTGTGTATTGTGCTACTGGCTATCCTCATGGGCCTTGAGCAAGTGGCTCGCATTTTTCCAGCCTCCTTAGTTCTTCTCTATTCAATTTGAAATTTCTTTGAGAAAACCTTTTTTCAGCAGAAGCAATGCAGTTATCACTCTTTTTTTGGGTGAATTAGCCAGCTTCTTTTGATTTTTGTCTCTGTTGACTGAGACTATTGAAATTTTTTCGGAAACTTGATATTTTTTTTTATTTGATGAGGTCCTCTGAGAACAAGAAACACATTTTCTGTTAACAGATGGCCAGTCAGCAGGGTCTATTGGTGCAGCCTTTTTGTAGACACCTGATGCTACATTGCTGGACTTGTCTGAGGCGGATTGGACACAAACGGTTGATGCTGCATTGCTGGAAGGTGCTGAAGTGTTGGCCCAGGATTTGCAGGGGTGGGATTCAAATATTTCAAAAATGTATCTGAAGAGACAAGAAGAGTGTATGTGACCACTGGTGGTTAGATTCAATTAATAAGCCAATAATAGCACCAAAGCCACAGTATAGCCTATGACATTCTAACAGTAAGAGTAAACCAGTGGCAGTTCTAACATCTCAAATTACACCAATCAAAAATGAGACAGAACCATGAAACTCATTATGCACATGGTCTGTGATGAACTCTATCTGCCTACCACACAACAAACTGATGTTTCTAATTCTATCTAAATGTTAGTGAGCAGAAACCCCTTGCTTATTAATTAGGAATTGTTTTTATATTTGTATAATTATGGTTAATTATACTGTTTTAATTAAATTGGAATCATTTGGTCACAAGATATTAAACATATCCATATTTTATCCATCCATGTCTTCGTCTCTTCATCTCATCTTGGGAATTTATTGTGGTCCTTGGTATTTATATGAAGGTTTTATGTGTGTTAGTATAGTTAGTATACTGTTACAATTACCCCTGCTTGTTAGGGCAGATGTAACATTTGACATGTAGTGTTCCAATTAATGTTGTGACATTTACCAAAACATTTGGTAACTGTTAACAAGTAGAACACGGAAACAAGTTACCTACATACAAATGGAATCCAAATAGTTAAAGAGGTTTTTGAATGATGACATCAAACCAAAAATTGTTACAATTGCCCCTGGTCTCCCCAACACCTAGCATTCATGCACACAATGACCATTTCTCCCACATGATGCATGCTGTTTGCTATACATATAAGACTAATCAATAATGAAAATGCAAAGGCTTACAACTAAGGAAAAACGATTTAATTGACTATTATAATCAGGGCTAACTAGATGTCAATGTATGCCTGGTTTCTTGAGGCAGACAGAAACATTAATAGTAGCAGCACATTTAGGGGAAGTCTTTCCACCCTAGCTATTTTTTAAAATGAGTGATTGTTGCTGTCGTTCAAAGTAAGCTATTAACACTCTGTTCCAATGATAACTACTATGCAGTAGATACACTATTCATTCATCACACATGATCTCTGTCTTTTTTCACATTTTTACTCCTCTTCACTTCTTCTTTTTCTTCCCTGGGTGCCAGAGTGCTTTGACATAATGTCAAGCAATTAGGCGACCGATGACAATCAGTCAGGTATAACTCGGGGAAGGATGCGTCGGAGTGATGCCGCTGGCAATCATACTGTGAGTTAGGAGACTGTATGTTTCCCTGGTAATGTATTCAATGTTACTGTTTTAGAAGTTGTATTGCCCTAATCACAGCTAAATCAAGTGAGTGTGAAACACAGTAAATAAGCTTTGCTGTTGTTTGAAAGTAAAAACAGAATGATATTTCTCCATCTGTAGCAATACTAACCAAGGCAGTTTTCTATCAGAGAAGTAATGATTGCTTTTGCTACCCGCTCTCTATCAGCATTCTTAAGTCACACAAGCCCCGCATGATTACTGACAGATGAGTTTTGACTTTAGTATTTGACACAGCTTGTCGACAGATTGTTCTGTCAGAAAGGTAACGATTGTTTTTTGCTACTTCCTCTCCATCAGCATTCTTAAGTCACTAAAGCCCCGCCAAAGTAGTGACAAATGGGTTTGTCAGTAAGGACAAATGGGTTTTGACTTTAGTATTTGACACACATACACAGCTCGTTGACTGCTGGTGAATTTCCATAGACTTTTCATGACAAACGGGAAAAAACGGCAATCACCACTAGCCGTCATCAACTCTTGTCTAAAATGTGGGGTGAAGATAGTTTTTATGACTGCTGTGTGTGATAAATGTCTCTCCACAGACATAGCTATCTTTATTTCGTGTTGTTTTTGGTCGTTCTGGGGTTCTGTCTGTGCCTTTGCTTGTAATGTCTTTGGCAAAGGCTTTAACACCATGGATTTATTACAAGAACTGGTCCAGAAGACACTTAATGATTATGAGCAAACAGAAGGAAAAAACGGAGAAGGGGTCCAATATACTCTAGACTCACAGAGGATAAATACATTAAATTATCTCATTGGAGTTGTTCAATTATTCCTTAAATGATGTGTGGTTTGATAGTTTATGATGTTAGTGAGTTTTATTTTAGATATGTATTGTCTCTGGGGTGGTTTGGGTTGGCCAGGGTCTCAATTCCATTTAAAAAGATAAGGGAGGTCAACCCCTGCTTGTACAAATGTGTGCGTATGTCTTTTTGTTGCAGCAATGACTATTTATTGATTATGATCAGAAATCTGTTATTGAAAAAAAATAGTTTTTCTGCTCAATTTACAATCTGTGCAGGTCAGTTGTCTTGGCAGAAAGATTAGGAAATAGTTATTTACTAGTAGATTTACTTCTATAGATGTGTTTCTCTGTGTTTTTGCAGCAGCGCCCCCCCCTTTTCTAACTCCTCTGCCACAGCAGGCAGTATCATTTGAATTTGACATGAGAAAAAAAAAAAACGGAATTGTGCACATTATATTTAAATCCTATATCTTCTCATTCCCAATGCTATTGCCTTATTGTGAGAATTCTTATGTTTTCCAGCAGTCCAAAGTGATGCATAGTTTGCTGGCTCCATTTACTGCTTTCAGTACCTTCACAATTTCTTAGTCGTATTTACCTATCTGGGCACAGTGTAAGACAGAGGTTGTCTATCATGACAAAACAGAGCTCGTGGACTCCCAATCATACTGCCGCATATTGACATTATTGATAATAGACACAGCTGCTTTGTAGGCCCAACAATATGCTGCATTGTAAATGTGGCTAGCAATAACGGATGACATTTTGTCTTGAAGTCATGGGTGTACACTGTGTCAGACGGGGGGGGGGAAGTAGACGTAGAACACAAATATAGGAAGGTTTGTATGATTGTGTGAATATAGGAGGTTGGCGTGAGATCTGTCTGTTAGATAAAGGAAAGTAATTGATGAGTCCTACTAGCGTATTTTCACTTCAATTGTCTTTTTCTTTCAGTTGTGTCTCGCATGATTTGCAGCTCTTTGACTAAAACAGGTCAACCTGTGCCCAGAAAATGGGGCATTGACAAGGAAATTCTTATGCCACATAGTTACACATTACCCACCACCTATTTTTTTGTGCTAGGTTAATATTTCCACAGGTCTATTTCATTATTCTAGATCAGTCGGGATACATTTAAAATGCCCAAAGTCCTTGTGATGAGGTTAACTTAATATTCTTTTTTTTAATGTAAGAACTTGACAAAGGATCATTGTTGCAGCAGGATGTGTGGGAGGGGATGACCTTTGTGACTTCTGCGACCTCTGAAATTTCACTAATTCTTTAACCTCTATATAAGTTGAACCCATGTAACCTTAGAGAAAACAAAAGACCAAGAGAAAACCAGACGATGAGGGGAGACTTCAGAGAAACAAGAATTAGGCCTTAACATGGATATATTGCAAAACAAACACTTTCCTTTCCGTTTTGGCTTCTCATCTATCACCGCCAGGTCTGGTTACCAGATCTGGCGGTGATAGATGTAGTTTTTTAGGTCAGTCACATAATGTTTTAGGTCAGTTTTTTTGACTAGTTCTAAAGTATTGATTTTTGGACATGTGAAAATGGAGCATTTGGGAAGCAGTGACGTCACGTTAAGTTTGCTCATGTCCAATATTGCTTTGTGTAATGACCATGTGCCTGAAATAGCAAAAAAAACAACCAAAACAAGCTACCACCAAAGGAAAATAAGCTTACTACACCTGGTCTACTACTACTACTACTGGCCCATCATGCTTATTTGAGTGTTTGTTGTTTTTGCGTTCTCGTGTGTTTTGTAAAATGGTCATTTGGATAGAAAGGATGGGGAAAATATCCATTTAGAAAAATATTGGTTTACAGTACAGTACGTGGTCAAAGCATAATTACAGCCATGTTAACAGACACGTCAGGCTTTACCCAGACATACTGATGTTTAGCAGGTGCAATGTGTACCATGTTCACGGTCTATGATTAGCCTGCTCATCAGCTAATCAGCACTTTCATATCAGTTGTTATGCAGGCAAACCAAAGACTCTGACAAATTTAACATCTGATCTCATAATGACACTACATGAAAAATCAGTTGGTCGCCAAAGTCATTTCTATCAGGAGACACTTCATTTTTTTAGCGGCAATTATTTTATTGAACATGCACATAATGAAGAAATGTGAAGAAGTGTTTGGCAATTAGACCCCATCATGATTTTATCTTATTTATAAAGGGGGAAATGAAGCCCAGAGTAGAGTAGGATATTCCCGATGCAGTATAGACACTGGTGGTGGTGATGAATAAAGGGAATACTGTTATCTGGATGATGGCTTTTTGTGATCTTGGACTTGGCGCTGACATGATGAAGTGGAGGTGAATGGGGTGAGGGACGGTTGTTGCCGATTTAAAACTTGGGAGCCAAGACATGATTGGTTGATAGATATTGTGGCAGAATCTGATCAGATTAATTGAAAGAGTTAACGCCCCTAATCTGCTGATACGAGAGCAGGAGAATCGTTGGGTAGAAAAAGGGGAATAAGATGAATGAATGAAGTCTTCCTGCTTGAATTTATGTTAAGCCTCTTTACAACTCATCCGGTTGTTAACAAATTTCATGGCAATCAATCCAATAATGGTTGAGACATTTCACCCACCTTCACCACATGGGAGCCATGAATGTCTGTACAAAATGTTGTGCCAATCGATTGTAGAAATGTTGTGCTATTTCTTTAGATATTTGAAAACTTTGACCTGCCGGTATTATTAGAGGAAAGTCAGGGGATCACCAAGTCATCAGCATTTTTCTCTGTGCACCATGAACATCTCGATCAAATTTCACGCAGAGTGACTGTTGCAATCCACTTAGCTTGATGTCTACCGTCTTTACTGTAAAGACCTTTTTAACAGACTTAAACAACATGATTAAAGATGTGAGGGCCACTTACTCATCCACTCTCATTTCCACCAGTGAACGCAACCCAAAAGTTCTATTTGACACCATTAATAACATTGTCAGTCCTGCACCTCCTGAGTTTCCTTTTCTGTCAAATAAGGCCTGTAGTAATTTTTTGTGAACAAGATTGAAGATGTCAGGGCTAACATTATCCCCTCTTCTACTCTCCTCTCCACTTATCCATTTTGGTTGTCAACTTTGGACTGTTTTTCTTCCATCTGATTGCAAGATCTTACTACTCTGGTGGGTTGTATGAAGCCCTCCTCAAGCCTTGTCAATATTCTATCTACATCTGTGCTTAAATCTATTGGTCCTTACCTGGTTTCTAGTATAAACCGCTCCCTGCAATCTGGCCACATACCACTTTCAACCATTTAAAAACAAACAAACAAACAAAAAGAAAACCTTGACCCATCTGTCCCAATCAACTACAAGCCTATATTCACCATCCCATTCATTTCAAAATTGCTGTTTTGTCTGCATGTAGTATTTTGGACAAGTTCCAGTCTGGCTTCCATCAGAAGCATTCTACCAAAACTGCTGTCAACCATTTATTTATTTATTTGTTTACAATGTGTTTCCATTGATGGAAACCTGTCTATGGGAGACAATTGTATGCATAGGTCATTATTTGTCTTCATTACAATCTACTCACATGAATCTCACACTCATCTCGAAACTTAATTACACCTGAAAAGCAATCTGATAAGAATCTAATTAGACAGTTGATTAGGTTAGAATGCACCACAGGAGGTATGTTTGACCTGCCTTATGCACAGAGTATGGCACAAATTGCCATAGCTGGTATACCAAAAAGGGGAAGCAGGAAACTCCAGGATTACTATACAGAATATTAACTGGTCTGTGCTTCTTTAATAGAAATGTGTTTGGGAATATACAGCACTGAAGCACATAATTTACTGCCATGATGAGGACTTTAAAGTGGGACCTGCTTTATTACATTTGTACTTACTCTTGAGGCGCTGTCTTGAAGAGGGACCTTGTTTCAAATGTAGGTATTTTGCTATTACGTGTTGTATGTCCCTTAATTACCACACAGCAAATCTTGGACCAGCCTAGATGAACTGTACACACTCCTCAGGGAGTGGGAAGGACAGGTGGTCAATAGGGGCCCAGTAGCTAGTTTATATACCCGAGGGCCCTGTAATAGATTAAACTGGCCATGGGTAGCACAAAATTTGGTGCTGGAATTTTGTTGAAAATAAGATAAGTATGAACGTCAAAATCTATCAGGTAGATGCTGTGCATTTTTTAAAAAGTTGCGCAAATTAATCACACCCGCAACCAAAAATCTGTTTCCAAGATGTTCGTTCCTTTCTGATTCCATCCTGCTAAGCACATGGTTGAATTAGCAGCATCTGTTTTGTTTTTATTTTTATTATCGCTAAATCATTTAGTATGAAATGATTTTAAGAAATATAACTCAATTTATCAGTAGTATGATGGTAGCACTTCTGTTTTCTGAATCAAATAGATAGATACTACATGCTACATTTTCCAGAGCATTTCTGAAGCTCAAGCACAGCAGAACCTTCCATTGTGGTCTGAAATAAAGCAGCTAAGAATCAGTACGCGATGCCACCACCATACACAGACCTGTATACCTGTGCATCTGTGCTGACACAGCAACCCAGTATCATGACAGTTCATGTAATAGTCATGAACTTTAATCTACAGATTTGTGTACATGGACACAAATTTTCAAATTTTCTTTTGTTACACTCAGCACGACTTTCAAACTCTATTTCAATTGTAAGTATGTACGTTTACTTCATACCTGCACCATGTGTTTTTTTTCTTATTTCAATCGGTACTCAGAACACAGAAGCTATATTGTTTTTAAATGATTTTTGACTATATCCGCTACATTACTCAACATTTAATGATGAGCTTTTATCCTTTTCATTTCCCTATTGTAAATGTATGAGTCCGGTGGATGGATCAGAAGACCTGCTGCCAGGAAGGTTTTTCACTACTGTCGCCATGGTTAGGTTTTCTTTTTGTCTTTAACATTTCTCAACACAAAAACACGGAAGCGTCCGCAATAACTTCATTAACATACTTTTGTCTGTTTATTCTTTTGTGCATCTTTTGGGAGCAAATGCCAAGACATATTCTCTACGTATGCTTGTATTGGCTAATAAAACAGACATAAAACACCAAAACCAGGAATCATAAAGATACAAAACATCTCCAGGGTTATGTAAGTAGAAGTCTATACATGTGTCGGTATTTGATGACCTGGGAATGAGAACAGGTTGGCCTTTTCAACCCTAAACCCTTCCTCCTTCCTGGAAGCCTGTAGTACTGCCCTAGATTGTCAGCTGTATTGTAATCTTTTGAAGGTGACCCACTGTAGTCACTATTTCCACTAAGAAGAAACCAAAAGCTTCATTTTATTTATTGGACTTTCAAAGTGCTTTCTGAAACTTTGTCATAGAGCTAAACCAAATACATCATTGGAGAGGTCTCAACCTGGAAAGTAACATGACTCCTGCTTCAAAATACTGACCTTTGAACCTTGACATTGGTCCATGTTTGAAGGTGTATCATTCAGTAACAAATGGGGCCACAGACATGGGACCAACTGTTATCTAAGATCTTGACCTCAGCTAAATTCATTTTTTAACAGTTATAATAATTTGCTATATATATATATATATATGTATATATAATGGACATATAATATTGGTGTCAAAAAATACACACATTTCCTTATATGCATGGGTATATATCCCCAAAAGTACCAAGGTACATAGAGTAATCATTACAAAATCCATATATACAATAATATTTATGCATCAGTTTTATATTTGTATTACATCGTATTTTTAAATATTTTTAAATCCATGTAGTGTATCCCACATTTTCAATTATTTTCAAGTATATTCCACAAATTGACTCCTTTAAGTGATATATACTCTGCTTTGTTTATTAATACTAATAATGATAATAATAATAACAGAGTAAAGAATATAAAAGTAGCTTTGGCGTAACAAACTATTTTTGCCATGTTGTTGTAGCTTAGTTTGCTACATTTCTCTGTGTGATGGCTTCAATGTAGGGGAGCTTTATTTAATGTAGAATAACATTTGCCAAGTAGCTTGCACAACACTGGCTGTAAGAAGTTATGTCACATCTTCAAATGTCTTCTTTTGTTTAACCAACAGTCCAAACTCCAAATATGTTCAATTTTAAATGATATACAACAGAGAAAATCTGGAAAATTCCAGTTGGAACCAGAGAATATTTTGCATTTTGGTTGATAAAACAATTAGGACAATGAATCAATCATTATTGAATAGGTCTAACATAACAGCATTCTCCTTAGATAATGGTAAAGCTAAAAGAAGGACCCTAAATGCACAGGTCATATGCATACAAACTAATTATTGAACTCATCATGAATCAAATCTTAATGTCAGCGTGTAGAGGTTTTACGATGGGACCGGTGCCTCAGAGCTAGTTGTTTATGCCCCAGAACATCACTCACAGGACCTAATAGACACGTCAGGTCTTAGGGTGAGTTTGATGTAACCTCTCACTGCCACTCCTCCCGGGATTACCCAATAGGCTCAGCTCAACGCTCGCCTTGTGTACATACATTAGTAGAGTCAACCAGTGGGATGGAGCCAGAGCACTTGAGTCAATCCTAGACTTCACACTATACACACCAGTCCAATTTTATCACCGCTGACCTGACTCCTTTATTCTGATGTCGAAGTTTCCACTTTGTTTTATTCTTCAAACATCATAACGTGGAGGGTAAGGTTCAGTTGTTTTTTTAACCCAGTTTTTATTTCTTGTCATCTTTTTTTTTTGTATTGATGTGATGTTGATGGATGTCCCGGGGTATTTTTGAGTCCCTGTAGGCTCCCCCTATACATGTGAGAGGCAGAGTGTGCAATGTGTGTATCTGTGTGTGTGTGTGTGTGTGTGTGTGTGTGTGTGTGTGTGTGTGTGTGTTTGTGTTTGTGTTTGTATGTGTGTAACAATGAATGGTGGCTATATTTGGCCCACTTTCTTTCTCTCTCTCCTTTTTGCCGGGATGCTTTTAGTTCACTGTTTAGGGTTTTTATTCATTGGGTCAGTGATGGAGACAGATGCAGGGAGACATGCTCCAGACTTAGTCTTTATACACACTCATGACAGTTCACAGGACTGACTGCAAAATATACAAATGATATGATAGAGAGCTCTTTTGAAACTTTATGGACCAACCAAGAACTTTTTAAGCTTTTATTGTTGTGTGCTGCTTTTCTCTGTTTTACATTGGTGTAAATTGAATATGATCATCAGCTGAGTAGTCTTGTTGACAGGTGAGTTGGTGGAGTAAACACATATTAACCCTTACATACTGTTAAGGGACAATTTTGACCCAATTTTACATTTCATTTAGCTGGACTTCTCCCTAAATGTGACCCACAGTTTACAAAAATGGAAATAAAATGCCTCTTTTTTATTTTTGTGCAGCTGATAAACATTTTTATGAAAAAAATGAAAATTTACAAATTAGACCAAAAATCAGCATTCAAACAAGTTGTATTCATCATATTCTATAAAATGTTCTCCTGGACAATAAAATAGTGATTGTGAATGTCTTTTTTCTCCCCTAAATAAGTAGAATACACTTCATTAAGGATTAATCAAACATTTATTAATGACTGATGGAGGGAATTTATGAATTTGAATTGGTGTAGAGACTAATTATGAGTCAGAATATGAACAGTATGTAAGGGTTAAAAAGGAAAAGGGGAACACCAGGTACCTGATGAAGGTGACCAAAATGTTTCATTTATTAAAAAGTATCTTTATTGAGTGAAGACAGTTTGTGGGCGTGGAGCAGCTAATCTTTTTGCCTGTTTTTTAATGTAATACAGCCGATAGTGTAATAACTTGCCAATAAAGTAATACAATTTCTGAACCAATAACGTAATAAGTTATTATGTTACTGGCTAGGTAAAAAAAAACAACCTTTACAAATGTAATAACTGGAGCTGATCACGTAATAATATCACTTTATTTACGTTTCATTAATTGGATATAAAGTGTCACACTTACATGATGGCACTTAGTCTTACTGTTAGGTATTTAAAACAGCTGCATAATCTTTGTATTGTGTTCAGGTCAAATAGATGCAGATGTGTTTAAGTTTTCCAAGAGAAAAATAATACAAGCACAACTTTTTTTTCAACCTAAAACATGAAAATCATAAAAAGAATTTCAGTTGGTACCCCCTCCTTAACTTTATATCCTATAAATTCAACTTAAATAAAGTGATGTTAGTATATAATTACTTTATTGGCTGTATAATAACATCATTGGTTCAAAAATGTTCTTACATTATTATGTCATGTTATTATGTTATCTGCTTTATTACATTTAATATAAGCACAATGTTGTTATTACATAATTGGATGTTACAGGGTGGTGTTACAGGGTGGTCTCTTTTCCTTTTTAAATTGAGTATAATTTGGGGAATTGTGACTTGCATATCAAAAAATAAACAATCGATCAGTAAATGGGTAATGAAGAAAAACATGAGTTGAAGCCCTTGTTTTTATATATTACCTTATTTATTATTTATATATTGAGTTTCTCCAAACCAGCGTCCACTGATCATTTTTCATTATTGATATGATTTCAGATGTTATCAGGCAATTTATTTTGACTGTTTAAATTGATCACAGGGGACGAGACAAAAACTGCTCACCAGATATGAAAATTGGACATAATTTACCAACATAAGCAAGTATTTTTCTGCCAACGTCTTCTAAACCCCCGGCTGTTTCTGAGTGTGCTTTTCCAGTTTGGCTTCCACACAGTGGTAGTCAATGGGCAGTCTAAACATTCCCCCTAACAGTTAATCTCTTTGCACAAAAGGACACTTTGTTATGGCAGCTGCTTTGCTACAAAATGCAAATCTGTTACTACATGTTTTCTAAATTCTTTTCTTTTGCATCCTTTTTCTGACAGAACACAACTTTCATTTATAGAAGTTTAGTTGAGTAACCGATCAGAGCGCTAACTGTTCATTTTATGGTTTTACATATTGAACCGAGAAGCAGGAGTGCAAAGATTGAAGAATTGTTTTGAATGTGGCCAAGGGGACAAGAAACTAAAAAGTGTTGCCTGTACCCCCCCCCCCCCACCCCCCCATCACCCTCCTACCCCTTCACTCCCCCCTTCACTCCTCTTTTCCCTCCACCCCTCTCTGCCTGTCACATGTTCTTTTCACAGCATAGAAAAGTTTCTGGATTAGGGCAGAATTAACACAAAGCGTCGACGCCACTCCAGCTACACTCCCCGAACAACAGAAGAAGAGAAGAGGCAGCGGAGGGACGGGGAGACGGACGGACGGACGGACTGAGAGACAGAGTGAGAGAGAGAGGGAGAGAGAGAGAGAGAGAGAGAGAGAGTGACGCGACGGGGAGCGAAGACACTGTGAAGGAACGCCACCTCCAGAAAAAGTCCAAACTGTACTACCGAGGGGCAGACAAGTCCATCTCACAGAGAGAAAGAGAGAGAGACGGCAGCAGAGAGGCAGGGGGATCTTTGCCGACAAGGTCCTGAAGGATGGAAGAAAAGCAGTTTTCTGGGATCCTGGTGAGTTTGAATCTTGCTCAGTTAACACACACACACACTTTTCAAAGCAGTAACACACACAAACACACACACAGAGATGTCACACACTGATGCAGCCTCTCAGAGTGCACTGCCTGGATGCAGCTGCAGGACCACCAATTGAGTCACCTCCCCCTTTTCCCCCAATTTGAGCACAAGAGGCCAGGTGGTTTAATTTCATTGTACTGTGTGTGTGTGTGTGTGTGTGTGTGTGTGTGTGTGTGTGTGTGTGTGTGTGTGTGCGTGCGTGTGTGTGTGTGTGTGTGTGTGTTCCTTTACTTTAAAGGAAACACCCAAAAGCAGAAATATTATGCTCCCAATTTTCAGATTTAACCTTTCAGAAGTAAAATCTTTTCATCTAACCTACATTTGACTGAAAGTTCTCAACATCTTCCTTTTCTTAAAATAAGAAAGTTAAGTTTTCTTCTAAATAATAAGCCTGCATTCTCTTTCTTAGTTATCAGTGTGTTGTTCTAGTGCAGCTGACAGAGCTGTCATCACCTGCTGTTCATCATGACACACATCTCTCACTAAACATTATCCTAAAAGTCCCCAAAGTTTGTTTTGGTACAAAAGTTAGTACCCCTTCTTCATTACTCAACTGTACTGTCACTGTGCCATATGAGCCTGATCTTTGCCACTTAGGCAAACAATAAACATGTTTTCAGATTTCCTGGCTGCTGATAAGAGATCAGGTCAAGAGGTAAATGTGTCAGTGCCAGGCCTGTGCTGCTGGTGAAGCTTTAAATAGAGGTCTGGTGTCATTGGCAGTCAGGTCACTTCTTTCTTCCTTCCTTTCTTTCTTTCTTTCTTTCTTTCTCTTTCTCTCCCTTCAGTCCGAGTCCAGCGCTCCGTCTTGAGACGGCGATAAACACAAACTCGGAGCTGCGACTCTCTTCTGACATTCTCGCTCGTTTGAAGCCTCGCTTTTCCTCCCTGATGACATTTTTTCTTCTCTCTCTCTCTCTCTCTCTCTCTCCTCCTCTCTGTCCTTTTTGAGATGCATATCCGCATTAAAACGCACACACACACTGTCTGAACTTAAGAGGCGACGTTATCAGTCTCGCCCGCTCGCTCCTCTCTTTCTCTCTCTAAACTTTTGAAGGTGGTCAGAGGATGGAGATTTGAGTCTGGTTCTCAGAACTTTTTTTTTGTTTTTTTATGTGCGTTAATCTGTGTTTTCAGCTCAGTGACAGATTGCCAATCAAGCTTTTTGCCTAGTTAGACACTGCCGGATAGATGTGTGTTTAGATATGTCGATGAGGCTCAAAAGTAAAAGTGATAGTCACAAGAGGAGGATTTGAATTGTTTTGCTGGAGGTGGTTTGGGTCTGTTTTTAGTTCCGTCTAGACCTGAATTGAATGTATGCACAATTTTACTGATCTTCATACACTCAGAGCAGTTTGTGGGTTAAGTATTGACGAGGCAACTGAACAATCATGACTCAGTTTGTCATCTTTATAAACTGCTATGACTCCTCAGAGCCACAGTGTTCATATAGTCCAGTAATATGAGTAAATGCATCAACTAAGATAAGATAAGATAAGATAAGATAAGATGCTTTTGCCACTGTATTCATAATACAGTGAAATTGTGAGTGCCCATCACAGTGGTATATTAAAAAAACGCTACATACATATGATCAGCATCACTCACAATCAATCACGACCCATCATAAAATGATACGACATAATAAAACAAAAGAAAACAAAGGCAGGTAAAATGAAGACAAGACAGGTGAAGTAAAAATAGTGTGAGTCCAAGTTTCAGTTAAAATATTGCACCAATAATACACACAAATATATGAATAGAGTTTTTAAAAAGTGGGTTGCAGAGTCACTGTGTGTGTTTTTCTGAGAGTCTGGATGGCTGTAGGAAAGAAACTGTTCAATAATAAATGTTATCTTTGAGTATGTAAATGCAGCATCTTTTCAACCACAAAGGGTACATTCAGAACTTAAAGTCAAAGCTTCAATTATCTTAACAAAAAAACAAGGTTCAGTCCTTTAAAATGTGCTCTCAGTAAATGAAAAATATATATTATGGAATTAATGATAGAAATCTGCAAGAACATCGAACGTATGCACTATTTTACTGATCCTCACACACTCAGAGCAGTTTGTGGGTTAAGTATTGAAGAGGCAACTGAACTGTCACGGCTCAGTTTGTCATCTTTACAAACTGCAATGACTCCTCAGAGCCACAAAGTCCAAGTATAGTCCAATAATATAGACTATAATATAGAATCAAATAATAAATTCATCCTTTGAGCATTTAAGTGCAGTCATGTGTGAATTTATGAGGCATCTTTTTAAAAACAAAGTGTATATTTTGAGGAGAAAAGTGCATTTATCATTCAATTTCCCCAAAGTTAAAGCTTTAATAATCTTAAAAAACATGACTCAGTCCTTTAAAATCTGCTCTCAGTTAATAAAAAATGTGTATTGTGGATTTAAATGGTAGAAAGCAGCATGATGTCAAACTTCATAGCAAGTTGTACCTTCACTTTACTGTTACATCATTATTAAGAGATGCTAATAACCATTGACCTGTCTAGAGCCTCCGCTTATCACTAATGTAAATGATGGCTTATTTAATTTGGCTCTAAGCATCACAGTGAGGCAGGCAGTGAATACTTTGTTTGCTCTCTTAATCTGAACGTTTTGTTCGGCGGCCAACACTTACTGACTCTCTGTATTGGGTCAATTCACCCAATTTGGCAGCAAATGCAAAATTTTGAAAAGAAATTAACATGAAGAAGAAGAAGAAGTCATGTGACCTGGCATTGATAACCACTGAATTGATTTTACATTTAGGCTCGTTGTAACTTCACAAAAAGGCTCAGATGCTGGCACAACTATGCGCCTATCGCCCACAAAAATAAGCTTTACTCCTCTGTCTCTGAGCCAAGATTCTGACTTTCACTTATTTTCATAAGTTCCAAATGTGTCAGTTTTTTCCTCCAAAAAAAGTAGGCCAGGGTTAAAGTGTAACAGGCACACATGTGTTATCTATGAAGGTAAACACGCTTCATCGCGGCGGGTAGATTGTAGGACCAGCAGCAGCCACGGCCGACCACCACTCTTGAACAAAACTCTCCTCTCATGATTGGGGCCGTTGTCTTCGGCAGTGTTAGACAGTGATGTCAGAAACATCAACAAAGAATGAAAGAAAGAGTGTGTGAGAGAGAAAGAGAGAGTATTACAAGCAGAATCTTAGACCTTGCGCTCCCATCGCCAACTGTCACTTCGCTTATCGTCCCCATTCCTCCCTCTTCCTTCCTATTCTTCATCCACTAATCATTCTCTTCTTCCTCAGCCATCTTTTTACATTCATAACACATCTATTCCTCGTTAAATCCACTTATTTTACCTCTATTTTAAGGGTGAAAATCGCACTTTTTGTTGTTTTTTTCCCCAAGCTGGCACTCCTTTTTTAAACATTTTGGTGGTGCTTTCTTTACCGTCTGGTTAGATTTATTTATTCTGGCCCAGATGGTTGGTGGACGGACCCGTCACGTAAATCTCGGCGCACACAAGGCGCTGGCTTCCTGCTACCGCTTGGCTCAGGCCGGTAGCCTTCTGCCTGGGGCCCTTTCGCTCCAAACTTTAATTCCCCCCCTTCCCATTCGCTCACAGCGTTCAAAGACCCCCATATCCCTCAATCTTCCTGCGTCGTCTTTGACCTCCCTGGAAGCCGCCGCTTCCACCGAACGGATGAGCAGATGGTGCCCTGGCATAAGCTTTTATAGGACTGATAGCTGTCCCTTTTGTTTTTTTGTACTCCTTAGTTACTTCTTTCCTCTTGTTGTGGTTTAAAATGTCTGCAGTTTGGATGTATGTACAGAGGATGTGAGAGAAGGAGGAGCTGGACTGAGGTCTGCAGAGCGCTGTACAGACCACTGCTGCCCCTCCATCACCATTAAGAACAAATGGAGAAATAAATCACCCAAAATGCTGGCTTGGGATCAAAGTTTAACATTGACAAGGCTTTTAATGTTAGCTTATTTGTATGCATTTAAAATGTGTAAGATTTTTATGGTGACAGATGGATAATTACACACACCCTCCTCCTTTATAATTGTGTTTTTCTGTGCGTGTCTCACATTCATTTGCAGATAGGGCAAAGTTTCTCCGAGCTCACCTTAAATCTCTTTAAGATGTGTGTGTACAAGCATTATTTTGCATGATCACAAGTTAAGAAATCAATCATTTAGTTATGCAAGTGTGACATGGAAACTTGAAATTACACTGCGAGCAGAGAGGAGACATCTATGTCCAGTAGTTATAATTTTAAAATCAATATTTGCAAATTCATACACTGGATTTTTTAAATTAGGTAGGAGGACATGATAACTTTTAAATGTCTTAAATGTTTCTGGAGAGGGCAATAATGTAGTGAAATAACACTATTTAAACTCTATGTGACATAAGAGTATACCTGCATGCTCCAGCACACCTTTAAAGCTATTTCACACTTAATGAAATGTAATGTTTTTTTAAAAAGTGTGCTCAGGTGTGGAGTTTTATGTCATCAGTTTTATTTATATTTATATCCAGTTCACTCATCAAGACAGAGTGTGTGTTCTTACTTATGAAACATTTGCAAAGCCAAATTAAAAAAGTCAAATAATTGAAATGATGCATTCTGTACATCCACATTTGCTAGTTTTCAGTCTGCTTCTTCTCTGCTGTTGTTGGCAAATTGCCCAGGAAAAGTCAAAGCTCCAGCAACACTCGTAGTATAGAACAACTTTATTAATAGACCAATTCGTTTTTGCTTGAGGTCTTCTTCAGGGTCATCATAAAACACATTACAAGCAGTATTTTTTTGCTCTTTTTCCCCCTTCTCCATGCACCTTGGAAGTAGCTGAATTTGTGCCAGAAACCTCAAATCTGTTGTTGGCAATTTGCACATTTTTTTGGGCGCATTAACTTTCAAACACTGTCTGTCACCAGAAAAGTGTTAAACAGGCAGCAGGAACATGCCTGTGCATGATATTAACAAATTGGGGACCCACCTTTAATTCTAGTTGCTGTGATGCGTCTAATGCTTAGGAAGGAAAGAAACCAAACTGACACAAGCAAAAAGCCCTTTTATTTTCAGCAGATTTTGGGCATAATTTTACATTTAAGGATGAGATCTTTTGACCTTATTGATTAAAAAAAAAAAAAAAAAACATTTTTATGCGTTAAATTTTGATCCAACATCACTGTTTTCTGTGAAGTTTCAACAAATCCCTTGTAGAACTGATTTTTAATATTAAATATAAAAGTTGCTTTTAACTGATCTATGAAAACAAGCATTGCAGCCCAGACATGAACTGATGATGTATTGTTGATGCACATTGAAAGTTTGGTATATTGCAGTGTGTAATAATGCAGGTTTAGCACTTTAATTACACAGGGATCTGTATTTGTAAGGCGGTCATTACCCCAGTTGTGTGTGTGTGTGTGTGTGTGTGTGTGTGTGTGTGTGTGTGTGCGTGCATGCATGCGCGTGTCATTTCCCAGGGGTTGTGTGGCTAATGTGTGCTGTAGGCTGTGAAGTGGAAACTAAATGGAAAGAAATAGTGGAACCCACACCCACAACCTCGCCGGGGGTCAGAACACACACACAAACACACACACACACACACACACACACACACACACACACACACACACACACACACACACACACACACACACACACACACACACACACACACACACACACACACACACATTCAAACATGATGGACCATGCACACACTAGGTCTACAATGCTACATATGCACATATACATAGTTTAGATTTTTGCACACATGGTAACAGACACATGAACACACCCTTACACACAATGTGTTTGATGCGTAGTAGACCAAATTAAAGTATTTTACTGTTGCTTGTTCCATTTCATTTAAAAAAAATTAAAAAAACAAAAACACAATCTGTTAGGAGACTCGTGGCTGCGAGGTTGGGACTTTAGCTATGAAAGTGCACTGTGCAGACCAAACTGTGGCCCAGGGGCAGATTTTTTTTGACCAACCAGACTGTTTAATTTTGGTTGAGTATGTTTTTTAAAAAAGTTTAGCTTTTTCCTCGTGTCTATTTGTTTTTTCTCACTGTGTGAGCTATTTATTTTATAGTTCATGCCCTTTTGGATCTGTCAGTAAAGTAGTAACCATATGCTCCATATAATACAAATACATTTATTACAGGTGAAACTAGACAGTTTTCTCTCCCCGTCTCTGTCCTTATGTAAGAAACATATTGAGTTGCCAGTCAGCCAGTTTAGTTAACAGCAGTGCTCAGCAACCGTGTTGACTGCCTCTGGGGCGAGGGGCCAACAAACAGATGTGAACCGAGAGAGAGAGAGAGCGAAAGAGCCATAAGGGCAGGCGAGGGTAGAAGAGTCAGACATGATTTCTGTTTCTGATTTCACCCCCTGACTGACCAGCTGAATGAGAAGGGAGGAAAAAAGAAAAAGAAGAAAGAGAAAAAAAAAAACACAAGCGGCCGTACGGGGGCAGCGGCAGCGCCCAACGTCAGCTTAACGGCAGCCACTGTGGCGAACGTACAATTGAGGGACAAGAGCCACAAATGCCAAACACGTCCACTGCTGGGCACTCTTTAAAAGGTAACCCACCACCAACCAACCCCCCGTGTACACTCACATACACACACACACGAATGCACGCCCACACACACACACTCACTCACACACACACACAAGTGCACACACAGCAAGGAGAAGAAAAAAAACAAACAACTCCATTGTGTTTTGGACCTTTAGATTTTATTTGGAAAAACCACTCAGGCTTAAAATTTCGTTTTTCTGATTTTCTTCCTCTCCCCTTCTTTTTCTTTTTTAATGGTTCCCCCCCTCCCTCCGACTCCACAAAAAAGACAAGCAAGTTAGAAAAAGGGGGGACTTCACACTCTTCCCCTCTCGTCCCCTGAAGTCGGTGAAATTATGGACAGGGCTCTCACATTGTGTCGACACAAGGCGCTCTTAAATCTTCCCAGGTTTCTTTTAGTATTATTATCATATTCAAAGGTTTCCAATTGAACTTCTCTCAAAAGCCTTTTCAGAACCATATTTAGGTAATTTGTTGCGCTTGAACCCAACCTGCTCCCTGGCTCTGTGTGTGTGTATGTGAGTGTTGAATGGCAGTTATAAGCCTGGGACGAGGGGGGATCTGCTTTTCTCAGGGCCGGACAACCCTCTCCTGCTTGGACACACACCTCCCCTGTCTTATTTATCACTTTTCCTCCTTCCTCTCTTTAGCTCCTTTTCAGACATGGAATCTGTTACATTGCAGGGGTTCATGTGTTTTTTAAAGTATTGGCTTTTAAAACACAGATTATGGACAAGTTCCATGTTGACTCTTGGCAATCACGGCAGATCCAGGTGCAGCACTGCTGGAAAACATCTGTTATTTGTAAAATAATGTCATCAAGGAAGAAGAGCGGGCGCACAGGCTGCCTCGATGATGGAGTATAAAACTTTTTATTTGATGTTGACTGTTTATCCTCACAGCTTGACTGCTGACTGTGTAGAGCACTTGGGGGAGACTCGCCCTCAATGCAATAACACTAATAGTTTTCTGAAATGTGCCTATTTTACACTGACCAACATCCACAAAACCACTACAGTTAGACATGAAAATGTACGAGGCTCTAATTGAGCCCTATTTTTTCTCACATACTGTTGATTTTTAAATGAAGTGTTTTGCCGGATTTTCTTCCAGTAAGCAGTTGGTATTGAAAGTTGAAAATTAAGGGTAACCTGGTTGGAAATATGTAGTTATGATTATTAAGTGAGATTTTCATTTATAAAAAATTAGAACATATCTTTAAAGCAGCCGTTTATGATTTTTGTTGCCCACTAGGGGGCAGCAGAGCAACCTGTAAAAACAGCATGTGAAATATTATCGCCATATGAAGCTATTAGAAAGAAATTGCCTGTTTATAAATCAAGCAGATATATGGAGTAAGGCTTACATTCATTTGTAGTCGTGTTTTTACCCCCCTGATAAATCTGAGTCCAATATTCACTCTCCTTTTAGCTATGTTTTGGTCTCCACCAATTACTGATGGAATTTTATGGCTGTTTAGCCACTAAATGCTCTGCAGTGTTCACCAGACAGTTAATGTGTGGGCTACAAATAGAAGAGTGAATTAAAGCAGTAAAGTCGCAAGGCGTAAATTCAAGACAATGAGCTGAAAGAGGCTAAACGATCCATAGAGCAGAATTAGGTCATAACTCCCCTGTGGGTTTGTCACTACTAGCAATTCCTTTCACATTACACATAGTAATTTGACCTGTTGTTATAAAAAGGCTATTGATTATTGCAGATTATATGTTTAACAAATGATAGGACGAGACATTTATTAACCTAAAATTCAGTTCATTCACTCCATATTCTTTCTTTCTGTTTCTTAGGTGGTATATTAAACTGAAATGATTTTTAAGCCTACATGGAAACGGGTTTGTTTTCTGTGATGTAACTGCACTGTATTCAGCTTGGAGGAAAAATTATGGAAATTCTGGCTCTTACAGTAGGTACAATGTCAGAAAAATTAATGAGCTTTGAACTTTAATAAAGCAAAGTGCTTTGCCTCTGAACAAGGCACTCACAATCTAATCAGAGTGCAGACAGTCTCCCATTAGCACCTGGTGTCTGACTTGACTTAAACTTTTAGAAGGGTGATTAAGGTAGTGATGTAGACGAGACCTTCATCTTCAGCTCATTTAGTTTCATGTAGAGATGCTTTGAAGGTTTAGCATACAGGTCCATAGGTAGAGAGAAAAACATACTTTGAAATGTGACCATGTATAATCTACATACCACTAGTAGAGGGTCACGTTTACATGAAGCGGGGGCATCTTTGACCGCGTTTTGTCGCTTTAATAGATGAAGTGGACCTATTTCATATCTCTTGCTGTCTGTTTTTTCGCTCTTCCTTTTTTGTCACATTTCAAGCGCGACAGTGACTTCTGCCACGTGAGACCAACTTCAGTCACATGTCCCCTCACTTTCATCCCCAGCAATGGTCCCATATGTTTGTCAAAATGTGTATGTTGTGTGCTTTTTCCGGCCCGATTTGTTCCCATGCCTTCTCTCCAATGAGCCCCGGTCTCCCCGGGGGTCCGGGCCGAAGCCTCACGCTATTTATACAGACGGAACAGCTGGGGCCCTCCCAGCCATAGCAGTGAGGGATGAAGGGGGTCGGGGGATGGGTAGAGAAATTATCATGGAAACTTCAGGTTAAACCAAGCGTTGGAAATGTCTCTCTGTTCCCTCTGTTTTAGCCTCTTGTCCTCCTCTCCGTCATTTGTCTTTTTCCCCTGGGTTTTCAGAGTGGCATGGTCAGGTTATGTTCAGCTCAGGTCAACTGGACCGGCGGACAAACATCACTTGCACATTTGAATATCGTTCATCATCCCATATCTACTTTCAATCTCTTCATTATCTTTCCTCCTTTTTATTCGCTCAGCAACTGATGTTATTCCTTCTCTGAAACCCCCCCACACACAATTAAAGAGCTAGCAGTTTTGGACCGAACAAGAAAGGTTGATTTTCCCTCCAACTGAGCTTCAACACATTTTTGTCCTTTTGTTGCACCGGACAAAGCCAACCTGCTGTAGCAAAACTGAGCTTTTTGTGTCTCTTTTCCTTTTATTCTGTTCTGTGGCTCCTGCAGTGTTTGTCTTATTGTGAACCTCAGCCCTGTGAAGTTCTCTCTTCACCGCTCTCCCCTTCCCTTATTTTATCCTGCCTTCACTTCACTTTTCTTATCACATTTTCTCTTGTCTGATCTGCCATCCACTCTTAAAGCCCCTTGCTTCATGTAGACCGCTCAGTAGGGGAGAGAGAGTCGGGCTTATCGATGTTTCCTTCAGTTTAAGGCCTTTGTCGCAGTCAGACGTCCCATCAGAGGCATGCTGAGCTAAGGAGAGATGAAGTGAAATTAACCTAATTGCTGTAAGGGACAGATATTGCATATAGATCAAGGGGATGTAATAAGCCCAGACACCACTGTTGGCTCCAATGGCAGCAGGAGGGAGGGGCTAGTGGATCTTAAGCTTCCCTTGAAAAAAGGTAAAGCCCCCCTAGCCCACCCAAATGCTTATGGAATAAAACATATACATATATGAAGACTATGGACTCATTTATATGTAAGAAAACAAAACTATGAAATGACTGTTGGCCTTTGCTGCTTGTTGAATGATTTGATGCAAAGTATGATTGCACATGTGCGTGAGAACGATAATGTTAGTCTATCTGTTTCTAGTCTAGCACTTCCTACAAGTGTTGAATGGATTTGGTGAAATAAGTTAATGTGTTCTAGTGTTTTACAGGTAATTAGCTGATGATGCACTGCTTTACTTATAATATTAAAAGAACAAACACATGATGATATCAGTGGCAATCTAGACTCCTGTTTCCAGCAATGAGAATGCTGATGTAGTGGAGGACATGCCGAATGCCAATTGATGTGGTTTGTCTCATTGTGTAACAGATCATTGTTTGCAAATATACAAAAGCAAGCAGTACGAATGATTTGTGGATGAACTTTATTATTTATCATTGTGACCTTTATTATACCATGGCCAATTGTCAGAAAAATGTTATCAAATATGAAACATCTGTATCAGCGTATACAGCGCTATGATCAATTTAATTATCAGAAGGGAAGAAACCCGACTGCAGAGATGCCGAGGCATATAATCGTATCCAATAGGCTTCTGACAGAGTGCACAGGCTGCTATTTACACAATGCTGGAGAGTTTTTCTATCTTTATGATTCTTGGTTTGGGGATTTTATGTCAGCATGACAGAGCCCATTCAATCAGAATCTGTTTTATTAGCCAATGCAGGCATACAAAGAATGTGTCTTGGTGGTTTTTGCCTAAGAGTTTGAATTAAATATTGAGTTTACACAGGAAATATGTATGAATTATGTGAAGGTGAAAAGAGCAAGAATTAAAACATGATATGTGCATAAATAATGAAATTGTGTAACACTGGAGGTTGACTGCAATGCACAATATAAAGTCCAGTTTGATGAAATATTTGAAAGTGAGAAGTGCATGGATTAAATGAGGGATGTGAAATGTAATATAGTAGTCTAGTTTGATAACCCTGTCTTCATCCTGTTTCTATGGCCATGGTACAAGGGTTGATTCAATTTAGTACCAATGCAGGTGAGGGTTAGGGGAGAGCATTATGTTCATACAAATGTTCAGATTTTGAAATATCATCAAACAGTTACATAACAAAACACAAATAACATAACAGCTCAGACAACTACACAATGCAAAGACAATTATTCCAACAACACGCAAGCTACGTGTTTTTATAGATAGCAGTTTCCATAGCAACAGTAGAAAACATTGCATTCCAATACATTTCTGGTTTGACCTGATAATGCACATTCCATTCTAGAAATGTTATCAAAATGCATTTTAATACTGAAACTATCTTCTGTAACTATCTGTATTTTCTAATGGAGGAGCCAAGACTGCTCTTCTTAGTTTCCTTTTAATACACACTATCACTTGGCCAATACATCAAGTGTTAGCTAACTATACACATATATTTATAGAAACCCGTGATGTAATTATAAATGATAAAAAGTGATTCAACTGATCATGTAATAATCTACTAATTATGTAATAAAAATGTGTGTATAATGTAATACATTTTTGTACATAATAGGGGTTGATGGTACACCAATTTCACTGTTCAGTATGATTCCAGTACTGCTGGGGGGAAAAAGAAAGGAAGAAAATAACATTTTGGTCCTTTTATTTTGAAAAATGTAAGCATCCGACAATGGTTCATTGGCGATAACTGTTACTGACTCAGTTTAGTTGCTGCAGTGGGAAAGGAAATCAACATTTATGCTTCCTGCAAGTATTCAGGACACCTGCTGACAGCTGTTCTATGCTGATTTATGGTCTAATTGTATATAAAGACGTTGAAACTATCTCCACCTCCAGCAGCTACGACAGTAACATGCTGCTTACACACTACTTTCACTGCAATACTTTAACTACATTTTTCTCTCTCAGAACTATACACAGGACAGCCACTGCTGAGTGCAATTTTTTATACTGCTGAAAAGTTAATATCTACAGGCAATAAATCAACCAAGAAGACTTAATTAAAACTCTTAAGCACCAATCCATTTCTTCTTCTCTTTCTCTCACAAATTCTGAATTGATGGAAATGTTAATCCACATATCTCCATTTAGTATAACAGTATGACCCTCTCACAGCAAGTAATGAGATGTTGCACAGGCCTTACCTGTCACATGGCATGAGAAGTACATTATATACCCCAGAAAGCATGTACCGTTGCATAAATGAAATGCAAATAGTAAAGGCATGGTTGTACAAAATCTGTATATCTTAAAGGACCAGTGTATAGGATTCAGTAGTATCTAGCATTAAGGTCACCTTCCAAGCGTGTAGGAGAACATATGGTGGCCACTCACTATGTAAATATGAAGGGCTCAATCTTATGTAACAAAAACAAGATCCTTACTTTCAGCTGATTATACACTAATTTAAACATATTTATGAATGTTATATTCCATTTCTGCCAATATTTATGCAAATTGATCACCATAAATCCCACTTACTGGTCCTTTAAATAAGGCTGGTGTTTTTTCCGGCTTTGAAAATCTCCACTTCCTTACTATGCCAACACATATGCCACTGACATAAAGCATTAGCATATAGTATCTTCATGTGTAGTCTAACTATTTTATCATCTATGTGAACATTCATAGTATTACATATTAAATTCATATCAACATCACATTTATCTTTAAATGCAACATGAGCTTTATGTCAAGCAGATAAATTATAATATATAAAATGGTACCATATGTGATCTCTATATACGCTACATTTATGATTTGTACATAAATGTAAATGTTTATGATGTGTTATTATGTATAAGCAGAGATAAAAAGGCGATGTATAGTTTAGTAATATATGTGACATGTATGTTTGTCACCATTATGTGGACATACAGGGGAAGCATATATAAAAGATTTGATATCAAAGATTTATTGCATGGTCCCCACGTATGTATAGCACATATATGTGTAACATGTATCTGTTACACCATCCTATATTTACAACTGCCTACATATGTAGCACAGTGTTTTTACATATGATTTTACTATTAACCCATCAAAATTACAATCATGCTTTGCTCCCCAACTTAGTTTATCTATCTTCCTGGTTCAGAACAAAGTACAGCAGAAAAGGTCATTTTCCTGCTCTGCTAATCTGAATTTTAAGGTCAGCTTTGGCGTCATTCTTGCAGCTCCGTCAATGTCCAAAAACTAGAATGTTTTGGGGTGAAATGTGTTTGCCTGACCTTAGCTTTGGAATTTGTGCTTTTTGGTCTTGTGTCTGTCTTTTGTTGTATGGGTAGGTGGTTGTATATGTGTGCTCACTTCAAACTAAGTTGCGTAAGCCATTTGTTTGTTTAACTATTGTGGTCTGAACTGGTCAGGATTAATGTCAGGGAGACCCTATCTGGTACATTGCAAATATTTGCTAGACGATGGTATGATTGATTTGTTTTCATTTTTTGTTGGTTTCAGAAAAAATACTATTTAAAAAGTTGTCAAGTTGATTTCAAAATTAACTAAAATGAAGCATTTTCATAACAGTATAAAGGTATTGTATTGCATTTCAGATGGAGCTTATTCCAGCTCTTACTGAATAGAAGTATCCAATTGTATTAATTGAAACAACATGGTGTACAAATATAAAGTTCTGTAAGCCTTCTCTGAATATTAATTGTGGCCTTTTGAATGACAAAACTTCCTCAGCTCATAAAAGAATAGGTTGGGAGAGATATATCTTTCATGAGTGACATTTACATTTATTTGTCAACACAGATAAGAGTGCTTTGAAAAAGGAGAGCAGAGATGAAATGGAAAGAATTCAAAAGGAAACAGATAATTTCCGTCTGCTGATTTGGTGTCTTCATCTCGAGTGGTGCACCATCTTGTCACCTTTTCTCTTCCTTTCCTTTATCATTTGCGGTGGTTTTTCTTTTTTGGGGGGGATTTATTGGATGGTAGGCAGTGAGGAGGCAGACAGAATACAAGGGGAAAGAGAGATGGGTATGACATGCAACAAGGGTACCTGGCTTGGACTGAACTGGGGACCATTACATTTATGTGGCAGCAAGCGTTAGGCTACGAGACGCTCCATCAACCTGCTGTTTATACCGCTACGTTGCAGGTGTCATCCACTTTTTAAAAAAAATGTCCCCTTCACGGTCTGAAAGACATCAGAATATATTTTTAGACTCCCATAGCTGCACTAAAATATTCAGAAATTTAAACCCCTAGAAACTGAGGTCTCTCCAGAGGAACCTTAACTCTTCCCCAAGCAGTCTTCTGTTATTGGAGTGTAGGACACCTGAGGAACCATCAGGAATACATCTACAAATAGAAAAATAGACTTGCTTTGTAATAGCCTTGTTTTTCCGATATTTTGATGATCTGAATGTCCCTAGTAGCAGCTACAACCCACAGCGTTTACTCTAATTGCTGTGTTCAATCATACTTACATTTGTTGAAATGTTATCTCCACCTAATCTTCCTCTAACATCTGTTAATATGGCTAAAACTCCAACCTGTCTTCTAATTACAGCAGGATGTGCTTTAAATCAGGTTGTTAGCACATTTTTATTACCTACTTGATACAAATGTCTAGTTAATAATCCTAAAATATGAATGTGAAGCCCAGGCTACATTAATCTCCAAATTAATGGGTGTTTGTTACAGACATAAGTAAGGATATTAGTATGTCAGAGCTGGAGCTTAAAGAGATGAGGGAAAGGAAGTCTTTCTAGCTATATCTTCTTTTTTGAATGTGCTCTGCTGTTTGTGTTGTATGTTCAGTGATGGAGTTTCAGATCAATGTTTTTGTTTGCCCTGAGGCTTACTTGTAATAGATGTTGGCATGTGTTTGGAAGTTAACAAGAAAGCCTCGAGGAAGGAGGAAATCCATTCTGACCTTATCAGTGATTTGCTCTGTGCCCTCCTTGTTGTTTGTCTCCTGTTGTTTGCTCCTGTCCATTGACATTGGCTTGTATGCGTGAAGGCAAGGGGCGACCACACGTCTTCTAAGTCAAAGTCCACTCACTTGGGTTTTTCTGGAGCTTTTGACTATATCACTGGTGGTGATCTTGATTTGTGAATTTTATCACAGATCTGTAGATTTTTAAAGTTTACATGATTTTGAGAACTTCTAGGACTTTCCGTGTTGGCTCAATAGTTGAACATTACAGTCTGCTGATCTTTGAAATTGCAGTTGATAAAACAATCTCAACTCAAGATCCAATTGCTTGTTTGTTTTAGAGCTTTCGGGCGTATTTTACTAAATAGATAATAGATGAGACTATGCTTGGTTGTCATGGAAGTAGTATAGTATTATATGTCATATACTTCCCACTACCACTTATCCATCTCCTAGATTGTGTTCAATAAATCCATTACTCAGAACAAATACAGAATTTTATATTTCTTATTGACATATTTTGCTGTTAATAATTATAAAAGAAAGTATTGCATGCCGATACAGCCAACAGAGCAGCTGCACACATATAGGCCTATGTCCTACAATATATACACATTGTGAATCCAATGTAAGGCCACTATTATGCAACAGTACTTAATCGACACCAACATGACAGCTGATCAACATCTGCAACGTATCAAGACACCAATGTGCAGCATCGCCATCAGATCATCTTCCCTTAGGTAACTGCCCACTTTACAATGCACATACTATGTGACACAACATCAAAAACAGCACATACTGCCCGACTGCTCTGCACCCTTAGAGGGAACTTCTAAATCACTTCACAAATAAAATCAATTTCTATAACAGACACAAACATGCTCCAAAAACGGTTCTAAATTTACTTCACAAAGAGAGAGAGAGAGAGAGATATTAGCCCAACAGCAGCGCCAATCTGGTCCAGAGAAAGTAAAAAAAAAAACTAGCACTCACCGATGACTTGTAGATTAAATCCATTCTGCGATCCTTCATGATGAAAAAGGCACCCGAAGCAGGTCCGCAATCATATCTTTATCTACCGATCTTGCTGTTAAATCAACCGCCATCACCTTTCCAGAATAACAGACAGTGCGTCATCACGCACCTGCCCATGGGCCAATCAGCCAAGCTCATTTGAATGACGACGCCCAGACCAGCACTAGAAACTCTGCTTGCCTTAGGGCGTTCTGTCCTGATGCATCCCCGACAATGAAAATACGTCATCAATGCAGGATGAATGCAGCGGTTGAAAAAATTGATAGATATTATATACATGTACAGTACCAGTCAAAAGTTTGGACACACTTTCCCATTCACATCAATGAGAACGTGTGTCCAAACTTTTGACTGGTACTGTATATTAGTTCTTGAAACATTTATCTTAGCTCTTAGCTCTTTAGCTCGCACTAGTATCAAATCTGGAACTTTGTTGACTGACGTAATAACCTTTTGAGCCCTTTGACCTTCTTGCGGAAGTGATGTAGGCAGCGACGGAATCTAGTGCTCAGCTTGAGACGCATAATAGAGACAGGTGTGAACAGCAATGTGTCGAAGCTGTCCACTTGCGATTGGATCACCTGAGACGCATGTTAATGCAATGTGAAAACAGGGCCATTGCTACTGTGAAGTTGCCAGGCTAGAAACATTCTGCCTACCTGCTTTCCCATGTTTGTTATCATGTTTATGCTAAGCTAAGCTATCCATCCTCTTACTGTAGCCTCATATTTAACTCTCTGGACACATTAACAGTGTAGTATAGTCTCAAATATAGGTCTTCACTCATCCATAAGCAGTTGTTTCAATTAGCTATAGACCTAAACTGAACACATCTAGTACCTGAGGTCTGTTAAAAGGAGATCCTCAAGCCGGAAAGTCATGATTTATGTGCCCAACAATTGATACAGTAAACTAGCGCAATAAAGACATGCTTTTATGCAGTAGGTGGACATGAAGTTGCGCTTAGGAGCAGGGTTGTGACAGCAGTTCAGATTCATGGTGTCTGTAGCACCGACTGGCCTCAGTGCTTTTGAATATGGAGTGAAAATTGCTGCTCTGCATTCTCTGATTCTCACACACAGGCTGTTTCACTGTCGGAGCAAGCACACATATAAAGAAACAAGTGCGAATTTTAACAAGTTGGTGTTATTATCAGCAGCAGCATCTGTGCTTCTCTAATTAGAGTTAAATGACCTAACGTAATAGAGCAATTAGTTCACAAAACAAGTCACCCCCCTCTCTCCCTCCTCCTCCAGTAACAGCCAGCTGCAGCCACAACAAGCATTTATTTTAGGATCTGTTTGTCCCTTCCAAATTCATACAGAGTTTTTACTGATTGTCCCCACACTTAATGCCTGCATGATTAAAGTGTAGTTAAGTGTGTGTGTGTGTGTGTGTGTGTGTGTGTGTGTTGTGTGTGTGTGTGTGTGTGTGTGTGTGTGTGTGTGTGTGTGTGTGTGTGTGTGTGTGTGTGTGTGTGTGTGTGTGTATTTGGGTGGGTGGGTGCACTTGTTAAGCCTTTCATTAGGTTTGACCTAATCTGAGGCCAGCAGACCCTCCTGAGGCAGAGCTTTTAAGAAGTCTCTGGATCCCCGTGGAGGAACTAATGATCTCCCATTTGTTGTCGTTCACACACACATACATAAACACACACAGTAATAATTTTATAGTTAAGCATAGGATTTCACCTGCTGATAACACCACTTTAAGATAATCAGACCGTATTGTGCTGTTATGATACACCCCACAGTAAAGGTGTTTTTTTGTGTGTTTTTCACTTAGAAATATAAAACAATGGCAAATTGTTTCTTATATGAATGTTAGAAAAAATTGTCGCCTGTAGATTTCCAGAGAAATTCCGTGACTAGATCCCAAAATCTGTCTAGTATTAGGGAGAAAAAGGTGATTTCTGAGCTTTTCGCCAATTTGCTTAACGTCTTCATTGTCAATGTTGGCATCGGACATTCCTAAGGGGATAGAAGCAGCCCTAAATAGGTAGGGTAGGTTCAAATTCAAATTTGACCCAACAGTATTCTTGAAAAGTGATAAAACATATAAACATAAAATAACATAAAATAAAATAATATATACAATAAAACAATAAATATACAATACATTTGTGGGAGTGGGAGGTACTGGTGTTTTACAGTACAGACTGTATTGTCTGATGGCTGATGGTATAAAAGAGTCATTTTCCCTGGTCCTTATATACTGGCCCTGATGTGTAGTAACATTTTTGTGGAGTTGCACATAAAGCAATGGCTTAGCCCACAGCGTAGCAACGGAAACTTAGTGCGTAGGCTCGATTTCTCTGTCGTAATGTCAGTACCAAGTACACCTATTCAAAGCTTTAGTTTGTAAAAGCTTGGAGAGTAAGTAAAAAGCAAACAAACTTATACATAAATAAAATTGTCATAAATGTGCTTTATCATTTTCTGTAAAGAAGAAATACAAAAATAACACCCGAGGTTCAACATTACCTCTTAAACAGTTATTTGTCTGTTATAAATGTGTCAACATGTGCGACTATTTGTCGGGAGCACTTGTTTTCAGTGCCCTCAGGACTTCCTCTCAGCACACTGAATGGGGCGGGTATATGTTAATGATTCTTTTATTATTCTTTCCCCCTGTGAGATTCTAATCCTCTGAATTGATAGACAAATGAATAGCATCCTGTCTGCGTTGCTCGTCTTGTGTTAAACATAACTGGAGGGCCTCCACTCAAGCGACAGCGGTCATTGTCCCCGGCTATCAAACACCCATTAGGCCGAGCGCCAGTTGCTTGTCAACTTTTGACATGGGTCGCACCACATCCAGTCAGAGAGTGGACTGAGTGATGCGTTGAAAGACGGGGTCTCGTTCTGCTGCATGAGTGATGTTTTTGTTGATCTCTCAATCGCGCACCCCATTGTGATACACTTTTTTTTACCGTTTTTGTCTCGTAACGCTCACTTCCCCTTCGCCTTTCTCCTCGCTCTTTTGGTTCCGGCGGTAGCCATTAGCCATATGGTGGCAAACAGGCACAACAGTGTGCGCGCAACAAAACAGAGGCACCGGAGGGAAGCGCTTGAATTTGAAAAGGGTGTAACTCTGTGGACATGTTGCGGACGAGGCGAATGGAGGAGGGCTTTGGCTCGGCCGGCCTCTCGGTGTGACACGGCAGAGAGAGTGGAGGGTGAGGGCGGGTGGGAGGGGGTGTATTGGCAATGTCAGGGTGTAGAGACGGACGAGGATTTGGAAGAGTCAAGTGCCGCTGAAAGGGAAGTTGTTGGTGGTCTGCAGAGTTGCAGCAGCTGCCTCTGAAAACAAACGGCAGAAATAAGAGAGACAGAGAGAAAGAGGTGGGGGGGGGGGGGGGGTACAGGGGAGTCCTGTGGAAGGCGTGCAGGCTTCTCACTTGTGGGCTCCTCACTTTTTTTGTCTCCTTGCTTTAATCTGTTGGGAGAAAGAACGAGGGAGAGAGATTGAGAGAGAGAGAGAGAGAGCTTGGCCGCAGCCCATGGGTGCTCCAGACCCCCCCACCCACCCCACTTTACTCCGGCCAGCTAAACTAGAAGTTCAACACCCCCTTGTCGCCTCCATCACTGCCACCCCCCATTGGTCCTCCTCTCTCCCGCTTACTTGCTCTGTATTCAGCCCTAGGTGCTGGAGTGACAACGAGCCATTCATTGTGGAGGTGGAGGAAAAGGACTGTGGATCTCTCCTGTGTCTTTTTTTTGGGAGGGGGGGTGGGAGTTGGGAAAAAGGGGGGAGGTGGATGGCGGAGGAGAAGGAGGGGAGGGGTTGCATATTCCTGAAATGGTGAAATACGGCAGAAATAGGGGGCGGAAAGAGAAAGTAAAAAGAGTGAGAGGAGAAAGAGAGGGAGGGGTGAGTAAAAAAGTAAGTAAGAGCGCAAGGGGAGGGAGGGAGGGAGCTGGAATCACAGAAGGAAGGGGGTAGGTTGGGGGGGGGGGGGGAGTAGGGAGAGAGAGAGAGAGAGAGTGGGCTACCATGCCGAATGAGCGAGAGAGGCGGAGAGGAAGCAGAGCTCCATCAGATGAAATGAGGTGAAAGTAATTCAGGCATTAATCAAGCCAGGGCAAAAGGGAGGGTATACTGTGTTTTCTCCCCCCTCTTTCGCTGCGGAAACTGAAAGGCAAGGTGTGAATGAAGGAGCCTACAGTGGCCAGCAGAGAAGCACCACTGGGTCACAGCATCAAATCATGTCCGAGTCGAACACCATTGCCGCTTCCACCGCAGACCAGGTCAGTCCAAGCTGTCATATTGTTTTCCTGTTTTTGTTCTTTTTTGTGTCCTTTTTTTTTTTTTTTAACTCACATCAGAATCGGGCGCGCTGATGTTTCTTCTTTATTAGTTGCACTTCGCACCGGCTTAAGCGGCAGGAGGCATCTTGTTAGAAGACTTAGAATGGAGAATTCTAGGAATAACAGAACAGAAAATATCCGAAGTTCCGGCCCAGACGTATATCATCTTTAGATCCTAATTCGGAAGTAGTTAGAGGGTGTTTCTAATAGCAACCGAGTGAGTGTGTGTTTCTTGGACTATCAAAGCAACGATTGTTTTGCCCGGAGCTGCCTGGACAACGGTACAGGGTCCTGAAAGAATTGAATTCATCAAGACAAGCTATTGTCTACGCCGCCTTATTTTTTGGTGATCATTCAGGGGGTCTGTGACGACTCAATACCCCCCGCACCACGTGAGGAGGGGGACGCAGCTCTTTAAAAACCTGACCACGTGTGGTTGCCCTGAAAAGTTTTTATAAGTAATTGCAGTGGGAAGTCCGGGCAGCGCTGTAAGAGATGGGGTTGGTAAGGAAGTGGGCTGGTCCGCCGTGTGTGTGAAAGAGAGTGACAGAGTAGAAAAGCAGAAGTGTCCAGAAAAGGGTGATATTTATGCCCACCTCCCACCTCCACTCCACTCCTCTAGTCCTCACCCCCCCTCCATCCTCCACAAACTGTTTTAATCGCACATACATCCTCTGCTTTACTTTCTTTTTTATTTAAACTGTCGACTGACTTTGAAAAACTTTGAAACAATTAAATCCTCTGATGTGTTTAAGATAAGATACACACACTTTTTGTCTTTACCTGCCATAATAGAAATAACTGTATGTGTGTGTCTTTGTGTGTGTGTGTGTGTGTGTGTGTGTGTATCCGACCTTGCTGCCGGCTTATGTTGTAAGCCAAGTCCTTGTCTCCTGTTTCCGATTGCTACTGTCAAGGCTGAGTCAGCTTGCTATAGTTCTGTGGGCAAATACACAAACTAGCACACATGCACACGTAGAGGCGTGTGCACGAGTGTTTGTAAAGTTTTATGGGCACGCACGCACGACGCGCACGCCAGCACAACTCGAACTGCTCACACACACTAAAATTCGTAAATCGAATGGGGTTGTGGGTGGAAGGTTGAAGATATTTACAGCTGTGTAGTGTGTGTGTGGATGTTGTAGCACTACATACACAGGTGTGTGTAGTGTGTGATACTACTTTTGGGGATGAATTTGAGACTAAAGATCAAATAATTGGCGACTGCTGGTCCGATTAGAGACAAAATACATGTACCTAATTG
Source organism: Scomber scombrus (assembly GCF_963691925.1). NCBI lineage: Eukaryota > Metazoa > Chordata > Actinopteri > Scombriformes > Scombridae > Scomber > Scomber scombrus. Next base: position 7,030,831 of record NC_084980.1, read on the forward strand.
GGAAAAAGCTGATTTTGGGGTCAGTGGTTAAGGTCAGGGTTAGGGTTATGTAAGTAGTGGTTATAGTTAGTGTTAGAGTTCATCTCCAGAAAATAAATGTAAGTCTATGTAATGTCCCCAAAAGTGATATGTGTGTGTGTATGTGTGTGTGTGTGTGTATGAGGATGTTAAGTGAGAACAACCCCCCAAAAGCAGCATTCATAGCTGAAACAGTCCAAACACTAATCCTCTGATTCTGGACGGTTCAGATTTGTCAATGTGGGCAGACCATATTTCTCCCAAAGCTTTGACTGACAGGATCAATCGTAGGCACAGGTTTAGATGTGTGGACAGGGGGTTGTATATGTGTACGGATTGCCAATTTTGGTTTAAAGCTTTAATTCCTTGCCATTCATTTTATTCATGTAATGAGTCGCTCTCTACATCCTCTTGTGTTTCTTTCTCACGCAAACTAGCTTTGTCTGATTTGTCTCCTTCACTCATCTCTGGAGACGTATAGAGGAACATGTTATCTATACAGCTAGATCAGAATGTTTTTGTACACTTTACACTTGTAAAACTGGTTTAATGAAAAGAAAAGGCATGTACACACTGTACACTTTCTTAAATAGGTGTGTCCACAGTACTGTGACTGTAAGTCTCTGAGAAAAAAAACCTGCCTTTGTTAATTAATCTATTTGATTTATTGGTTAGGATTGTATTAGTTAGCCCTTTTGTCATTGGGTAATTAGTTGATACAGAACCCAGCATCAACGGCAAGTATATGTACAATTATACCTCTTCTTCCTCTTTTAAATCTTACTTGTGGGAAATTGTAGTGTATCTTTTCCATTTGGAAAATAGTACATGTTTATGTAATGGTCCAAACCACAAAACAGTTGTATGTGCTTTGAGTTTTGAGGCTGTTCTAAATCAAAAATAACCTTACAAATATAAACGGTTAGTGTCCATTGGACTTATTTCTGCCACAAGCGGTTGTAATGTCTTCATTACAGCTCAAGGTTGTGGTATTGATATTGATATTGATAAAGAAATGTTTTATCATTCACCACACATAAAATTAACACATAAAAAGCCATGGTCAGGACCGACTTTAGCAAAACAGTTTAACCTCGCCGAACTTTTGCTGCAATCCAATGTGACATCATCCAACATGCTGCAAATTAAATACATACATGCACACATTTCTGGTACATTACTTGATCTGTTTTTTCATTTACCACGGGAGAGTGTGGGCTCATACTCTAAATGGAGAACTAAAATGTGAACACCTGTGAAAATCAAGTAAATCTGTGTTGTTAGCGCTGCACTGTGTCATGATTGCCTTTTAAATTGCTTGGTAATTTCGCCCCTACTTCATTGTAACATTCCTCCAGTGGCAGAGTAATCGGGACATTTGGGAGAAATCCCTGTGGGCCAGTACAGTTCCATGCTGATTACTGTGGGCTGACTCAGGTGCAGCCTGAGGTGATAAAACTGAATCCTCTCGGGTTCTATCTTTTAACACAAATACACACTTGCATGACACTAACTGCCAAACCAAACGGGGGGTATATATGTAGCTCGAAATGGTACAGCCCAACCTTGAGCTAGTCTGGACAGTTCAGCAATATGTTTAAGATGAAGAGGGAAAAAAAGAAGGAAGGTAAATGGTGGTGCCGATGCTGATTAAAAAGGGGGGAAAAAACATCCTGGCTGACTATAGTCAAGTGCTTTATAATAATATAATAACAGATATATTCCTTGCAGGTGATCAGTGGCAAGAAGTGTCGCCAAGAGACTTAATTTAATCACAAGCCGGCTGTCAAGCCGATGCACCAAGAACTGAGCAAGCATTACAGGCATGCTTGAAAGAGAGTGATAAATAAGGTTGTGAAGACCATGTAGCACAGTTTCTGTTACTCTAGATTACTTTGAGGTGACAGACAGTTTGACTTCAGAGTCTAGGTACAAGATGTTAGTAAGAAGTTGTAAGTACATGATTTTCGTTTGCCGATTGTGTTTTTGTTGGTTTCTGGTGCCTTCAAATGCCTTTATTTTCCCAAAAAGGAATACCACCCTACATAATTGAAATCTCTCTGTATACACTTGCTGCCATTCACTGATATGTCACCATCTGTAGACACGTCCCATATCCACAATCACCCAATATCCTATCTTAAAAGAAGTTTTCCTAACTATAACTTTGATCAAAGCCCTGTTCCTTCATTTCCTCTGTCACTACATGGGTCACATCTTTCCTCTCAGCGGTAGACCGACCTCACTGTATTGGGACAATAGTCTGAGGTCATGTGTGATTTCAAGGCATGCTTGACTAATAATTGGAGTAATAAGGAGTTCAGATGGATCTGGTAATTGCTAAGTGAGTGTGATTGTGTCTGACATCCTTTTTACTGAAAGAAGAGATTAAATCAACTTCCATGTCCGGACAATATTTCTGACTGCTCTGTCACTGCTTTTGACCTATATTGTTTAAGGAAATTAAACACATTTCATTGTTTTATTGTTCACATACTTCAGGTTTTGTTATAGGTTATATTTCATAATAATTGCATTAACTCGCAATCTGTGACCATTAGGCTGGATATTAATGGACTATTTCTTATTTTGAAACATAATAGTCATAACTCGAAGAAAACGAATAGCTTTAACAGACTGACCCAAATTATCGCGTTGTATATAAGCAGATTTTCTGGATCGCAGGGTGCCTTGCCAAGAAGCTAATGAGGCCTGTTGTGTAGAAAAGTACAAATTCTTCCGCTGTGAAGGCATTCATCCTGGGCGCCGTTGCACTCTCATCACCTACCTTTCCATGCGTGTGTGCGTGCGTCTCCTATTTAAACATACATGGACGTATTTAGCTCGTCTGCCCTGCAGGCTGTCACAGTTCCAGTGCCGTTTTAACACTGAAATGATAAGTTCTCTTAAAATAACCTTGTGGTAGTTTAAACATAATAAACCAAATCTGTGCTTTTCTTTTGGCAGGAGTATTGTAAAAAAAAAAAAAAAAAAAAAACGTTATCCAGAAAGTGAAACTTAATGATATTGCATTGACTGCGAAACATCCATGGATGTCATTTATAATGTTATGGTAGCTGTTAATATACAGTTCAGTACATTACATTTAGCATAGGAAGCCAGCAGGGGCCCACACACGAACACACACACACACACACACACACACACACACACACACACACACACACAAACTCTACCCATCTGGGGGCAGGTGTTGCAGTTTATGGAGCGGAAGTGCAAAGTAGCTGTGTTTACTCACTGCACCAAGGCTTAGCAAGCAAGGGAACAAACACATGTGGAAAAAGAGAAGACTGAAATAGCTGTAGAGAGTGTGCGTTTTGTATGTGTGTTTGTGTGTATACGTGTATGTGTGTGCCCCTTGTCCATCTCCCTGTGGTGACTCTAACCTTCGGTCTCCCTTTGACTTCACTAAGTTAAGCTTCCGGGCTCACAGCTGCCTTACAGAAGCACACAGTCATACTACACAACACAAACTGACTATACATGCATGGTTGGTTGGACGGAGAGATGCGAGCTTGACTGATGAGTTAGAAGAATTAATGGCGGATAATGGCTGTCTGGAAAGGTGGATGAATAACTGACCTGGCATGCTGAGAGGAGGGCTGAAGGGAAAGGTTACTGACCTGCTCTGTGCATTACAAGTCAGAATTTTTGATGGCTGCAAAACTGAAGGAGCTATTTGTAGTATTTTTTAAACATAGATGGCATCAGGGTTTAGGGTTCAGGGTTTAGGGTTGCGTCGTTGGAGGAGCTGCTGATTCCACAATATTTGTTCCCCCTATTCTAAAATCCCATTAAATAATTTTCATAATCTAAACAAAGAAATACAGAAGTCTGCTAGATAATTTAACAGTATTATTGGTTTATGTTTGTTTTATTGGTAGCTTTTAGTGAATTTAGTATGGCGGATGGCTCTAAATACTGTAATAGCCATGACCCTCTGTCTATGGAGAAGAGGCCAGTCAGATGCACAACTGTACAGTAGCAAATTCAGAATGCTTTGCTATTGCAACCGGGAACAAGAATACTCCACATTGGTTCCCAAAGTCATCCAAAATTCAACCCTAAAAGTTAACGAATTTAAACTGCTGAATGTATTTTCAGATTTCTACAAGCTGTAATCTTTAACTACTGCTCACTTGAAGTGTTGCATGCAACAAAATGTTAAGTTCTTGCTGAAATGCCCCCTGTGAATCATAGAGTTCTCTTCTCAAGTGTTATTGTTCACAGGCTTGTTTCTTTGATTTTAATCAAATTTAGAGATAGACATGTGGTTTCTATTAAATTAGTTAATTAATCAATTAGTCAACAGACAATGTAATAGACACTATAATAGTCTTAACCCTTACATACTCTTCGGTGTCAAATTTGAGCCTTTTTTTTTCTACATTTGAGAGCTTAGAAAACACCATAAAACATTTATTTTAGCTGGACTTTTCCTAATGTGACCCACAGTTTACAAAAGTGGAAATAAAATGCAACTTTTTTACATTTTTGTGCAGCGTATACACATTTTTGAAATGCAAATGTACAAATTTGACCTGTATTTATTACAAAAAAATCAAAAATCTGTATTTAAACATGTTGTTGTATTCATCAAAGTCTATAAAATGTTCTCCTCGACCATAAAATAGTGATCGTAAATGTCTTTTTTTCCCATAAGATTAATCAAACTTTTATTAATGAGAGAAAGAATTATGAGTCAGAATGTGAACATTATGTTAGGGTTAAATTCAAAGCTGGTCAAACAAATCAGGTGATTTGAAGCCGTCATCTTGAGCACCTGGAAACTGTGATAGTGAAAGATTGTTAATTTTTCACTATTATCTCACATTTTACAAATTAAACCTTTGATAAATGAATCGAGAAAACCTGCTTAACCTTTTGTACAGATGATTCAACCAGGATAGTTTCATGTTACTCCTAGCCTCTGAACTGCTCCAACTAAAGATTAACTCAGAAATTCAAGCCTGAACCCCTTAAACAAATCCTCCCGCTTTGCAGCACCTTTGATTCAGTACTTTGGAAAAATGACTACTGACATATGTGTTGTTAAAATGAAACATGTTAAGTCTTTTCGAATTTAACAAGCGTATGTCTAATGGATTGTGGGGTTGCTCAACACTGAGTATTTTGTGTTGGTCTTATCTCAATGAAAGTCTGTCATTGAATCCTATCGGAGCATTGCCAAATTCTGTTGTTATTCATCTGACAATTTGTCATTTCTCTCTTTTTTAGTTGATAGTATATTATAGAGGATTGATAGCGCAGTCTAAAAACAATGATGAATGATGACAAAATGATAGGTTAGTCATACAATACTTTAACCCTAGCCTTTCTAAATGTCTGTCTTCTTCCTACATATGTAAATAGAGGCATGTTATGAGGGAACATGAGGAAAGTGCATATATGGGTGGGTGTCAGAGTGGGCACTGTAGTAGCCCTGCTAGTGTTACCTTCCTCAGGCAAAAAACACCCTATTTAAGAATGTTGGGGTCATGGCAGGGGTGAACTGCCCATAGCCTTTAGTGGCTCAGGGCAGCATTTTATAACCTGAAACCTTTAGCCATTGGATAGATGTTGGACTTAACATACAGAAATGACCATGATAGAGGCAAGTGTCCAATATAAGTTCCAGTATGAGCAGGCTTTCATAATCCTGACTTCAGGCCAAACGGACAGACAGTAATAAGTCAGGCACAGAGAGACAGAAAGAAGCCAGCAGCTATGACAGGTGCTTGCTTCAGGATCAACCAAGCTGATCCAGAGGGTTTGGGTTGCCCAAAAGCAGTCCTTTTCTCTCCATTGCAAGGCATTTGCACAAAGATAATTATAGTGCTGAGTTGCTTTAGGAGCACCAGACCTCTGACTGTGTGGCTACCCATTTATTCAAATTCCTGGGAAACTTCATCAGAAACCAGGACTAACTCGACCATTGTGATCATCTGCCCTCCTCTGTGAAAATGGCAGTAAGGCTCTGCAAACTGGCACTGTGGAATATTAATATGAAAGGTCATTGTCACAGCACTCACCATATTGATAGGAACTCAAGCTTTTAACTGAAATGAACTGATTGCATTGCAAGGCTACATTGCTGCTCTGTTTTTTAAACAAAGCAGATTAACTCTCACAGATAAACATAAATTCTTTCATACATACACAGCAAACCTTTTTGATAGTTTGGAAGTTACCTGCCTTTTCCAAGTCTTACTGACATCATTGTTGAGACATACTCATTTATGATAGATATATTTCTTCATATTTTGAAGACATCTGTATTGTGTGCTAATAGCCTGTTGCGGTACCTTTGCTGTGTTCTGAGTAACTCCTGGGTTTATGCGGGGACTTATGAATGAAATACATTGTGTTGGATCTGGTCATTGTTTAATAGGTTTTAATTTTTTCAGCTTTTACTGAAACCATTTACGTGGAATTAGTTACACAGTCCAATACATGTAGAAGGTGCACTTTATGCCACAGCAGATAAACGTGCCAGTCTTCCATTCTTACTTTGGGGGTATGGGGGGTCTTGAAGGGATTCAGTGGTGATTGGACTTTGAAGTAAAACAAGGGTGTAAGCTGACAGGATAGATTGGTTTTAGTTTGCTTAAAGCAGAATACCATGGTGGTGTTTGAGAAATAAGACGAGTCTGAAATGCTTGCATGACAGTGTGGGTCAAAGTTAAAGGGTTCAAGTAGTAAATTCGGAGCATCGGAGGAAACCGAAGAAAAAAAGCATGACTTCTAGAGTTCGAGCAACATGAGGAATGCTGTAACCAGAGCAGATGGTGTGGATGCAGACTGACAGCATGTCTGCAGTAAGAGGAAGTTGAGCTGGCTCTTGGCGCAGAAGTCATCTGAGAGGTTAAGTTATCTGTAGATGGCTGGATGGCTCAGACTGCTGGTCAGAAGTTTAGAGAAAAAGCTAATGTTGCTAAGGTACACTTAGATAGTGTGTGATTTGATGGCCATCACGGTATAACTGTAGGTAATGAAACAGGTTATGGTGACAAAATTGAACAATGGGAAGGTTATGTTGCACTGGTCATGAAAGTAATGGAAACTCTTCCAAGTTGACCAGTAAGACGAGAGGGTTGAGGGCCATAGGCTGTTAATCATGGAGTTCTGGGAGTTGATGATCAGGGGTAGGATTTACAGGTTAAATGCCAGTACTAAATATGGAGGAACTGATGTTGGGTGGGTATCTGCAAGAGGCGCCACGCTTCTGAACTTCTGGAATGAAAAATGTAATAATAAAAAAATCAGCGATAGCATTTGAGTGACTGGGAACATGAGCTACTCAGAGAACATATTGGTGTGTAATGGACTGCCAGATTAGGTGGCACATGAACAGCATGATTGATGGGGCATTGGGGTTGTGTGGAGTAAAAAGAGCGGAGGAAGTGACTTAGCATTCACTTGCAAGTTCCAGGGGCCATCCTGCTGTAATATATCTTCCATTGTGAAAACTCCCAAAACCAGCAGAATGAGTGGCATTGGTGCACAGATGGATGTCATGTGGGTGAATCAGTTGTTCATCATAGAATAAGTTGAATCCTGTTCCAGTTGACAAGAAGGTTGAGCCAAAGATGGAGTTTGGCCCAACTTGAACTGTCCAGGAAGATGGAATGAATGGAAATTAAGCCTCCTTTTACTTCCTTAGTGAGCAGGTGGTCGATTGACTCTGGCTTATTTACGGCTGAGATTTTTGCATTCAAGAAAAATGTATGATTGTGTGGAAACTCCAATGTGGGAACCTTTAAATCCCTTGATGTGGAACTGAACAAAAAGCTGAATCGGGGTAGTTTCAAAGTGCTAATATTAATGGGCCATCATAGTTGTGTAGCTAGCTTTTGCGATTGGGGTTGTGAGGGTATGCAGGTGGGCCTGATCTCTGCTGCAGAATAAGCAAATGTGCAGAAAGTGGCACTGGGGCATTGGGCATTGTTAGAATTATTGCATATGGTGCGACCTCCTTTGTGCGTGATGGGCCTTCCTTTTTTTCTGAAAGCTGAAGTTCTTGTTTTGGTTTAATGTTGCCTAGTGTGAGTGGGAATGGAACAGGAAGAGACTGGGTCGGTTGGGAAACCACGTAGGGAACATGGTATGGACGACAAAAGAAAGCCAGCAATACATTTTATTGTCAAGTGTGCCCCAATATGCATCTTCATTGATCTGCTGAAGATGGGCTGTGGTTAGAGGTAAAGTGAATGTGACATTGGTAGAAATCATTGCCTCCAAAAAGAAGGATTAAGGACAATGGTCATGTAATCTGCAGAGGCATGGCCAGGCCCTGGTTGGTGGAAGTAGGCATCAGGGGGTACTGGCATCCGTTGCTGGGTTCTCCAGCTAAGGCTAGCTGTAATTGCTGGAGCTGGATGTTGGGGGCTGCTGACATCACAGTGTCATTTACCCTTGATGATATAGGCTGCTGATGCTGGTGTTGAAAAACCCGACAGGAGGTGGAGGGCCTTGGAATTCCAGTAGTTGGTGCTCTGTCTGAAATAGGTGACTGTATGTTAAATAGTTTGTTCTGTGAAATTCAATTCCTTTATCTTTTAGCATTTTTGAAGGGTGGCTTGAGTCCTGTGGGAAATTTTTTATGAAGGCTTGTCATTGGGAAATCTCACTGGACCATGGTGACGCTGCAACTAACTCTGTGTTGTGAAGCTGGAGCAGTGGCGGGAAGATGGAGTTGTTCTCAGACGCGATGCAGTCGGAGAACTCTTTAAATAATCTCGTCCTCTCTTTTCTGATGAGGGAGGTGGGCTTAGAGACATGGAGGATTCACCAGGTGAATTATAGTAGTCTTGTATGTTTTCGGAGAGATGAGCCAGGTGGGATATGGACCATGGAAAGTGTTGAGGCATGCTGGATTCACTCGCCCACAGAAAGCAGGGTCTCAGGCACGGAGGCAGCAGATACATTTTCGTATTCTGTTGCTGGGTCAACAATTTTGGATGTGGTCATCCTGATTTCAGAGAGAGAGGGGAATGACATGCAACATAGGTTCCTTGCCAGTGTCAAACCAGGGTGCTCGAGGTGGTGTTGCATGATCTCTGTTCTGGTTCACAATATGAGGGAGAAAGAGGGGGGAGAGGGAGAACTGGGTGTTCAATGGAGTGCCGGAAGTGGCACAGTTAAGGCGTGGTCCTGCTCCTGAAACTCTGGTAGATAGCTTTAGTTGTAACTTGGCCAACTAACAGTACAGAGCAGAAACTAAACTATTTTTGAATGACAGCATTATTACAGCAGTCCACATTCTTCAGTTGTTAAATGTGATATACTGCTCTAACTTGCGTGCTTCACACTTCCAGTGCAGCGGTGCGACTATTTGAAAGAAGGTCGAAGTTTAAGCAAAACTCTGAGATGAGTAAAAAAGGCTGATAAGGCTTATTCATCAGCTTTGTCATGGATTTGTAGGAAGCAAAAACCAGGGGAGAAAAGAGCTGATGATGAGGCTTGTTGAGGCAGCATGCTCACCGTGTTAGCAGGGAAAAACGAGGGGAAACGGCTGATAATGCTTGTCGAGGCTGCATGTGTGTGGTGTGTGTGTGTGTGTGTGTGTGTGTGTGTGTGTGTGCATTGTGTGTTTGCACACTCTTGTTGAAGCAGCACACTTGCAGTGTGAGGATTGAGGGCAACTCTACAGAGATGATGCTTGTTAATGCTGCCTCAAGTGAGAATTGGGTAAAACAACGAAGAAAAACAGGGACAAAGAAGAGAGATGGAAAAAGAATGATGTAGTTTGATGAGCCTGTATTTGAGAAGACGTTTTTTGGTAAATGGCAATAGTCACCTGTCACAGTTACAATTAATATGCCATAAATAACTGAGTTGGCCAAAATAAGAGGAACCTCGCAAGCAATGTGTTTTAATGCATTTTTAAACTAACATTATCCTTATACTGTTACCTTCACATTAGACCTCACCCTAGAGAGAAATGTGGTCCTACAACCAAACTCTAAATTAAATAACATATGACAATCAAGGGCTGCAACTAATAATTATTTTCATTATTGATTAATATTCTGGTTATTTTCTCAGCTAATCAAATAATTATTTCAGCTACTGAATGTCAGATAAATAAAGGAAAATCAAATTCTTAAAGACTAAGGTGATCTCCAAATGGTAGTCTTCAAATGGTTTATTTTCACATTAGACAAAGAAATGCTTAATAAATAACTGAAGCAATTAATTGACTTATATTTGCTTCAAATTTTCCGTTTATTAACTATTAGATTAATCAGTTTAGTGTTAGAATCAACAAAATAAACCATAAAACAATTTAGATCTCAGTCCAACTGCTGATCTTGGAACTAAACCCTGTATTCACACATTTGCTCACACTACTGGCCCTATTGGTTGCCAGTGCTCATGTGCGTTGCTGAAATATGTGTGCGCTCGTGTGTGTTTGTGCGTGCTTGTCTCTACATATGTGTGTGGGTGAGCGTGAGGGTGTGTGTGTGTGGGGTGGGGGTGAGGGAGAGGGATGCAGGTGAACAGCTTGCGAGGGCCAACAGTTCCGCAGGCCAGTCTTGCGCATCACTTGACAGCCATACCCGATGGAGGCCCATGCACAAATGAACTTGTTAAGCAAATGAGTGAACAAGCGAGGGAGGGGTGGACGAGCGGAGGGTCGGGCGCACGAGGCTCCAGCGACTCCATCTAGACCTGCCTGGCTGTCTGCACACATCAACCATCACTGACCCTCATGCATCCCTCTATCTCTATCTCCTTTTTTCTCCTCCTTTCGGTCACTCTTGTCTTCCTCTCAGAGAGCTCTCCGTATCCGTCTCTATTTCAGTCTGCCTCTTCCCATCCCTCCCGTTCACTCACGCTCATGTAATCCCATTGTTTTATTAGAGAACAGCCTATTTCTGAATTGGATTGAGAGATTATCTTCACGATGCTTTGACAGGGTGCTGTCATCCTACGCTCACAGATAATGGATAGTAAAAGAGACTGTGAAGACGGATTGGTCCTCTTGTAACACTGCAGTGGATACCAAAAATAAAAATAATGGATTCATGGTATTTACATGAATCTTGCATGTAGCTGACATACACAGACAAGACAGAAAATCCAGGGACAATTGCAGAATGGGTGATTATCTCAGATGATTTTTGCCGAAAATAAAACTCTCAGATTGTAGCATCTACATTTAAAGGATGCACAGATACATGCATGTGAACATGTAGAAACACACACCCAGGTCTTTGTCAGTGCGGGAATGCTTCAATCTCAGCTGCATTTCTTACGTCAAGTGCCCACCTCCTGCCCTTTGCCCTGACCAAACTCCCCCCCCCCCCCCCCCCCCTTCTCTTTACAAAGATGTCCACACAACTAGCTTTGCCCCTCCTCCCCCTTGGGAAGAAATTTGAGGATTCCAGCGTGGTAAATTTAGTCCTACATATTGTGTTACGGAGATAGGGTGGTTAGTCACTCATCAGACTATTGGGACTATTTGAGGGGCTGATGCTGCTGTTGCATCACGTTCCTCAGCATGGAAAATAATGTCAAGGTAAGGAGCTGGTGTGTGGTGTGGTGATGGTAGTACTTGATGATCTGAACAGACACATTGTTTAATCCAGTCTAAAATATAGAAATGAGAGATTATATGCATTGTGTCAAGTAGGTGTATCTGTACCTCTCTTCTCATAAAAGTTTTAAGGAAGGTAGAACTGAAAAATACACTATAACCCTGACCCTAACATTTGCAAAAGTTGATATATATTTATCAAAACTTTCATTTTGTTTGACTAAACTTTATTTTTGATTTGTGCTCCCAGCTGTCCACCTCACTAAACGCTGGACAACAAGACAATGGGTCTGTCCCAATTCACACTTACAGCCAATTCACACTTACAGTGTTTGCAAGTAGTCTAGTGTCTGCTGTGTGACGTATTATGTTACAGTCACAGTACCCAAGAAGCTGTTGAGGCTTATCAGAGCTCAGTGGGACAGTCTTGATTAATAAGGTCAAACTTTCACTCACTCAAATACAAATTGTGCATGGTACAGTCAAGCTCAGATGATTTGTTGAAGTAGGAGTAGGATTAACCAAACAGAATTTTAGTCACAGTAAAAAAAAATTAAAAAAACGTGCTCATTCTGGAGGTGAAGAGGAGAAATAAATAGTGTTTATTGTATATGAAACAGACAAAAGACACAATATTATCCTGAATGTATTCTATCTAACATTTTTTAAGATCTGTGATAATGGACATAACATTTAATATTTATCGTGACAGTGTTAGATATGCAATAATACTCTTATCAGTCCCCTCAAGAAGAACAGATTCATCTGTGGAGGTTATACCTTAACTTAAAGTTTGAATTTTAACAGTAATATTTATGCTGTGTCTATTGATTATTATTGGTTCTAAAACCAGCCTATAGTTGACTACTGCCAACAACTGGGCTGGTGTTGCAGAATGTGCCATGAAGAATTGTGAGATCATATCATTTTGAAGTGGTATTGGGAAAAAGTGGGTGTAGTGTGTATTGATATATTTCAGATAAGGGACAGACCCACTGTCTTACAGCTACCATAGATATTGTTGCTTATACCCAGTTGAAATCAGTTGCAGTTTGGTCTTGTATCAGAATTCACTTCAAATGTCACCTGACTGACCATCTGGGATCAAATTTCACCTCTGCTTCAAACAGTTGAGTGGACAGGTTCAAATGCTGCTGAATAGAAGGACACTGTATCAGTGCTTAGTCATACACCTAGACAAGGGAATTTTCGGTTATTTTCGTATTGAATGACATTATCAAGCAAAACTCACATAAGATCAAGAAAGTAAGAAATAGCATCTATGGCATCACCCTTCAATACACTGATCCTGTCCACTAGGTCAATATTAGCGCATTTAGTTCCAACACTGACATGATTAAGTGGATCCGATTTCAGCCATGACATAACTGATACACATAAAGACTGTTTCTTAGTCACTTCAGGTATGGTAATCTTATGAAGACAAATGCGTTAGATTAGTGCATCCCTAGTGTACAGTGCCTAAAGAACATTGGTAGTCGTTTGGTACTTTGTCATTAGTACATTGTCATAGTTATTTGACATAAGCTAACTGTACTCAACTGTTCTTTGGAGAATAGTTACACCAACATTTAGATCTGTACACCCAAGGCCCCTAATGTACTTGCTTATGGTATACATATAGACAAGCAGCTGCAGGACTGGGGCAGAATTAAGAATTCTTTCTTGAGAATGTATAGTTTTGTACAATTACAATCTAACTAAACATGGTGAGACTTAATGAGGTTACTTCATTTGTTACAGTGGAGCAGCTTAGAGACGTCGATGTAGATATGGGTAATTGCACACAAGCTCTGTTCACATTCTCCTCAAGATATTCTTCCATTGTTGTTGTCTTTTCTTGAGATTTCGCTGCTGACCATGCTTCGCATATTGACTATTCATGCACTTAAGGGTACCTTGCAGATGTGTAATTTATTAGGGTTATCATACACACATGAACACATAGTTAAAATCTAGTTTATCAATACTTTAAGATGCATTTTAGTGTTGAGTGTGAACTGCACATGCCTGATTTGCTGAGCGGTTTTCTTAATGTATAGTGTGATGTAACCTGTAAGTGACCCCAAGCTTCAGGGCGGCCATCTATCCCACCCTTTACTTTCTCTCCTCCTCCTCCCCTCTCCTCCTCCTGACACCCCATCCATTGGTTTCAATTAATCAGCCGTGGAGGGGGATTTATTCAGCCCCTGCCCAATGGGATCTTTTGGTATGTGGCCCCAATGGTAGCAGGTTGAGAAGCCACGGTCTACACTGTCTTTAGGCCAATTACTCTCACCTCACAGCCCACTCATAAAGAGAGCTTTGAGCGGCCTGTTTTGTGGGGGGGATCCGGTGGACTTTTTGTCCCATAATAGCCGAGTGGATTCAGTCACTGCAGACAGACATGTTTACTAAACTCTGCGTAGGTGGGGCGAAGGAGATTACGTGTGCCACTTTGAATAACTGAGGCCTGATTATTGGCTGAGGGAAGTCTGCAAAATGACAACATGTTTTTTTGTCTGTTTCAGAGGAAGGATCGCTGGATGATGTGTTATTTTAAGCTAACTGGTTAACTGGACATTGCAGTATGTAAGGCTTTTAATTGAGTTTCACATATTTGCATTTGTATTTGTAATTTCAGTATGACAGGAGATGGAGGACAGGCACTGACATGAATCACTGGATGGCTATGCCTTGACGAGGTGGTAAACAGGCAGTAGTTAAGTGAAGGAAATGAATAACATGTGTGTTCAGTCCCAGTTTCCATGTTAGACATTGTTGTTTTTTCACATCTGGTATGAAAGAGAGCTTCTGTAAAAGAAATAATAAAAAGAGAGGTTTCAAATCATAAATAAAAAGGATGTTAGTTAGTTAATATATTACACCTTTATTTTGTTATCATCATGCAGGCAGCAACTTCTTTAAATCAGAAAGTTGCATACTTACACTTTTTTCTCAGTGAATTTCATCTAGACCTTCTAACTCACCTACAAGTTATGTTTTATATGGTATTTCAGTGAGTGAACTACGGACACAAGTGAATGGTTTGGCACATTGGAACAAGAGCCTAAAACTGATAATGAATCAGAACCACATCAGGAAAGTCCCAAAAATTCCCACTCCTTTAGTTTTCCTTGGTGCGCCAACCACCACCTGATTCTGACATATTTTAGTACTTCAGTCATTTTATCTATTAACGTTTATTGATAAGAGATCCTCATGACTTTGTCTTATGAGAGAGAAGTGCAGTTGTCAAACAAACTGTGATCCTGTCGCATTTGGCAGCACTAAATATGCAATATGGGATAATTGAAAAGGATTGCTGGAGCTCTATGTGGAGCTGCAGGGAAACACATTTCAGATATTTAGAGTGGAATGCAAATGAGTCCCAGACTCCATTAAAGGTCAACTTTGTAGTGAGCAGATAATATAATAAACACTGTTGGGAACAGATAAGTTGCCAAACACTACACAGGATCTAGACTCAGCTGGATATACATTTGAATATGGGAGTGTGAACAAGGCTGTAGAACCATATATAGACACTGGTTTGACCCTTCCCTTTGCAGTGTTTGAACAGATGCCTGCGCTCTGCCCTGACAAGACATTCCCTGCATCTCCTTCCTGTGTCACCCCTTTTCATCTTTTTTTTCTTCCCATGCTGTCCAGCTCCACCCAGTTCAGGGTCTCATAACAGTTTGTCAGTTTATAGGGCCAGGAGCGAGGACATCTGTCACATTTTTAACCCAGGTTTGGAAATCACCCAAATTCTGCCTCATGATCGCAGTTCACTGATCTCTGTTTTAATCATAATAAATGAAAGTCACAAGGTAGCACATTACATAATACGGTTTGTGTTAGAATAGACACGCTTGCTCAAAAACGGTGATGCGTGTTTTGGTTCAGGTGCGATTTCTCTCAACCGTCCCCTCCCTTCCGCACACATACACGCACATACCCACACACACTAGAAGCTTTTACCTATTTGGTGCATGGTTGAAATTAGGTTTAGGAAAGACAGGGAGAGCGTGTGAGCAAGAAATTACAAAAGTAAATAGAGCAGCAAATAAAACTTCCAACAAGTAAAGTTTTTGGCATGCGACAGTTTTGGCTGCATGACCACGACTGTGTTCATTATTACAACCTGAAAATCACATCAAGTATTTTTCAAATTCATTTATGACAGTGACAACTTTGAAACAGCTATAAACACTTTTACATTTACAAATCAATTCATTTCAAGCATATAGGGATTTTGGATGAAGCACGCAGCCTCTGCTTATATCAGTGGCTGCTTCTGTCTCATGATGACCATTGCTAGAAATCACAGTATAGTACAATATATTGTGTATAATATAGTGTGTTTGTGTATAAATACATACTGACATGATTTATAAGGGAGATCATTTCTTATAAAGCAAGATTTATCTCTCATTTGAAAATGTATTCATTAGTTCATGTAGAATATAAAATAAAAGATATTTGATGAAAAAAGTCAAAAGTCTGGACTAGATTGGTACTGTGACACCATTAAAGCCCATGTGTGTTCCAAATAAACCCATGTCATGATTTATTAACAAAATATAAAAAAAATATTGATTTCACAGAATTAAAAACAGCAATTTATGTATTCAGTAACATGTTAAATATTAAAAAATGACTGTAACAGAGTACAGTTACATTTATTTTAACGTAACGCTGTCAGTATGGTATAAGCAGCAAGCAGCTGTTATAGATGTGTTAAATGACAACCAGGTGAGTTATGTGAAAATCATATGTGGAAATATCTTTGGTGTATAAACATTTCACAAGCACTCAGTACAAAATCCTATTTATTGCATTTTTTGTTGCTAAACCTTCCAAACAACATTTTTCTGTCCCATAACATTTATTTCTTACCTTTTCCGACACGCTTCACAACAATCGGATATAAAATGCACATGTAATGCTATCATGTCTCACTTAAAAAAAGCAACTCAGAAGTTCATTGAGGGAGACAGAGAGACAGCTTCCCCTGTGAGAGAGGGAGAAAGCAGCGAGCTGTCAGTAAAATGCCATCGCTCTATAGGAGGTGTTGCTAAATAAACATCTTTCAGACTGGAAACGGTGCGCACAGTCAGCAGTTGCATGATATTTAAAAATCACATTTTGTAGGAGAGATTATCAGGCCTTTGCAGAGGTCTGCACTCTACTGAGAGCTTTCTTGTTGCAATTGTATGACGAGTTGTGACGCACCTTTTTTTATAGCTCAGGAGATGAGCCAATGGAGTGTTAGAGAGATGCAGATAACATAGGAACTTTCAAATGATGAGAAGTATTGATCTAGCAAATTTTATCTACAAGGCAAAACTCTTTAATCCCCTTTTTATACTTCTCAAACCACTTTTTTAAGTTCAAAAGTAAAAGAAAAGAAGGGGGGAAAGGCTGTCCCAAAGTAGCCTATGTGTGTTGCCATAAGCTGAATGTAGGTGTGTAGTTCTTGCTACACTCCAGTGGATAGCGTCTCTTACAGACAGGCTTTCAGCTGTCAGAACACGTCGTTTTGAAAGGCTCATGCTGCTGTCTGTCAGAATGTGTACACACATAGACACACGTGTGTACAGGCATTTATGTAATTCTGTGCTGGGTTTTGTGTGTGTCTGAAAAAACCAATAACGTGTATTTCATGTATCTGATCATGTATTTATGACAGTTTTACAAAATGTGGTTGTGACACTTGACTCTGATACTGATCTTGATACATTTTAACTGTGCTGAGTATTACTGTGGTGTACTGTCAAGATGTTTGATGGGTAGCCTGGGATGATACATCGCAATAGTATTGAGTTAAAGGTAGAGTCAGCCATTCTGGAGAAAGATTGTTGATATTTTAACTAAAACACTCTAACAGATACACTCCTCGTTATAGACCCCCCATGGATGCACATTGCCAAGACTACGACCAAAAGAGTCAGCTGTAGAGTGACTTCTGTTGCTCTCATACATTATCACGAGCGGGGGGGGGAAAATTCTCGCGTGAGCACAACAGTCCATCCAAACACTCTGCCTCTCTGTGGCCTCCCCATGACCTACGTTTAGGGTCTCTGTCCACAGAAGCAGCCGTCTGTCAGCTGTAGATCCTGGGGAGCTGAGAGAACAGCGGCCGACTAATCTACCTTCACCAGACTGAGTGACTGACTTAGAACCAGAACCGCTTTAAAGCAGTCGATACATTAAAGACTCACATCAAAAATCTTGACTGTACACAACAGTACAGTTCTGTGAGAAAACATTTTCCATGTCAATTTTCCACAGCTTCTCTCTCCCACCAATTAGTGGGTGCTGGAGACGGGAGACTGTCATGTCCTCACACAGACACATAGCTGCTCTGATTACTTCCCGTGCACTAGACTTGCTATGGTAGTCAGTGTTACCAGTGGTACACAGTGTTCAGGCATACAGCAATTATATTATTTGCCCAATGTCCCAATGACACTGTTTTGCTATTTTTAATAGAAATAAAAGTTTGTTTTCGCATATCAGCATCATCATTAATGTAAAAATATTAAGTGTGTTATCAATCAATGTCAGATGACAGACGCTACAGTTATAAACTGAAAGTGAGATGCATGTTCTTTCTTTCTCTTGCTCTTTGCTGTAAATACATGTAGTTGTTAGAGAGCAGCTGTTGTTATGTTTCCCCGAGTCTTGGTATCTTGTTTTCAGCTGAAACTCAGCACACACACAGAACAAACAGCTAGCACACCATGTGGAGACATTTGCTGATTTTGACAAAAAAAAAAAAAAGAAGCATCACAAGAATTACGGACTCTATCTTTAAAGTAGATTTTTTTTCCCCCTTCATCTTTTCAGAGATAAAAACACACTTGTTCAGCGTGTTGTCCTATATCTCATTTAAATATATTATCCCATTTATGACAGGTACAACATTTTTGTGTGTGTTGTCGATGAGCAGCTAGAGATGCGGAGCTCAATGTAAACTCCAAACTAATATTTGAATGTTCTGCATCTAATCTTCCTGCCTACAAACAGTGAAGTGTTTATTCCCGTCGCATTACACCTGCAGTCTTTTGTAGAGTGACGCGTTTTTTGGATAAATCGCACTGATCCCACCTTATGTCACTTCCAGTCTGAGCTTTCACAACGCAGATCAGCATTTCTCTTTTGCGTTCACATTTGAGGCACTGAGCTGGCAGCAGTCTTTGCACAGTCAGCTTAGCAGAAAGGAAAGTAAGGGGCTCTGTATGTCGTCAACAGCTGTTTGACAGACTGTGGGACCATGGGAGATGGGACTAACCTGTGAGACTTAGATTACTGAATAGTGAATCACTAGACCAGAATACTGCCAGCAAGAATATTCTGTAGTGTTTGTGGTGAATGACGGAGAAAGCCCAAAAAAGGATAATGACACTTTTGTTGATCAGAAAAAAATCAGGATCAAAGTTTGATGAAGACAATATTTCAGTCAGCTAATACACTTGACCTGTCATACTGAGCTTTTGTAACAGTTAAATGGCAAAATGTTGAATGCCTGTAAAATTGCTGCAGGCACACATTGCTCTTGTAAACCCCAATGTTCGTCAAACATTTTTTTGGCAATGAATGACATAATCATATATGTATTCTGTACCTAACAGATTCATAGATCCAATGCATCACTGACCGTAATTTTATTGTAGAAGTTATTGTTTAAAGACTTTGGTGAAAAACAGATTATGAGCATCTTTTTGTGTGTCTATGAATGTTTCTGTAAAATATTTGGTGTCTTTCGAAACCTCCTACATTGAACTTTCCTTCACTGCAAAGCATATCAGTAGTTAACATTTGAAATATGCCAGTTTAAGTTGTTGTTTCTAAAAGTTGACTAACAACACCTCAGCAGTGCCTATCTCATGCTTGTTGCCTTTTGAGAGGTTTTTACGGCTTTAACATTCTTAACTTGGCACACCAAGCGTTGATTGGCTCAGTTCTTTTTCCAAGTAGGGAAGCAGTGATTTGCAAATGGGATCATTCTCTACTGCTCGTATTGACATGTTTTACTAATCAAATCAAAAGCCAGCTTACAACCCATGCATGAGCACGGAAGAGCCCTGTAGGAAAATGTAGGCAAATCTAACTATATCAATTTATAGTAGTCACAAATTGCTGTGAAGCAAAGTCCTCTGAACACACACATCTGCCACCAAAGTCAATGTGTCGTGCTCCAAATCTGTCTAATAGGCTTCTCCTTGTGTTAATTTGGTATTCTTGAAGCAGCAGCAGCAAAGATAGAGAGAGACAGACATGAGTTTCAGTGGAGTCAACACTGTGACTCAAAAGAGACCTTGGAAAGAGGGGAAAGTTGCAAAACTAAAAGGAAGGAGAGAAAGGGGAGGCCATGTGTGGTCTTATATAAAGCCCAGATGGTCCCAGAAAGGCATGTGACAGAGAAATAGAGGGATGGAGGGATATGGAGAGAGGAGTGTCTGTCTCTGTCTCACTGACCAGGGGGCTCCCAGGAGCCAACACCACCACAGGCTACAACACCTGGGTGGAGAGAGGCAAGTCATCGGACATGGGGGTCAGTCGAGGGAGAGAGGGATGTCATGAAAAACACACAGTTCAACTTTTTGCACTTGGGGTTCAACTAATATATCATGTTTATAAGGGCTGATACTTCTCTGAGCTCTACTGCACCTGAGCCTGCAGATAGCCAGTACTGTGCTGGCCTTCAATGGAGTCAAAGGTTCACAGATTTAATTTTATACGGTTTTGCAGTGAAATTACATTTTGGTAGCTTGGAGACTGCAATATTAAATAGTAAAAGAAGAATTAGAAGGGGGTTGAATGTGCAAAAAAGACAGCAGAATATGCAACAGCAGAGACGACAGTATCTTTGCTATATTTACACTATATACTATACACACTATACACCACATTTCCTTATTTATAGCTCAGACAGCCTAAGGAAAAAACGTCCTCCTCAGCCCCTCTGTCCAAGCTTTAATGCTGCTGAAGCATCTGCCAGACTTCAGCAGGGTAAATAGTCCATTACTAGGGGGAAATTAATCTTAGGCAATCTTCTGAACCCTAGTCAGCACCTGACTAGTACTGTGTGTCCTGTAGAGAGAGTAGAGAGGTTTTTGTGATGCGTTCTGCATTGGCGTTCTGCAGGCCTGAGAGGAGCAGTATGGGAGTGGAGAGGAGTGTAGGGTTCGTCCTGTCTTCTTCAGTAATCCACCATCATCTCCTTGGTTTTCGTAGCGTTGAAAGAGAGGTGGCTATCCTGGCACCAGGCATACAGGTTCTTCACCTCATCAAGGTAGCCCTTCTCATCATTATTAGAGATGAGACCCACCACCACCGTGTCATCAGCGAGGTAGCAAGCTAGTGAGGAGTTGGTGTTTTGACCCCGAAGTCCAAGATAGTTCTCGGTCCCCGCCATAGCATCTGGAGTCACCTAGCTGCAATTTCGACTCAACTCCATCCTTCTATTGTTTCTTTGCATCTTTAATTGCCCTCTGCACATTGTAAGACCCAGCTCTGTAGTCCGCCATATTGCCTGTCCTGAGCCCAGTGTTGTACGAATGACCTGATGGAAACTGAGGGGATTATTGTGTCCGCTAGCATGCCAATAAAAGCTCACAGCTACTTTGTAAACTTACTGACGTCATTGGAGCTCAACCAGAACATGTCCCAGTCGTCATCAGAGAGCATGTCCGGTAGTGTGGCTTCCGATTAGGCAGACCAGCATTTTACCGCCCTTGTGACCGGAACTTCCTGATTGAGCCATTGTTTGTACGCCGGTATCAAGAATATGGTGGTAACGTGGTTAGATTTCCTGAAGGCAGGGAGTTATGTTGCTTCATAGCTGTCCTTATATTTACTTGCTTAAGATTTGTCCACCCATGACCTCTGATTTTGGAATGCTTAAGGTTTGCATTATCAGAGTTTGCAGCCACAATGAGGGTTTGGTCCTTGTGTTTGTTAAGGAGGAGTCAAGATCTAACCCCAAACTCTTTGATACACCTTTTGAGTATCAAGGTCTATCAATATCTGCTGTATCTATCAATCTATGCAGTTTGTTTCTTTGTAGGAGTTATTTTCTAATCAAGTACTGCAAATTAACCATCTCTACTTCACGTGGTCTCCATTTCCTAAAAGCTTTCTAAAAACTTACAGAGAGTGAGTATACTTGTTGGTCAGCAGTGAGTCAAGAAAAATTGTTCTTTGACTCTGAGAGTTATTAGAGAACTGATATAATTCTGTTATACCTCCTTTGTAAATTTGAATAAGACAGAAAACCATAAAATAGACCTAGAAGTTAATGCTCAGCTCACTTATAGAATGTGTTCCTGATGGTTGGTCAGTCAATCAGTCATTCAACCACCTCTTTCATCTAGAATGAAACATTGCAAACAATGGATCAATATATAATTTTGTGTATTTATGATCTACAGGATGTATCCTTAAGACTTTTCAAATACCTTTTTATAGACTTTTCCTCTAGTACCATTCATGTTCTAGCTTTGGTTATAAACCCAAGTATTGGACAAATTGAAATGTTTTGTAAAGTTTTGACAAAATAATTGAAATAAACCAGAAAATGCTGAGTGCTTCGTACTGATTTGCTAGTTGGCAAATATTAGCACGCTAAACTGAATTTGGTAAATATTACCTGGTATGTGCATGTTAACAATGTAATTGTGAGCATGTTAGCATGCTGCTAGCATGGCTCCATGTCTTGTTTTGCATTTAAGTTTTAATTTAGATTACAGCTTCTCCTGGTGTTGATACTGACACTTCATCTGCTGTGGCTGTGAAAGTAACTAGTTACAGAAACAATACATTTTAGAACAAAATTGATGAAGAGATTGTATTTCATGTGTACCTGTGAAATTAGCTAATATCTGAGCTACTTATTTATATACGATTGATACCGATACAGATCTGGAGGATTGAATTTGTGCATTCTAGTGGGAAGATAAATGTGAAAGGAAATTCCTTTATAATATCAATTTTATTAACATCATATCAGCAAAATCCTGCTGCCTATAGGGATTTGTATTGCCCTTAGCTATGTGTTATGTTGGAATTGTAGTGTTCATTTTGAATCCATCTTCAATTTTGCGCAGCAGCATATCATGGTGACTGCCTTCAAGTGCAATTACACAAGCAGTCATAATTTAAAACTATAGACTCCCTCATGAGAGCATTTTAATGGCGACAGATTTCCCATCCTGTCCAGTTGAATCAAGTCAAACTATCCAAAGCTGTAATTCACTGTTAATTATGATTACTCAGCCATGGATACATGTATTATCTTATACAAAATACATTCAGGACCATTTAATTTAAGTGCGTAGCTTCAGCACTGTAAAAGAGCTCAGAACATGTCCACAGTTTCTTTTGAATTCATTTTTTGCCACTAAATATAAACTTCACATAATTCACACTGTGAGCTTGTCTTGAACATGTCAGAAAGCGTACCCCAAAGATTCGTGGCTCATTGCTATTCCCAGTCTCTTGTCTCTTGCCCCGTCAGTCAGGTCGTAGACCTGAGCCAACCTGTCAACCTGTGCGTTTATGCATGTGTGTATGTGTGTGTGTGTGTGTGTGTGTGTGTGTATCTTCTGAAGGCACACACCTGGTTGCTGATAGGGAAGTCAGATGGTAAAGATGTACAGCCGAGCACCGGTTGCAACAAGAACACACACAGCTGCACACTGCCTCGTTGTCTCTGGCGGTCCTATTCCTTCCAAAGTCAACTCCAGACGGAGAGGCTGTAATGTGCGACCCGCTGTGATGCCGGGCTCACTGCTGGGGTTTTCTACTCGCACACTGCTGTGTCCATGGCTTCACTCTGAGCATCTCCTCACCAACAACACTCGTGTTTGCTGATCTTCCTGTTTGTCCCCACCTGCAGCCTTCAGTCCAGCACAAAGAAAGGTCAAGGATGCTGGAGAAATGCACTTTGTTTTGCCCTCCTAACATGCAAGCACAGCCAGACTCAAAGGCAAACTACAGAGCTTTGGGGAAAATATAGCGGCTGTTTGTTTTATGTGGTTGTTGCTGTTTCGCTGTCCAATTCTTTTGTCTTTGTCATTAGTCACGCTCGGTGCTGGCTCAAAGTTGAACTGCGGCACGATGGGGCAAAATGAGGAGGTTGTTTTTAGTTGTTGTGGTTGTTGTTGTTGTTGACTTTTTTTTTTGCTGTATCAGAAGCAGAGCATTCATCTGTGAGAAATAGCTGCTCTGTGTGTGTTTGTATGTGTATGTGTTTTTTTGTCCGAGCAACATACAAGAACTATGAAATTAATCTCTAATTTGATAATCAGCAAAACCAAAATTCACTGATTTATATATAATTATAGTAATTATCTAATAGGGGTGTCACGATCTCGATTGTAAATCGAATATCGATCGAAATGATGTCATGATCTCGACCTTTGAAATCAAAGGAGGAATCGAGGATGTAGCCACGCCCCCAAAGTCATGTTTTTCTTGTGTTGTGAACTTGAATATCATCTAATATGAAGAGTGCACACTGCAGTTACAAAAGGGTTACTACATGATTATTTTGTTTACAGTAAGTTTCCAATTGACTGCTGAAACAAGTTATTGTTACATTATACTGCTAATAAATTATTTAATTTTGACAGTAAGGCCTTAGTGTGGTACATTGCAAACAACTGATGGAGATTATATCACTCATGACTTGTCTAAAAATGGCATAGGCATCTGTGCTAAAAAGGACCCCAAAAAAAGGATTGAGAATCGAATCGAATCGTGACCTTAAAATTAAAATAAAATCGAATCGAGGATTTGGAGAATCGTGACACCCCTATTGTCTAAGTGTTTTTAGCCCTCTGTGACAGCAAACTGAAAACCTTTCGTTGTGGTCCGTTGGTCAAGACAAAACATAACACTTGAGGATGTACCCTTGGAAAAAAAATTCTGGATAGATTTAATTGATAATGAAAATAACTAATCTGAAACACCAGTCTGCTGGTGACTGTGACATGCCACTATGCAGATTTAAGTATTGAAGTTTCCGATTAAAATAAACATTAACATACTATTGTGCCACAATTTAATTAGGAAAAACTCATTCACAAGTAATGAGTGCTGGTTAAAAAGGGAGAATGTCAAAGATGAGGCAAAGAAATTCTGCTAAATAAACAGTTTTCACTGTTTAAACAGTCAAATCCTCCATGAGAATATGGAAGGTAGGTCGGCAATTTCTGAAATGCTGAAAGAGATCAGAGAATTCCAAATAAAAGATTCTGTCAACTTTGAAATGCTCAAGAAGGAAATAAATGACCTGGGGGAAGAGATTGGGGAACTGAAGACATGAATAGGTGCTGCAGAAACAGGGATTATATGTAGAAAATAGAAAATAAAGATCATGGAATGAATATCAGTAAACAGCTGATTCAAACTGCAGCAGCAGAGGCAATTGGAAGCAAAATGTGAAGATTTTGAGACCCAAACCTGCAGGAAGAATCTGTGCCTGAACCCTGCCTGAGAAATGATATGAGATACTAAGTTTTTAGAGACACTGATATATGACAAATTGGACATAAGAGATGAACTGAACATAGAAAGGTTTTATCAGGCATTTGGGCTGAAGATGGAATAGAAGATTTTCTTACCTGTGTGTTTAATGGACATGCAAAATGTAATAATATATTTTGTGTCCTGTGTTGTTTTCATACAATTAGAACAAAACATAAAGGTCACTTTACTCTTGTTCACAGACTATGCTGTGTTCATTTTGAAGTTGTCCATAGGCATGTGTTATCTAATGACAGTTATCAGAGAATTATATGATTTTAAATTTTTTTTCTTTTTTTTTCTTCTTTACAGCATAATTAACAGTTTTCTGCAGCAAAAACAAGTGTTTTTATGACTAGTGTTCACATTTTTGGCAGATCCAAAACCTTTCATACTGCAAATGTTGGGGCAGTCATTCACTGAGCGTCTGAAAAGCAGGCTCTGCTACACATAGATAACATAGGCGGCATGAATGGATGAATGAAGTTTTTATTTTTTTTTATTACTGTGTCATGCATACAACTATACCCAGTCCCATAAATTTACATAAGCCATATTGTGGCTTATATTTCAGCATTTTGTCCAGACATTTCATGGAAAATGTACTCTCTTAAACCATCATAGTTTGTACAATACAGTGTAGACGTTTTCCTCCTGAGCATTTTTGAATCTGCCAATCTTAATAGTCAGTTTCTGAACTGCAAGTCAAGGCTGTTGGCTTCTAAATAAACAAGATATAACATATGATTCAGTGCTAAACTTTAGTGTGATATGCTTCGAGTAGATATATAGCATATCCACCTACTCAAAAACTGAGTAGAGCTCTTAAGTGTGAGGAAATCTATAAGCCCCCAGAAAACATTGTGTAGATACTGTATGGAGTCTGCAGTTTATTTTTTATTTAATATCCCTGCAGCACAGTTGAGTATAGGGGAGACACATGCATTGTAATGTGCATGCACTTTATTTATGACTGATCCTAGAGCAGCAAATCAAGTTGGCTATCTTCTGCTCTACAAGTACCTTTCACATTTTACAAACTGAGTACAAATGATCTAAATTAGCAGTATTTATTTTCTGCTGGAGCACGCGTGTCTTCATGTGTGCCCACAAGCACACAGACAGACCCAGCTGAGGTTACGCAGGAGGTCAGGAGAGAGGGACCATCTGATGCCAACAGATGGAATGATGGAGGGAGGGAGGAGAGGAGAGGAGAAGCTCGAAATCAGGACGACGTGACCAAATGCTTATCGGCTGTTCTTAAGGCGCTGATTTCACTTTACATCCTGTCTGCTCCAGCGTGCCCACCTCATGTTAGACTCTGGGGTAGAAAAGAGAGAACTAAACAGAACATATTTAATAACTCAGAGCAGGGCCAGACCCAGCACATTCGGTGCCCTTGGCAAGCTCCTTCTTTTCTTTATCTATTTGTTTTGCTCATTTGTGCACAGATTGTCTATTTGTTTTGCTATTGTGTAAAAAAAAAAATCATAACCACTATAAATTCACCAGGGAGTACACTTGTATTTGTGTACATGTTCCCAAATCTAGTTTGGACAGGGTGCCCAGACACATTATACAGCTCCCTGTATGGCTTTTCCTTTTCATCTAATGCTCTTTAAGTTCCCCTCCTTAAGGATGCATTATAATAACTTAATTGATCCTTTCACTTTCCCTCTAGCATCATTATCAGGTTTCTTTTTTTCTCTAATTTCCAAAACATTAATTTATGACAAATAACTACAAAACTAATGACATTCCCATCAACCCATCCCTATCAGCTATACTTTGTACTCAACATTAATGAGCAACTATTAGCATGCTAAAATACCAAACTACGATGGTTAACATAGTAATTATTAACCTATACCAGCTACTCATGAGCATATTCATCCTGTGATCATGTATACATACTTTGTTTGGTAAAAAATTAAAGCTGCACCAGGTAACCTTGGAACATCCATTCCTGATTGATGTTGGTCAAAAGAAGTGTGATTTAACCTGCCTATAGTACAGCTTTAACTCTGGAATTGCTGCGAAGGCACTATCTCAGAAACACATTCTTTCATCTGTCACCTGAACTCACCTCTGTCTCTCTGTGTCTTTGTTGTAGAATGGAGCAGTTCCAGGCGAGCCAGTGAAGAAGGATGAAAACTCCCGGAGAGGGAACTGGGGCAACCAGATTGAGTTTGTCCTCACCAGCGTGGGCTATGCTGTGGGTCTGGGCAATGTCTGGAGGTTTCCCTACCTCTGCTACAGAAATGGAGGAGGTAGACATTTCAATGTAGAGCAGAGCTTATTTCTCTTGATTTATTAGTGGTTGGCATATTTGTGCCAGCCAGTTGCACATCACATAAATGGAGTACGGTGCAGTTTAAGTGCCTATGGTACAGTAAAAAAAAACCCATACAGAACATAAAGTGGAAGATGGATTGAAAAGGAGGTCAACTGAAAACATTGTACAGAACAGAGCTGATTAGCTAAAAGTTGAATCCTGTAGTTACATGTACTGTATAGAATCAATTCGAATTGGAAGTCTGCAGCCTGTATGTAAGCAAGGAATTTAAAGCTCTAATTAGCAATACATTCGACATGACCACTGTATCAAAGGTAGTGGTTTGGTTCACTGGTGCATATGGTTAACTCCCAATAGCTTACACAAAACTCAGTATGTCAAAATAAGCCCACCAATATGTATGTGGTTTTGCACTAAAGGGAGTGACCTCTATAATCTTACAGACATCTTTCAGTCGATCATCACACATCTGTTTGTTTTACCCTTCAATTTGAACAAATGCAGCTGTCTAACACTTAAAGGGTTCATACCTTTTCCAAGTGCGTCTCAAAACAACTGTCAGGAGCCCAAATGAACATTGAAATAGGTTTTTCTTGCTGTAATCATACTGTCCATGAGAAGGTCCCTGCATAAGGCACTTGCAATGTAAATGATGGGGTTCAAAATCCACAGTTGCCCAAAAAGGTTATCTGGAGCTAATATGAGGTTTTATATAAACTTCAGATACACTTTTAGATGATTTTTGAACAAAATGACTATGTTGAAAAATTGTGAACCTATCCTTTAACACGTGTAACTGCAACTCAAAGCGTTTTTGTTTTTTTTTAGACATCAGCTTTTTGCATAACCACCTCATTGTTTATTGGGCTGTGAGCACTGTCAAAATATGTCTGAGTGCATAGAATGGATCCAGCTGCTGCTGCTGCTGACGTGCCGCTTCCACTGTGCATCCGCTGTATTCAAGACGTCAGAACATGATGAGAAGAAAATATATTTATTTTGTCTGTTGTAGAGTCATCTGCCCCCTCGTTAAATGCAACCTAAATCTCAGGATTAGATGGACTAAAATATGCTGTATGTATCTTTGTACAGTATCTTGCATAGATGAATGTACAACAAAAGTACCGGAGTACAGTGACGGCAATCAGTTTGGTTTCCTGAACTCAGTGACCTTTTTTTCTGCATCACTCAACACTTAAATTCATATGTTTGCGCTGTAAATATTTTGATTAGTGTTATGCATGTAGAAGACCTGCATATACTGAGTCCTATACAAGGACTCAGTATATGTAGGCCATACATTAGCTCATACACAGCTGCAAGGAGTTTAGAGTGGACAGGAAAGCTGAGCCATACCAGCTCCTCATAAACAACGATAAGGTTTAGGTATTGTACAGTATCAGCTGGTTGCGGCGACCTAATTCTCATATGAACAATTATACAAAAGCACACACACACATACACACACACACTCACATACACACACATTCCCCTATAGATGGCTGTCTGGTTTCTGGTCCAGTCTGAACCACCAGAGAGTTGTTGCACCACTGAATGGCCTCAGCTGCACGTTTAGTGACCTCTCTACTCACTCATGGGAGGTTACTGTGACAGATGAGGTTTATTTATATATAGATATATAATGTGGACAACTTCACTCCTCTTAACCAGCACGTAACTACAGCAAAAGGCATGTTCGACAATCTGCTTGGCTATAAATAAGTCTGTTGCAGGTCACATTTTGGCCTTTGTCGTGGCTTCAAAACTGACATCCATAGAATAGTTTGGTCTCATCTTGAACCAGAGCATCTGCAGATTAATTCCACACCAGATATTATGATTGAGTAAAGTTAAGCACAATACGAGATTAATAAATCCCCTTTTGTGTTAGCTCCGTCACCATCTTGACTGTAAGGGAGCTGGCAGGGACAATTTAGTGAGATTGAACTCTTCTTTGGAGGGGTACTATTTTATGTGCTCTAAAATACTGAATACTGAAAATACTGACTATAGCACTTTATATGATTTTATGTTGTTGACGTTCTGTCTGTCCTTTTTTAATGATGCTGTTCCTCATGTCTTTTAAATTGCCCCTCGGGGACAAATAGTGTTTTTGAATTTGAGTTGAATTGAATAAATAAAAAATGATGTTCAAATTGCGAAGTTTGGATTTGTTGACCAGGTTATTCTTTCTATATTAAGTTCATACAGTTAGGCGAACCCAGGCCACCACAATACCATCACACTATGCTATGTATCTTAAATGAAGCTGAGACTAAACATAGCAACAAACACACCTTGTCGAGATCTTAACACTTCCAGGTTAATGATAGACATTACTGCTGAGAAGATTTGCTTTTTTCCACATGGTATGTCACATTTTTGTAATTATATGTATAATATATACATATGTGGTACATACAATATATTCTTTAGTTTAGTGTGTTATACCTGTATGGTAGTTATTGACTTCCTCAGACAACAGTGCAGGATAAAACCAACATTTTACCCGCTGCACTTTACTACACTCGCAAATTATTTTCCTGTGTACCTCCAAAAGTAATAAAATATCCAATTTAAACAAATATGGCACAGATTATTTTGCTTTCTTTCAGATGCTTTTGACAGACAGTGACTGAGTGTGTGTTCCCCCCCCCCCAGGTGCCTTCATGCTACCATACTTTATCATGCTGGTGTTCTGCGGCATTCCTCTCTTCTTCCTCGAGCTGTCCTTTGGTCAGTTCGCCAGCCAGGGGTGTCTGGGTGTCTGGAAGATCAGCCCTATGTTCAAAGGTTAGTGTTACATTTGTGTGTGCATGTATATACTTAGGTGTGTGTATCAGTCACATTGTATAAATATCTGTTTATATTTTTCAGATTTTTATGTAAGATAAGTTTAAGTGGGAGATTTAAAGGGAGTTTATTATATAGGATTCATATTCAGCAGCTTGTTAACAGTAGGTTAAAACTCCTATAGTGAGATGTTGATTCTATCAAGTACAAGTCTCCAATTTGCTTCATTTTCGACTTTTAATGTTCCTCCTCTGTATTTTCACCATCTTCTCCTCTCCTCCACAGGTGTAGGCTATGGCATGATGGTGGTGTCCACCTACATTGGGATCTATTACAACGTGGTCATTTGCATTGCTTTCTACTACTTTTTCCAGTCCATGACAAACTTGCTGCCATGGACATACTGCAACAACCCCTGGAACACGGCGGCCTGTGTCGGGGTGGTGAGCCACCCTATCAACGCCACTCTGGTGAACGCTACCACCACCCTGGCAGCGGGTGTCACTGAGGTAGTCAACCGCACCAAGAGGACCAGCCCCAGTGAGGAGTACTGGAAGTAAGTCCTAGAAGTACATCGTGAACATGAGGTGATACTAGTGGCTAAGGCTGCACGATATTAAGAAAACATGCGATACTGTTGTTGAGTGTTGCGATGACGATATAACTTGCGATAAATACACAAATACTTAAGTATATGGTGTTAATGTCTTTCTGCTTTGGATTCGCTACTGACATAGACCCCAGACAGTGAGTCGCCTATGCAGAAATATAAAAATGAAATGCAATATTTCCATTCCAACAACATGTTTTTATTGAA
This sequence comes from Scomber scombrus, assembly GCF_963691925.1. Classification (NCBI taxonomy): domain Eukaryota; kingdom Metazoa; phylum Chordata; class Actinopteri; order Scombriformes; family Scombridae; genus Scomber; species Scomber scombrus. Next base: position 7,061,857 of record NC_084980.1, read on the forward strand.
AAAACATGCACTTGGCTGCATCTGCTATATTGGCATTGAACCAACATAGGTGCATGGCAATACAGTTTCTTGATGACCTAAACAGAACATCTTAACGCCCCTCTTAAATCATTTCTGCTACTTTAAACAGAAACATCCCTTGCCTTAGTACCTGGATTATTGAAATAAATAAATAAAAATCTGAAAACAAGTTAAATAATTTTAAATTTTAAATAAATGTAAACATAATATAAATTCAACTGCAGTGTCTCACCTCTTTAAGTAAAGTAAAGTGTGCTAGGCCACCAAATGATATGATAAATGGTCAAATTAAACCAAAAAAACTAAACAAATATAATGATCTTTCCGTCATAGTAAGTGTTAGCCAAAAAAACAAGCACAAGTAACAATCTATAACAATGTAGTTAAACTCAAGTAGAAGCATTGGAGAACAATCACTATAGGGCAATATGCAATGTCATTTACTGTGTGTCTGTGTGTATGACAAGTTATTCGCTAGGAAAACCAGCATGTTTACTTTGCTAGGTTTTAAACATGTGGGTTGGCGTGTTAGAACATTTCCTGATATGCTGAAAAGTCTCTATAATATATATATATATATATATATATATATATATATATATATATATATATATATATATATATATATATATATATATACAGGTATACAGAGATACTTCCTGGCTAGCTCACTAATATTCAGTTACATGTTGTTCCAGTTTGTTTATCAGACTCACAAAGCCCTCACTGCTCACTGTATTCATAGGTGTCATGTCCTTAGCCAAATAATGTGTAATGGCCTCTGTTATTTGTTTGTGGCGCATTGATGTTTTCTCATTAGGAGTTACACTTGCAAAACTCTGCTGAATGGATGTCTGCTGGACTGTTTTGCCATTACTTGACTTAACGTCAGTAGTTTTGCTTTTGCTAACGCTAGCTTCTTGAAGCGCTTCGTACAGATCCTTGTGGTTGTGTTGTAGGTGGCTATGGAGATTAGTGTGTCAGATGCTTCTTTAAGTCAAAAGAAAGTTGGAAAAGAGGCTGGGACGAGCTGGTAACCCGACGTCTCCTTCGTAGAAAAGCAGAGTATCAAGTTATAACTAAGCAATCTGATGTGTGTGGAGGTGTTGGTGTTTATACTATAGCAGCCTGGTCTCATCAGGTAATCTTAATGAAGGTAAATACAATGAACAGCCATGTGTAACGACACTGGCACTTCACTTCTTACAGGCTGCGCATTTATCAACATATCAGTTCTGCAGAGGTTTAATGGACTGAAGAAGCTTCTCATACAGCAGATACTGTAAAAAAAAAATAACCCACAATCATCCACATTCAGTTATAGATCAATGTAGACCGATTTACTGACTTTTTCCTGCTTTTATCACATTAAAAGTTATTTTCTGTGCTGAGTTTGGTTGGATGATGTTTAATTGAAATCAATTATTCATATTTTAAGCATTAATCTGTTTTATCAGCAATTATTTACTCAGAAACACTACTAGTGGCTGTCATTGTTCTGTTTTAGCAACAGCTGACATTTTTGAATTTTTTTGAACTTTTAAAATGTAAAATTAACACCAACACGGGTAGTTTTTTGTCCAGTGGCAATGTGGATAATCAACATTGTCCAGAAATAACTCCAAAATAGACTGAAGGGGTAACTTGGTTTGATTTCAAAACTAAAGCTGCAGGAAACTTTTCAAAAGATATTTTTTAATTCATACTCTTTTCTTAAGTTTGGCCATGCAAGGATCACATTTGCATATATACGTTGTTTTATAAGTTGTACAAGTTCTATAAGTTATGCAAATACCCTCTTTGGACTCAGTTTTGTAGGCCTATCGTACTTGACACAGAGGTCAAAATTGATTTGCACCAGTGAGATAAGCTTGCATCAAAAAGGCCTCTTGTTTGCGGAAAGTATTCAAATATTTGGACTAGATTTGACTGGAAGTGCAGCAGCTTTGGAGCAGTTTGGGACAGTGTTGTCAGCAGTGGCACGCAGGAGGTTTCCCATATAACCACTGTTCAGTATTCAGAACAACTCTAAGGGCTCCATTTAAATCGTGTAACCTCAAAGATCAATGCTAGGTGAAGTCCATAATGTCAATGAATCAAAGTCCACCAGCTATAAGCAAAATATACTAAATCAGAAAGAAAGTGGTGATTAATTATGTTCTTTGTCACATTACAGCTGCATGAGCTGGGATGAGAACAAGAGTGACAGGAGGGTGAACCTTTAGTGGTCAAGATTTTCCACTGTGAACTATCTCAGGTTGTTCACACCTAAATCAGAAGAGCACATAGTTACTCTTTAACCAAGCAGTTTCATGTGGCACAGCACAGAAGTTGGTCATTTTACAGCCGTTGGATGTTGGTTGCACATGACTTAATCAAGGTACCCACTGCAGATCGGAGTTTGTGACGGCTCTGCATTTTGACACAACTTTCAAATTAGATGCCGATGATAAAAACACGCATCTATCCCGCTGCTTTCAGCTGGCTGTAGGAATTTAATTAACTGCAGATAAAGCCTTTCATACAGTGTAGAAGCAGTTGATACAGGTCAGAATTACCCATTAATCTTCAGCTCAGCAGAGACAGCTTTGCCTCTTACATTTAAATTAAACTTGCGTTGTCAGTGTTGTAAATCTAAATGTGACTACTGGTTGGTCTTGCTCCTTGGACATTTATTCTCAATGTCAATGTCTCACATGTACGCAGCATATCTCAAAGACAGAACAAAACTATAAATGAGAGCAGAATTTAACTAACTACAGATGACGTTCACAAAACAAAATATTCATATGTCAACAACACTGTGAGCTGTTGCTTTATCACTTCACTGACAAGCACAAGAACATTTTCAAATGAATGATGAGGTGCACAGACACAGTATAGGTTGTATAATATAGTAAACATATACAGTAATAACCCTTTGTAGTCTTAACATTCTGTGTACTCCTCTTGTCCCTAGGGCCAAAACAACTTGCCTTCACTAAACCCATAAAATAAAGCAGCTTAATTGAATTCCAAACCCCAAATCTATTCTGCATGAATAAACAAGCTGTCATTCATCACAAACTTTGAATATCAGGGTATTCCCTCTTATTAGTCCAGAAAGACTGCATTTAATTATTGGACACCACTCATTTTTATTAAAAAAATGTCACAATTGTTACTATAGTAAGGGTTTATTATTATTATTAAAGGTGCTGCATAGGTGTAAACAATGACTTGTACAGCCTAAGAAAGTAGTAGGAATGTGCAGAAAGTAGTTTTGAATGTATTTTTTTGAAGGGTAATACTTATACCTGAACTTTTTTGGCAACATTGTGTTTCTCATTGTCAGTGATATTCGTATATACTGTATAATGAGGAATTCAACAACAATCAATTCAACCTAAATCGATCAACTCTAATTAGCACATGTACTGTAGGACAGTATGCAAGTGTGTGTGCAAGGACATTGCAGCTGTATTGCTCACGTGCAGCACATAGTATTTGTTTCACAGTCTTTGGGGGGCAGAATTGGCATCTCTTCCTCTTGACTGTCCCAGCTGGACATCCGAAAAAATCCGACCTACGACCTTTTGGGCACTAAAACGTGCACGCATGACTTCAGCAAAGAGAGAACTGGGGATATTCTTACATGCAGCACCTTTACAACCTCTGACTTTGTTTGTCTGTGTGTGTGTGTGTGTGTGTGTGTGTGTGTGTGTGTGTGTGTGTGTGTGTGTGTGTGTCTGTGTGTGTGTGTGTGTGTGTGTGTGTGTGTCTCTTTGTGGTTTTTGTGGCGTGTTAAAAATGTTATAACTGCTAGGTCAATTTGACACTAAAATATAATCTTACATCATGGAAATGTAATGGAATATGGGCCACGCTAAAAAAAGGTATAAAATTTCAAATTGAAAAAAAAAAGATCATTTAGGGGCTTTTCTCTGCTTTTAAACATAGTGGCCAGTCATTTTTGACCTTTAAGAGGGTTGCATGGATATACATATTCTATATAATATTAGGAATATTTCCTATTTTCACATCTTTCCAGAATTGTTATGAATCACATATTGTATGCATCTAGCTGAGACTCCCAGTCAGTAATGGAAAAATAAAGCCAGTAATAAGTCAACACCATGTACAAGATAATAGAAATCACTGTACCATGAAGTACTGCCCTGTCATGTGAATACATTGCGGTCTTTCCTGTTAGTAAAATGTCACAGGCATCGCCTTAAAGATAATTATGAAAGTCAGGCTCTTTGCCAGTATTGACATGTTCAGTGATGACTCCATAAATCATGTCATGTTTTCTGTCTGCTGAAGAAAGAATAGTTTGCTTAGCTTAGTTTTGTGTGTAAAGTTAGACTGATGTTGATGTTTCATTGGTTGCTTAGGAAATGTGTTCCTCTTGAAAAAGAAAAAAAGGAACGACTCCAGACAGACCTATATATATGAAATATGTAAATTATGTCTGTGTCTTCTCTCTCTCTCTCTCTCTCTCTCTCTCTCTCTCTCTCTCTCTCTCTCTCTCTCTCTCTCTCTCTCTCAGACACTATGTGTTGAACATCTCTGACGGCATTGGGAACTTTGGAGAATTACGTCTCCCTATCCTGGGCTGCCTGGCCATCTCCTGGTTTGTCGTCTTTCTCTGTCTCATCAGGGGCGTTAAATCTTCTGGAAAGGTCAGTCACACACACACACACACACACTGACACACAGGCATATGCATTCACATACGTAGACACGCAGGCATGACCGCAAAACAGACCTGCAGTGTGTCTCCTTATCTCATACACATATATACACGAGCATTATTCACTCCTTTTTGGTTCCTATGTAGAGTGACCAGCTCCATTGTGTAATCATATGTGTGTGTTTGAATTTTGCAGGTGGTGTACTTCACAGCCACTTTCCCGTATGTCGTTTTGACCATCCTGTTCATTCGTGGCATCACCTTGGATGGAGCCGTTAACGGTATCAAGTATTACCTGACTCCACAGTGGCAGAAGGTCCTCGATGCAAAGGTAACACCTGTAAATATAGACACAAAGAGAGAATTGACTTTTTCCCATCTTTACTAGTTGTGACTGTACGTGGGTGTGTTTTTGTAGGTGTGGGGAGATGCTGCATCACAGATTTTCTACTCCCTGGGCTGTGCTTGGGGTGGTCTCATTACCATGGCTTCCTATAACAAGTTCCACAACAACTGTTTCAGGTTGGTACTCCAGACAAAGACACACACACAGGTGTAGATTTGAGCACAGATGACCAATGTCAAGGTGTTGCTGAATTGTCCATATCAATATATGTATTGATCTCAAATGAAATAATACAATCAACATAATTGTTGTGTTTTTTTTCTGTGAAAGGATTTCTATGATAAAGAGTGAGAGAGATGGATATAGGGGATACCAAGGTTGATGATCTGGTAACCCCTAACTTCAGTGTGTTTGTCCTACAGCAGATAGCTGGTTTAGACAGAGTAACACATTAATGACAGTTTATTATACATTTATTTCCTTGTAAAATATATTGTGAAAATCTCTCGTGTCAAATTTAAATATTAATTTTAGTCTACATTTTTCATGATGAGAAGACATTGTTTTAGTTATATTAGCAAATATATTGTCATTATAGTAGACTTTTTGCTGATTTAAGCTCTTGATTTGTGTATGTGTGCAAATAAGAGAAAAAAGAGAGGAGAAAGGACATTCACAACAGTTTATTTTGACCATCAAACACAAATGTTCCTACCAACATAAAACCCAACTACAGCCCTGCACACATGGAAACATACTTTTATTTGTTTGTTTTTTTTTACAGAATTGACAGTATTTTTGGCAGAGCCAGGCTAGCTGTTTTCCCTTTCCCTTGTTGCTAAGCTAAGCTAGCCAGCCGCTAACTGTAGCTTCATATTTAATGGATAGATGAGTAGTATCGATCTTCTCATCTTACTGTTGTCAGGAAAGTATCCCAGCACATTTCTCAAAATGTTGAGAAAGAAGATTAAGAAGGCTAAGAAATGAAAGTGTTGCCGCATGACAAAAACAGCAGTGTAGGTAAAAGACACAAATAGAATTGAAAGCTAAAATATATACCAAAAAAACTACATTAACTCAATATAGCAATATGTTAAAATATAATATAATTAGCTTCCAGAAACAAAGATGTGTGATTGTATCCACTTGGATTTTGAGTTTTCAGCAGTTACTCTGCTCTGTAAGCTTTAAGCTAAAGTTACAGCATTAAAATTACTAAAATTTGATGCGGTCGGATTTTTACCCAAAAGCAACACTGTGATAACTGATGAGCGGCTGCCTCTGCCTGTGTGAATGTGACCACGCTCATTTAGCATGAGGCTACAGTGCTGCAGTGTTGCAGCAAGCAGTAATCAGAGAAGGTACAGATAGAGGGAAAGGAGACAAGTTGTTTTAGGTTGTGCCGGCCCCGGACTGAAGAGTGATGGAGAAAGTAAGAGGGGGGGGTAAAATAGTCAGGAGCCAACTTCAAGGCTATAGGTCTAAAAGAGAAAAGTGTGGGAGAGGGGAAGGTGAGATAAGGTAGGACAGGAGGAGGGACAGAGATAATGTTTTTTTGGACTTGTGTTAAGAGGCTGGTTGCACTTTGCTTGAACGCCGAGGGAGCGAGCGAGAAGCAGCTGAGAAGGTTAAGATGGAAAGGGGAGAAGATAAAGGAGAGGGAAAGATGTCATTTACTCTCCTGAGCTTGTCCACACATGCTGACGGAGCGGGGGGGCGGGGGGGCGAGGAGGAGGGCTAGAGATATAATTTGTTCCTCCGCCAGCAGCTTGAGGTTGTGCTATCTGCGCACACAGCTGCACGGCGGCCTAATCAGCTTGTGTTCTGCAGCGCCGTCCTCGTGGAGTCGCTCTCCGCACTCCTGTAACACCACCAATCGGTGCACATGCAGAAGTGCAAGACGGAGCAGGGGGCGCCAGATCGGTGGTTCGTTGGGTTGATGATAAAGTGACTGGCATCAAAGTCGTCAAAGGCATCCTGTGTGATAACTCTGACAGAAAATGAGGAAACAAAGCAGTGTGCAGCCATATAATCCTCTTGTTAAATCTGAAACCAGGCAAAGGTCAAGTACACTCAGCTCCCCTCAGACCGGCTGAGAAAATCTCTAACTGATTCTTAAATTTCTCATAATACTGATTTGTTAAAACCCACTATAAGATATATGAACGTACTGCATGAAAGATGGATTTAGAGTATTTAAACACAATTAAACTATATGGATTAAATGAGCAAATTCATCTTTTTTTTCTATGAATGTCCTGAAAAATGAATCCATCGTGGTGTATGATTATTCATCTGTGTTCTCTAAACAAGTTTGACAGTTTCTATGATAGATATATTTTTGAGTACGTATAAATATACACTTCATACTGAGGCAATATGGCTCCGGCTAGATGTAAGCAACCCCCACCACCTGTCTAAAACAGCTGTTTGCAAGGCGGAAGCATTTTAAACATCTTTACACCAACAGAGAGAGAGAGAGAGAGAGAGAGAGAGAGAGAGAGAGAGAGAGAGAGAGAGAGAGAGAGAGAGAGAGAGAGAGAGAGAGAGAGAGAGAGAGAGAGAGAGAGAGAGAGAGAGAGAGAGAGAGAGAGAGAGAGAGAGAGAGAGAGAGAGAGAGAGAGCATATGGTGTATATAGAGCATGAGCATGAGAGAAACCAAGATGTTCATTTAGGTATTAAGTTGACAGATCTTCAAAAAAACAATACATCTGTCAGTGAAAATGAGATAATTTCCTTTCTGTGTGTATTTTTAACCTTGAAGCTCGTGCCAAAATCCAGGCTGAGTGGTGGGCAAGGAAGTTGATTTAAGGATATTCATACCCACATCTGAATTACGTGTACCTATACACTGGCAAATTTGTCCTCTTATGTCTGTTTTTTACATCTGTTTCATAAAATTCTACCAATAAAGGTTGCATACTTTTTAAGAGCTCAAACATACCATTGTTATCCTGTATCTTTATCTCCAACATGTGCCGAGAAATATCACTTTATAAATATAAAAGCCAAAGTTTTGTTGTAGTCTTAGTGATTGGATATTTTGGTCAGAATTTATTGATGCATTTACTGTATTACCTAGTCACGTCTGGTGAGTGTTTACTTTGTCACATTTATACAAATTATACTAAATTGAATTTCAAGTGTTCTTTCTTGTGGAATGATGTGGAGGATGAGCTAACAGTTGTGTCAGTGAAGAATTAATCACAGAAAGTCAGTAACTGTTGACAACAGCGCTGGATGCAGTTGTTTCAAATTGATTTTACTTTCATTATTTTGCTAGTTAGTCAATAGATCAGACATTTTTCCTGCTGAAAGGGAAATGTTATATTTAAATTGGCTTTCAGCTATAATGGAATAGTAGTATATTGAAGACACACTCAGAAATGACTCAGAAATGTGTGTAATATCAAGTATTACCTTCTCCTGTCTTCTTTATCAACTGCATTTTAATGTTTAATCTCACTTTGTTTTCCAGCAGTTTGATTCATGCTCCACATGTTGTTTTTTTGTCTCTTTCCTGCACACAGAGACAGCATCATCATCAGTATAACCAACTGTGCGACCAGTGTCTATGCCGGTTTTGTCATTTTCTCCATCCTTGGCTTCATGGCGCACCAACTGAACGTTCCCGTGTCAGAGGTGGCCGACCACGGCCCCGGGGCTGGCCTTTGTGGCCTACCCAGAAGCCCTCACTCTGCTTCCCATTTCCCCACTCTGGTCGCTGCTCTTCTTCTTCATGCTCATTCTTCTGGGACTGGGGACTCAGGTGAGGCTGGGAAACTGTATACTACACATCAGTCATGTAGTTGAGCCATGATGGCGTGATTACAACTGCTCTGGAGATATGTATGTAATCACAGCTATAGAATGTGAATGTGAACAACACATATCAGTCATCACATATACAAATACCTTTCATTATGTGTATATACTCTACATAGAGATTGTCCACTTTTTTCTTCTTGTTTGGAAGTGATGCAATTTCCAGTTTACATTCCACACCCTGGACAGATGTTACCTTCAGTCTTCAGTTGTTGTTTGCTGCACATGTTGTCTACAGCTCCAGGCTGATAACATTATAAAGAGCTGAGTGAACTCATTAGAATGAGACCTGACAGGAAATCGTATGCCTGGAGAATGCAGGGTTAGGTCTGCTTATAGACTGAGAAGGCTTACTTTTCATTTTTGGTCAAAGTCCATACAGCTCCAGTCAACTCAAGCAAGCCAAGTTTTATTCATCACTTGTGTTATATTCCCAGGCCTAGCACAGTAATGTTTCAAGTGCTATGCTATATTCATTGCTGTAATGCTGCGTGATGTGATGTGATGTCGTCACCTGTTCACATCAACAACAATCAGAATATTGATGGTTCTCCAGATGTTCTACACAGACTGTGGTTAAAGAAGTTAAAACGCAAATGTGCTGATACACTATTTTTTATTATGTCCTGGAATTGTCTTTTTTTATGCCACACTCACACATACTGAGGAGTGCATATTTTTTCCTCTTTAACATAACGTTCTAAATATTTGGTAACATTTCCATCTGTGTGTGATATGAATGTGTACCGCAAAAACTCACTATGTTCACATGAAATACTGTAATTCCAAAGTGAAACCAGGATACACTTGTCAACTTAATTTAGTTTCATTAAAAAAATAATATATAAATATAGTGGTCATTGAATGCTGAACAGGAAGTCAGACTTCTTACTTTGAATGACATTGGGCAATCATAACTCAACAGAGGGTATTTTTGTTTATCTTCATTATATAAAGCTTGTGTTTTAATGTTTAAATGGACTTGCTCCTCAGCCAGTGTGCAAATACATCAAGGAACTACAGAGCTGCAGCAGATCCATCAGAGCAGCCTCAAACTATAAAGTTTCATCCTTCAAATCATCCTTTGCTCTGATGGATTTCTTTTGGAAGTTGCTACATTAACACTTGAAATTTGCAATCCCACCCCCCACCCCCCTTGCATTATTATGTTATTATATTATCATTATATCAGTGGTATAAAATGATCTTCAGATGACAATAATATTGTTTATCGCGATTATTTCTGAGACAATATATCATCCAATAAAGTAGTTAACATGACAGGTCTATGTACTACATGGCTTTTTATGGTTTACCTCCTTTTTTTACTCTTTTGTATTATTTTAATCTCTTTCACAAAAGCCCTTTTATGGACAGGTGTTACAAATTAACATTCACTATAAACACTGTAATACTTGGATTGGACAGTAGTTTCAGCCTGTCTATGAATATTGTATCAGTCCATATGAAATAAACCATAATAAATAAATAAAACGTTCGTGTTAGAGATTAACCCCTTGACTTTTTGTCTGTCTTTTTTTTTTAGTTCTGTCTGCTGGAGACGCTGGTGACGGCCATTGTCGACGAGATCGGCACAGACTGGATCATCAGAAACAAGACCGTGGTCACACTGTCAGTGGCCATAGTCGGATTCTTACTGGGAGTGCCACTAACAACACAGGTGAGTCCCAAACACATGTAGATCAAACATCCCAAATTGTTTTCTCTCATTGAGATGCAGTTTCTGACTCATTCTCTGTTTCTGCATGCAGGCAGGAATCTATTGGTTGCTGCTGATGGACAACTACGCTGCTAGTTTCTCTTTGGTTGTCATCTCCTGCATCATGTGCATCTGCATCATGTATATTTATGGTAAGAATGGAAATGTTAATATATGACAAGAATCACAAATGTACATCTTCATAAAAACATAGTGCCTGCGTCGCTTGCAATTTTGAGTCTATCTAGCTTGGTGGTCTGCTGTTCCTATCTCTGCAGATGATTGGCTATATTAACATAATGATTCCATAGAAAGATATTTTCAGCATGCCTATAATAGTGTATGAAAGCAGACACATTTCCTGTCACCAGAACATCAGCGGTAAATGTCAAGCAAGAATGAAACAAAGTATGGAGACATGTGCATTGAAGAGGAAAGTTCATCAGAAGAAGAAAAACTTGAATTAAAAATGATTTAGATGGGAAAAGATAAAATCCTGACTATTTCAAACAATTACTTTCCTCAACATTTTTTTAATGTGGTGTTTGATATGAAAGCAGATAACGTTCATCATGGTTAGTGTTTCCAAAGCCAGGGAGCATAGTCTGAAATTGCAGTTTTAAACTAAAGAAGACACTGAAGATTATCCATCTAGATCAGGGATGTCCAAACTATTCCATAAAGGGTTCATGTGGCTGCAAGTTTTCATTCTACCAAGCAGGAGCACACCAGGCTTGACTCATTTAATCAACTGATCTCAGTCTTCAGACAGTTGATTGGTCAAATTGTATGCTCTTGATTGGTTGGAACAAAAACCTGCACACGACCCTTTATGGAATAGTTTGGACATGCCTTATCCAGATGATCTGGTCTGATAGATGTTAGAAAACACGAGAAAGCAAGACAGGATGACTTGTATTACATTTTGCCATATTTCATTTGAGGTACATTCAGTTAAATGTATAAACCACATTACCATTAACTTATAAACCACAGTGATTAGTCCTTAATCATTATCATCCAAAAGTGAAGGACCAGAAGACACTGCACTTTGGCTCTACTGTCATACACCCAAGTGTATGAATTTATTAATTAATTACTTTATTTATTTTCATGTCATGCTATTAAAATAGTCCACCTCATGTGAGATTATATGACACACAAATAATACCACATTTAAAATGAGGACTTGTACATATTGCTGGTTGGTATTACAATACTTAATGACTTTTCTTTTTGAATTTCAGGTTACAGGAACTACTTTAGAGATGTTGAGATGATGTTGGGCTTCCCTCCTCCTCTCTTCTTCAGAGTGTGCTGGAGATTCGTCTCCCCCGTCATCATCTCCGTAAGTGCACACACATTGGTTGAGCGATCTGAGGGGTGTTGAGTGTAAGGTTCTCAACTTTCCTGTAACGCTGACACATTGTTCAGGACCTGACCTACATTTGAGCCATCTACACTAATCTGTTTGGCTGCTGTTGGCTTTGTTTCCAATATAAACCTCCTAAAAGCAAATCTTTCTGACTGGGATATAGACACATGCAGCCGCTATCAATGGTATTTCCCAAGCAGGCGTATTAGTCCACTAAGCTGCTGGGCCAACCAAGAAATTCATTGTTGTGGATTACTGGTCAGATTTCTGGCACTTTTGTTCTCTTTCATTTCACTACACAGATTAATGCTCTGCTCTCCAGGGCCTCTGCTAGAACTGTGACTAAAGCTCACTGCTGTTGGCTACAGTCATATTTATAATCACATTATGTACAAGTTTTAAATTAAAACATATGTATGTTGTGCTGCTGTGTGTACTTTAATTATTTCACCTGCACTGAGTTAATGAAAATCTCAGTTTCCTGTGAAAAACATGATGCTTTTTAGTTTTAAAGAAGCAACAGCAGTAGCTTACTTTGTTTTCCATGTCAGTTTGAGCTATGGATACTTGTGCTATACTCATTTGTGCACTTTTTAGTTATCATCTGCCACTTCTTTATATATTTAGATAAAGTTAAATTTCCATCAGCTTTGTGCTATAAATGATCAAGGCTTCACTCATTCACTGTGTTTTCTGTACCTGCAGTTCATCCTGATCTTCACAGTGATCCAGTACAAGCCCATCACCTACAATGACTACGTGTATCCCGGCTGGTCCCTGGCTATTGGCTTCTCCATGGCTTTGTCCTCAGTGATCTGCATACCTGTTTACGCCCTCTACAAGATCTCAAGGTCCCCAGGAGCTACCTTCAGAGAGGTAACAGTTCTGCTTTAAATGCAGCTCATATAAACATTGTGGTTTTGGAAGAAGAAAGAAAGAAGACAAGAAAATGACAATATCTGACAATTTAGCCACTTCACAAAATGATGATACCAGTACCAATCCAAGTACCCTTAAGGTGATACCAGTTGAGTACTTCATTCGATACCCATTACACATTGTGTGCACTTGCTTTTATCCGACGTAACAGGCATCTTGGCTGTTGAACTGCTAAGTGCGCTCACTCAAGTTCACAGCGACTTCACCACCTCAGACGGGTTGTAGCTACTGTGGCAGTGGGCCAATCACATGCCACATTAAATGTTGATTGGCTGTGAGCAAGTCCATACAAATAGTCATATTTTCTAGCTCTGGGTGCAAAAAGGATCGACTGTAGGTATCATTTGATGGGAGATGTTTCGATACTACTTAGTATCAATTTATTTCGGTAGATATCTTAAAGGTATCGAGTACAGATACCCAGACCTACTTATCTCACAAATGTGTGCTCTTTTGTTATCAAATACAGTACATATATATTTCCTATACCTTCAAACCTATACCTGACTGTTGCTTGCTTTACTTGGCAACATGTAGTCTAATTAAACACCAAAAAGCTGCTTGGAGAATAGGTATTCACATTAGCCTCATCTAGGACAAGATAGTTTTACATTTCTGTTCAATTTTGGTCAAGAATTTAGAAAGTGGGTTTAGATTTCAAATTTAGTTTTTCTTGTAAACTTGAATTTACAATAAATAAGTAAAGCTGCACTAATCTGTATTTTTCTAAAACAATGTATCTAATGACTGTGTAATATAAATCTGTAGCTGGTGAACATAGTGGAGAATGTAGCCAGATGTTTTCCTCAGGACTTATGGAGACAGTAACAGAGCTAAAAGGATTTGACACTTGACCATAAACACAACTCTAAATGCTAATGTTATACTGTGTCTGCTGAATGTGTAAATAGGCAACTGTTGGCTTACATGTTGACCTTAACAGATATTGAAGGTGATAACATGTCAGTGTCGTTTACAGGTTGTTACGATGCCCCCAGGTAGTCAAAGAAAAAAAAGCATGTGGCTTTAATGCAGCTTTAAATGAAATGTATACTTATCTTGAACTTAGCAACGTGTATATACTTAACTATGAACATATTACACATACTGTATTATTATAGTATTTTTAGAGCTCCCTTCATTCATTTTGATCCCTCTCTCTCTCCCTCTCTCTCTCTCTCTCCCTCTCTCTCTCTCTCTCTTTCTTTATCTTCTGTATCTCAGCGGTTGAAGCACGCTTGCAGAGCACATCCAAAGTGGGGCCCTGCCCTGCAGGAGCACCGGACAGGCCACTACGCTCCCATGGCCTCCGAAGACACTGTGGAGGCTCGTCCCCTCAAGGAGAAGGATGAGCTGAAGGAAGAGCTGAAGGAGGAGGAGAAGGAGAAGGAGAAGGAGAGTAAGGATGAAATCAGCCTCACCATCCAGGGAAGCAACGGCTCCACCAACACACACAACAACCCCAACCCCAGTGCATAGACGGCACCCACAACCCCGCTCCGTCAAGCGCCACAGTCACCATCTCCTCCTTTTCCTCCCCTCTCCTCCCTTCTCCTCAATCCTCACCCCACTTTCCCACAGTCCTCTGTGGGGGAGATCCCATTCGCTGGAGACCTTTACATATTGTAAGGGCTTATTATATCTATCCTAACCTCTTCTATCTATCTGTGTGTTGTCTCTAGATAAAGAAAAGAAAGGAAGAAAAAAAAATTGGGTCATCGTCCAAAAGATCTGCGTGTATGTTAATGTGTGCGTGTGGGTCGTTAATTTGTTCCACATAATTTAATAATGCAGTTTGCTTTTCCTTTAATTTTTTTTGTAAAACTTGTATGTGTCCTCTTCATATGCAGTTTACACGTACAGTAGATTGTGAAGCTGCATGTGTTTGTTTTGGTGCATGCAGCAGCATAGAGACACACACTGTTCTCCTTCATTCTGTTAGCCGGGTCTGTTTGGGATCTGTGACTTTGTAGTGGCAGCGCCAGAGGTTTGACAGCTGGAGACTTGTTGTGATGTGATACGCAGTGGTGCTGTAATAATAGAGGAAGGGGGAGGAGGGGGGAACTGTGCCTGTTCTGACCAATTTACAGTTTGATGATGCTGGATGTTAGAAAAAGGTGGATACACTCATTCACACTCATACATTCACACTATTGTACAATTTACAGCACACAGTGACCTCAACTATAGTTGATCTCAGCTTAAGACTAAGCCTGTTGTTTTTATGCTGCTTCTCCTATTAAAAAAAAAAAGGAAAAAAAAGAAAGTTTTACAGAGCACAAATATTTAACAAAGACCCAAGATGGCAAGTGACACTTAGGGCTGATTTTCTGTGGAAATTTCCTCCATTTTTTTTCTTCAGTAAAGCTGCTTACACTTTGAGAAACTCTGCAGAGAAATATGAGTGAACTTTAACTGAAACTCTGACTCTGCATTCACATACGCACACACAATCATACACACACAGACACACACAAAGCACATTTGCTTCCAGTTTTTGTGACAGAAGAGATCCCAGTGCTCATTTCTCAGGGTCCAAGTGTAGTTAAACATTGTGGTTTGTTGTTATTCCTCACCTGTGGAAACCTTGTCTCGTACTAAGGTGGCCTGTTAAGATTATAGGGACCTAAACCACCTAACCTTTCTCGCTGTCTAAAAAAGGTTACACATTTGCACGCGCGCACACACACACACACACACACACACACACACACACACACACACACACACACACAAAAAAAACACGTGGATGCAACTCTGTATATAGAAGTGCCATCTCTTCTTAAGTCTTCCAGGCATTCTGTTTGAGTGAAATGCATCTTGGGATGTGGTGTATCCAGGCTCGAGGAGAGGTAGCTAGTGAAAGGATCACAGGTGTGTATCTTGTCGTCGTCTGTGTCTCCCGTGGGTTGTAGCAATCTGCCCCATTAAGGCATGTTACCAAAAACATTACCTAAGATACCTGAGTTCTGCACGTGTTTTTGGTAACATATATATATATATATAAACACATATATATCTCAAAGAGACCGGTCTGATGCCAGTCTCTTACAGTCAGTGGAACCTTTAATGTATTTTACAGTCATTTTGTTCTGAGGCTTGGAGCCAAGCTGTGCTGAGACTGATGGAGAGGCGGAAAGCAGAGAGATGCAGCTTGTTTTTAGAAGAAAAACAGAATAAACATCATCTTAAATGAATTATGTAGTTTTAAATGTAGCTGTATAGTATCGTTCTCTCAATAGAATTCTCCTTTTTACCTCTCATTATTGTAAAGTAACTTAGTAAATAATTATAAAGACAGCATATGTTTATTTTGTACAAAAAAAAAAAACTACAGAACCATTATTAACCATGTTTACCATTCCTCATCTGTGACTTGATTTGTCTGTCGTTTCGTAGGAGGGTGTGATAGGATAGAGAGGGGGTGTCTTTAGCATGCAGGGTTGTGTTTCTATAAAGTGACTGGAAGGTTTGTCCAGTCAGCATTACGTATGATACTGAGGTGGTGTGGCAGCAGAGGTTCAGTGGCGAAAACATCACATCTGCGCCACATGTTCCTTTTGTAGTTCTATCCTACGATGCTTTGTTGGACACCTGCTCAGGTGGTGAGATGCTGTTGGCTTCAGACAGGGACGATGTTTGGGGATTGGAGCAGGTCTGACTGTGCTGTTTCTTCATGTTGTAGTTTCAGTTTCTTTGTGAGCTATCAAATAATCAAAATTTGGAGATCTAGAGGGCTTTGATACCAGAATGAGCATGGAACATATTCACATAGTAAACAGTATTTTACCATGTATTGTATACAGCATATTTATATCAGGAATATTATATATATTATATTATAAGAAATATGCTTATTCACAAGATTGATACCACTCTCATGTCTGAACTGTGAATGAGTAGCAGGCAGCTGGCTAGCTTAGCTTAGCGCAAAGCCTGGAAACGTAGGGAAACAGAAAGCCTGGCAAAATACGCCTACCAGCACATCTAAATCTCACTAATTAACATGTTGTATATCGTTTGTTTAATCTGTACAAAAAGTTTGATAAAGACAATTTTGTTTTCGAGGAAGGTACTAGCCTAACCAAGAAACTGTCTGGCACATAGCTCCCTATAAGTTGGCGAATTTTTTATACTTCAACATATAACATGTTAATAAGTGTTAGAAGTACGTCAGGTTTATTTTGATACCTTTGTGCCATGAAAGCTGTTTCCCCATTAATGCTATGCTAAGCTAAGCTAACCGGCTCCTGCGTCCAGCTAGCTACATATTTAGAATAAAAACGTTCATCTCAATTAGCTCCCGGCAAGAAAACAAACTAAATGACAACTACTCCTCTGTAAGGATCAATAGTTATGTCCATACTTGCTAGAGCTTCATTTTTTTAAAGGTTTTGAAGCACAACTTCAGACTAAATCTGCACATTCTTTCTTTTCTCTCACCGCTTTTACTCACAATCATAGATTGGATAGTCATTACTTATTATTTTTTTTTACTTAAATCAACAGTGCCGTTGCTCCAGTAATCCATAACATGGGGCGATGCTGACACTCAGGGTAGTAAAGGCGCAACAGAGGTCTAAATGTGACCTAAATGCAAACAAGCCCAACAGACACAAGACTGACAGTGTTAACGAAGACAGCTACAATGACGGAGAGGCCGGTGTAAAGCCACGAGAATGCTCAGAGGATGTCTGAAACAAGCACATATTTCTAACCAGGTTATTAACAGGCTTATGCACAGGAAGGTTCTCAGATGATAGAAACATATACTGGCTGTTTCCACACATGGAGAATTGGTATAATAGGACAGATGCCTTCTAGCTTTAGTTGGAGCTGTTAGTTTGGTCTGTTTTGGTCCTAAACTATTCATACCGTGACACGTGACGTATTTTGTAATAATGTATATTTTTAATTGAATTCCTGCAAAAACCAGGTGCTCTATGACACAATACTTTACCTTATCTTCTCATCTATTCTGTTGTGTTGCTTCCTTTAATAAGAAATTCCAAGTTAAGGGACGTTCAACTTTCTAAATGGAATTCTATTTGCTGAAAAAAGGTGAATATGAACTTGTTATTCTCAGTATATATCTGGACAGCTCGTAGCTCAGACCGTTTCCTGTTTGTGATAGACTGTCTGCTGTGTTAATGATGTAGTAAGTGAAGCTTAGCTGCCATGTTATCATGCTATCTTTCTATATATCCCAACCCTCTCCATATCTGCTGGTCCCACAACTCTTCCTCCCGTTGTACAGTAATGTAAAAAAATCTATAATCGGACTGTGTGTTTGTGTGTGTTTTTTTTTTCTTTTTTTTTTCTTTTTTGGGTGGTATAGGTGGGTATAAGTGTGTTTCTGCGGGCGGGAGAGGGGTGGGTATCGTTTTGCTTTTTTGATTTGTCATTTTTCTTGTAGTGTAATGTAGACAATGTCAGGTGTATTGTGTACTTTGTGTGTAGTGGATTAGCTCTTACTGCTGAGTCTGCATGTAGAGCAGGCGTAGTGTCAGTATTGATGTCAATGTACCTCTAATCTATCAGAACTAGCCAAGTCCTATTCAGCTAATAATATACAGTCTGTCTTTTAAAAAAAACAAAAAAAACCTTTTTGTACTAAAAGAAGAGAAAGAAAATGACATACAGTATTTTATCTTCAGATTTTAATCATTGTTTATCCATGTTGTATGACACTACTTTTTTTGTTTGTTTTTGAGGTTGTATTCATAGAAAAAGATAAAGCCAGCTGATATTAAAAAGTATAGCCAAACAAAAAGCTTTGGATCGAAACTTGAACTACAAAAGAATGATTCGTTTTTACTGTGAGCTCTGGTGTAGACGGCAGCTGCAGCTACATAACGATGCTCATAATGATGCCGTAGCAACAGTCATACACTAAATTGTTCAACATGCTCTTGTATTTGAGCATCACAACGCATTTCTGTTTACCTTGAACGTTTTGTGGCCCTTAGCACAAACAGTTTGGCTTTTTTTTTTTGTCTGCTTGACATGTTAAAAACAGAGCAAGATCAACACCAAATTACCCTTTAAAGCATCCAGGACACAGTTGTCCTGTTTTAAACAACAGCTTGTGGTACAGTATATTTTATTCTTGTGCAGCTCTGGTGCATATTATTGGTACATAATACAGTTTTATGTGGACATTTCAGGAAATAACATGACATATGAGTATCAGACAAGGGTCCAGTTACTATTTTGAACTGATTTATTGGTCAAGTGAACCTTCCAATCTGGCTACCATAACCTGACCCATTTGGGACTCCAAAACACACAACTGAGAATAGCTAACAATTGACCCAGGCCTCAAAAGTACTAATATATTATTACTTACTATCATTGTACACTGAAGTGGCTGTGCAGAAAGTCACTGTTGTTGAAGGTACGGACCATTTTTATACACAAATTCACAGCACAGCTGCTCTACTGTACTAAAAACAAAACTGTGATTTTACCTTGTTTCTGTGATTCTCTGTAAATCTCAGAACATTACCTCTTGAATTTTCTTACTACTGCTCATATAAGCATAATCTCATGTTACAGCACTTTAAAGAAATCATTAGTTTTTTTTATAAGCAACAGGAGAACACATATAATTAGAATAATAATTCACATTTCCATTTTGAAGAAAAAAAGTACAGAAAATGTCTTTTTCAGTGGTCTGGCTTTCCAAGTGTCAGTGGACAAATGCTGTGTTGTTGCTATGCCAATGTAAAATTGTCTCATGGGAGGGGTGGAGAGGAAAAGCACAAGTGAAAAGAGAACACAGTTCTTCTGGTACCTTCTATCATATCTATCTGTCTATCTATCTAACCATGTCTGTTCTTCTTGTTCTTCAACCTTTAGGGCCAAAATACATTGAAATGTCTTAGTCCTGTCAGCTGTATATCGTAAACTGTTGAATTACAAAATGGTAAATAAAATCTATTTTAAAGATCAGTGTGCTGCAGTATTCTTGTGTTGTATCATATCTTTTAATAAGATTATGTAGTTTGTCTTACCACAATTCCACTAGAAGTGCATGATTCTAACTATGTTATACTATAAGTATAAATTATTGGGTATTTTCACCTGCACCTCAAACTAATGCATGTCTTCTTCTCTGCGTCAGTGATCCATTATGTTTTGGATATTAAAATGGCATTCTTAATGGGTAAAGAAAATGGGTTTAAATTCCATATAGTATATACTTTTTTAGTGCGTGTCAGTATGGAAATGAAACTATGAAAGGAATACGTACCTCGTGTAACATAAATTGTGGAGAACCTTTAACTATGCATCTAATGAAAGAAGAAATGTCATTTATTCTTACAAAGGAAAAGGAAAATTCATAGGCATTAACCTATGAATTAGCTTATTGTCGCAATAGCGTTGGCCATTGTTAGTTCAGTCAGCCAAGTCTGTGTCAAGTAGACTATCATTTAAATGTAGAATAGGTACAACTTGTCACTTCCCACAGGGAAATATTAATCTCACTAGCAGGGAGTGGGGAACAACAATATATACCTCCCCCCTAGTGTAACAGACTCAGAGCCTACAGGTGGAGGTGGGGCTTTTAAAATGCTATATGAATGACAGCAGCAGCAACAACTACAGCAAGTAGGCATGCAGCAAAGTGTGAGCAGAGCGCTGACTGCTTAAATATGCCACTGTTGGATATATGTTACAGTGAGGAGAATATGTAATGTGAGTGGAACAGCAGTTCAAGATGTGATGCCTGAAGTAGCCCTGTTTGTTTGCGTCAGTCAGTTTTCTAACTTAAGTACTCCTCTCTACTTTTTTTTTTTAATTGGCTTGATCACAAAAATAATTCGATGCCGATGTTCAGCAAAAGTTGCATAGTCTTACTCTAGAGTGAGACAGTTTCGTGCGTGCTAAATATTGAGTATTATATATTGACATATAGAGTTGTGTGCTGTTCCACCAATGGGTGATTTCCCCCTCTTTAACTTTTCAGACTATGTGAATGCTTTTCAGTGATATTAAAGGTAAAACTATCCAGTAGAATTTTTTTTTCTTTTTTCACATTTATCATCTTGTGACTTTCGCAGATCTATCTTGTGACCTATTGTAAGAGTACCACTGCAACACACAACAAAACAAGAGAAATGGTAATCCATGTTGTTAAATACAAACTACACTTTATTGATTTGAAGTGTTTCAAATAATTCAATGATCCCAAAAAATGTAACTAACTTTTTAGATCCAGCATATGCTTTGTGGTTGCAGTATAGAATGTGGAATTGGGACACACAAGGTTTTTCTATAGTGGAAAAACATTACTGTGTACACATACACTGACTTCTGTGGGTTGTGGTGTGGTCCTACATGTGTTTCAGTGCTGAACTTCCATTGACTTCCAGTGCTGAACTACCCAATGCGGTTGTGATACCTTCCACTAGATGGAGCTAGAGAGGCACACTTGGGATGCTAAAATCATGGGGCACCTTTACAGGGATAGTCTACGATTGATTTTTTTCTTAAACAATCTGAAGAAGTTACTGTGACAAAAATCTATATTTATGCATAAGGCAAACAAATACAAATAGACAGTTTTTTATTTATTTATTTATTTTAGCAGTGTGGAAATGCTCATGAAACAGCATTTAGACCCTCAGAATACAAAACAATGACATTTCAGCTCAACAAAACATCTGCATTAGTGATGGATTGTATAACTGGCCACAATCCAACACTGATTAAAAAAACACCTAAAACAAAGTGTAGAGCAGGTTACACCCTATTTCTTACATATGAATACACTTTTTGGACTATTCTATTCCTTCAAAGATGCAAAACTGTGGCAGATGCATGTAAATATTACATGACAAGATCTTTGTTTTCCATACGACTTAAAGCCCATGCATACCCACCCACAGTCCAGGGTGGTGTTTCATTATATTTCTCACAATAGCTCCATCCAAAGTTCACCTGACTAGAGGTCAACTTTGAATGGATTGAAAACACGTGTGAGGGTGTGTAGAGTCTTTAATTCCTCACCAAACTTACAGGAATTTGACAGAGCAGCAACATACTCAGGTTTAATACAAAACAAGCCCAACCATCTGACAAAATTAAACTAATTTAGAGAAATCCTCAGTTGTGTTATTGTTACTCCTCCTTATTACTTACTGTTCACCTGGCTACTGGAGGAATAAAATGGCTGCAGTACCACATGGAGTCAGAAGAGGGCAGCATGGCAGTAAATATAAAAACTACAGTGTATAAAGGTGCAACATCACTGGCATGAAGAACTTAGTCATCTGCAGATCCAGCTTCTGTATAAACATACAAATAAATAACTGCCCTTGAAAATTTGTTCAACTCGTAGACTTTATAAAAGTGTTTTATCACGTATGTTTTGTTTTGGCTGTATGCGTTCTTATTCACCAAGGATTTAGTGACTCCTCGGTCATCCTGACAGAAGATCAGGAGGTCAGCAAAAGCTTTAGTAATCTTCAGAGCTGCACCATGAATATTTATTCCAAATCTCATGTTGATTTGACCTGTAAATGATATGCTGGAGATGTTGTGTTTGACAAATGGATGGACCGAGCAAGCAGCTGACATCATTACCGCTAGTTTCCATCACTTGGAGTCAGGAGAGGCCAGCCGGACTATGGAAATACTGTTGCAACACAGCTTCTCCATTCAAACCATGTCATTACTGGGTCATACCATCCATCACAGGTGCACCGGGTTAATGGAATAAGCTGCATTAATGAACACAAATACAGACTAACAACTTGCTAAATGTCAAAACACCTTCTTATTCTTGTTGCTGGCTTTCTCATCAGCTGCAGTAGTCCTGTTTGGAGAAATAGGGAACAACATAACACAGAGAGTCACACCTTAAAAAAGATCAGCGGTTGCATAATAAATCT
The DNA here is from genome assembly GCF_963691925.1 of Scomber scombrus. Taxonomy (NCBI): domain Eukaryota; kingdom Metazoa; phylum Chordata; class Actinopteri; order Scombriformes; family Scombridae; genus Scomber; species Scomber scombrus. The sequence goes on from NC_084980.1 coordinate 7,084,658, forward strand.
TTTTTTTTAGACATCAACAGAGCACAGGTGTGGAGGTATAACTGATTATAATCCTCATATGGTGTCTGTATTGTACTCACTGCAACAACACTGCAGTGGAGAGGTACAGCTTGTGTGTCAGAGGTGGCTGAAGGGCATTTCCTAGACTGGACTCGCCTTGTTCTGATCAGAAAGCAATTTCGCTGCTTGCGGGACTATTGTTGCATTTTGTTTGAAAGGTGACTCCAGTTCTGGGAATCCAACCTTTTTTTCGTTTCTTTTTTTACCAGTACTGCAAACAGCCACCACTCAGGGTCACAGCAAGCGAGCTGCTGTTCCTCCACTTCTTGTCTGCTGGTAATATACGACATATCGGCAGCATGGCACCGTAAATTTATACTTTCATTAATAAGGTTGGTGAGAGTGGCTGTTATTGTTATTCAGATCATCGGACACTGGCCAGAGATTAATTAATTCTCAGGACAATCCTTCATCCTGGTGTCAGGCCATCATTGATCAATCTGTTTGTTCCATGTGGTTGTGTTACAATTCAAAGGAGTACAAGCCCAGCTCTGATTTTAACACACTATATTAAAGCAGAGCAAGAAGGTTTGCCAGCATAAGTTCAAGCTTAAATGTCGCTTCAGGGGCTTTAAAGAGGTACTCAATTTTGCATTGTACTTACAGAAACTACAGGAACTTGCTAGAAAAAAAATAAATCAAAATTGAAGCTGCAGAAGCCAATCAGATTATGACTTTTACTTTAGTGCTGGAAGAATTACTCAATCAGCAAAATTAATGTCTAATAACAGTGCTGGTTAATTGTTGTACTGTAATTGTGGTCATTTATCAAGCAAAAATATCAAATATTGTCTGGTTTTAGCTTCCCAAGTGTGAAGATTTGCTGCTTTTCTTTGTTTCACTGTAAAATTCAGTATTTTGGGGTTATGATTAGGGTTAGACTGCTGGTTTAACAGTACAAGCAATCAAAAATTGTTACCCTGAGCTCTGGAAACTTGCATAAAGGAGGGTAAAGGTCCAAAAAACCCTCAATCCTACCTTTCCCATAATGCCAATTGATGGTCACTTGAGTGATTTTTGTCAGATTTGACTTACCTATATACAGTAGCAGTAAGTTTGGACGCTGTTTAAATGGTACTGTATATAAACAGCAGTCAATTCACATTGAGGTTTAAATTTGGTGGAGTGCCCCTTTAGTGAAATATGAGATATATATATATAGATTTTTTTTTTTCTTTTTTTTTTCTTTCTTATGGGATCATTAGGTATGGGCGTTGTGGCAGAATGGGAAAATACTGGGAATGGGAAAACCTACAGTAACACTAGTAGAGAAGTCATAAAGTTAGTGAAGTGACATAATGTCTTCTACGCAGCAATACCTAACTTTGCTTCATTAGCTAACCAGGCCGAGTATTGCTGCAGCGGTAAAACCTGAGTGTACTGACTTGAATAAAGGCATGTTTTATTGCCTCTGAATTCAAGTATTCATTTATAAGAGAAATATTGTGTTATTTTGTCTTTAAAAAGTTACATTGTGTCCCTTTAAGATAGCTTTTCTGTCATGTTGCAGGCCCAATCATGTTTTCTTTGTGGTGAAAACAATTCAACCTGGCATTGACTTGTTTTATTCATTCGGCGAGGCATTTATTTTAGCAACCGATACTAATCATTCTTTTCATTTCACAGAGATATTTGAACTTGAACATTATGCAGCATTTACTTTGTTGACTTTGCTAAATGTTGGGCTGCAGGTCTGTCAGTCACCCGGCAAATTGCTTTGCCACTCTGCATTTCTCTTCAGATTACCAAAGGATAGTAGAACATGTCAGCTGGTAAATTGAAGGAAAATAGCTTCCTGAGAGAGCTAACATCGCTGACTTTATTGAATTAACATGACGCTGCCTTTGCCAAGGTCTTCACAACATGTCCATCTCTGGTAAAATTAGGAAGCTAATTCAAGTTTCCTGAAGGGTGACTTTGCATTTCCCCTATAAATTAAAGAACTGAGTGTTTTCCTCAGCTGGTTAGTGACAACACTAATGTTTACTGAAAATGCAGTGGGGAGATATGATGCTTTTGGCACTGTAGACGCTTTTCATTTTCACAAGTGCCAAATCTGTTATCAGAGTCCTTTGTTGTTGCCAGAATGGGGTGAAACCTTCTACAGTTTTTATTTTTTTTAGCCAAAATATTGTCATGGAAGAGTAGGAGATGAATTGATTTGTGTCTATTACAGTATATACAGCTTGTGCTAGGAGTTTAAAAAAAAAAAAAACTATCTTAATACTTACTTTGCTTGTATACTGTTATTTTAGGATAGAACTTGTTTCGCCAAATTCAAAGCACATCTACCTGCAGTGAAAAGAAGTGAAATTAGATCCTGTTCTATTTGCTTATTTTAAGAGTACACTCAAAATTAGACTAAATAACTTCCTCTGCCACACTTATCATTTCAAAATGAGTTTGAAATGACTTTGAAGATAACCTCTCGCCCCGCAGAGTCGATAGATGAAATTCATCCCTCGTTCTATATTTGAGATCTGAATGTCTCTGAGTGCTGTTAAAGTAAAGGACAGCATGCGCTGCACAGGAGATGTACACCTTTGGGGATGGAAGAGTTGTTCAGACTTCTCCAGTCAGTCACTCTCTTTACCCTTCACATTGCCTGGGTGTAGTGCTGTCATGCCCACATTGACTGATTTGGATCAGTGGGACCGTTCATCACCTTAATGGAAGAGTATTGATTGTGGTGCAGAAGCACGATACCCGTCTGCAATAGTAATGGACTTCCTGAGAAATCACAGATGAAAAGGCATCCGGGGATATCCAGGAGAGAGGGAAACACCTCTGCGCTGATTGTTAGCACCGTATTATCTGTTTGTGCAAGTGTGTGTGCCAGCACTTTTTGTTAATGTGTCCAGGTATAGAGGAGAGAAGATAGAAAAGCACAAACACGCTATTAAATGGTCTTCACAAAAAACAATATTTTCTCACTTATGTCTAGTGATATCTTGTCATGCAGATAGTTTTATTTGTCCAGATTTAAAGATATCTATCTCTAGGATTTCTGCTATCGCTCCCGGGTGCAATCGTGAATGGAATTTTGTTTAGAGATCCCCTCCAGGCATATTTGAAAACATCTAAAAATACTCTTGCTTTGAATAATAATGTGTATCTGATATGTGTTTTTTTCCCCACAAAAAATCCCCCACTTTAATTATCAAGTGAAAAATCCTTTAAAATGACACCTCCTTCTCAGTCACTGACAAATGCAGAATCTATGAATATGCAAATGTTCATCTTAAAAGTTTACCCGCTGGATGCCAGATGTGTCCTTGTTCACTTTGAAGTCCATTCTCAGTGAATGTGCAGTTTCCACATAACACTTCTGTAAGTTGCATACTGGACTACAATTGGCTTTCAAACTAGTTGTCATGTCACAAATTGTGCTTGTAGGTAAAATATGTGTCTTAAGCTCAGTTTTGAGGTGAACACAGAGAAACATTCAGACTTTCGGTGTCAAACATCCTTCACACGTCATTCTGCATAGTGAAAGTCGAACTCCCAAGTGAAGTAACAGAAAGCAGAAGGAGGGGGACTTTAAGTAAGCTAATTAAGCTACAAACAAAACATTTGCTATATTATGACCTTGTAAAGCTGATGTGGCTAATGTGGTTTTTACAAATCCTGTTGCAAACAACTGCTGCTGCTGAGCTGGAAAATGCTAAATCGCTTCAAAGAAGTATGTAGAGCTAGTACATTTATATTGTGTGATGTACCTCCTTATTTGCAACCAACGTCAATGGTGAATGAGGTCAGGCTTGTAGATAGGCATGTTACAAGGCTGTCTTTTGTGAAAGAGACAGCAGTTAACATTAGCCCTGTTACTATGTTCTTAACCTAGCATTAACCATACTTTCCCATTTAGAAAACTTTTAAATTGCCTATTTATGCAAGTCTTTCAGTCGCTTACCCCAACCATACTACATAACATACTTCTTTTCCTAGCCTTAACTATGCCATACCATCTTGAGATAGTGTTGAAAATGATCAGACATAATATTTTACATACATATACATGTAGTGAAGACTCATTCAATATGGATATTTTTGTCTGGTAATTGGATTGTAATCCTCTGCGTTCATCTGTATACACAGTCTATCGTTCATCACTTAGAGCGACTACTTTCACATCAAACATATTGAATTCCTCCATCCTTAATATAAACAATTTGATTAGTGCAGCAGCATCTCTTTCAAGCATCACAGTTACTCAGGATAATCCACAGAAAAAGCTGTCAACAGTTGTAACTGACAGTGAGGATGAAGTATCCACTGGCACGGCTTGTGGAAAGACATGTTGCTGCTGAATTTGACTATTTCATTATTTCTTTAGGCTTTGAGCACCACAAATTAAATTTCATACACTTATATTGTTTTAGGATGGAAGCAGAAATCTCATGGGCAAATGATGGGTGTTGTGTTATCTACTTTGATAATTACTGTAGATACAACAAATGATGAGTGAGAACATGTTTTTTTGTGGGGGTTTCTTTTGTTCTAATGAATCTAACCCTTTAATCCGTACTTGTGTAACCGACCCGTTTACTCCATGCGTGCACCCTCTGAAATATCTGCTGGCAACATGACTCCTCTCTACAGATCAGTGTAATCCCTTCATTCTGGCATCTGATGTGTCAAAATCACTGACAGCTGTCAAGGTGTGAGGAACAAGGCAGGGGATGATGGACGATGGACACATCAAGTATGTTTGTATGTGTGCATGTGTGTCTGTGTGTTGTGGAGTTAAAGCAGCAGAGTCTAATAACATAAGACTCTCTTAGCATCCATTCAGCTGTATTTGACAATCCCCTCAGTGATTAGTGGAACAAATGTCTGCCTGTCGCATTACAGCTGTTGTTTTGCTAGCCATTTTTAAAGCTTTCATGTCCTGCATGCTTTTCATTGTGAGATCATCTCATTACACGGTGTGTATGTGTGTGCGAGTGTGTGTAGGTTTGCTTTAAATCGTTGTTATCTCCCCAGCATCTGTCAGTGCATGCTACTGATTCTAACCCATGTAAACAACATCACAAACAAAAAAGGCAATTTTCTCACCTGGGTATTATTTCATTCACATTTATATGGAAATTGTGCTCATTTATATTGCTCCATAAAATATGTAAATGGAAATTATAGCGCCCTGTTGCTAGTTTGTATGATCTCTCCATCTCCATCTGTCTGTCTGACTGTGTGAATTAAGTCGTCAAAGTTTATCTTAGCCTGCCATTTCGAAAATAGCTCAAACCAGCCAATTTTGGGAACAAAGAGATAGGCACAATTATATTTTTCACAATGACAGGAAGCTTGTGTTGCTACTCTACTTCTGTGTCACTTAATTCGAGCTTCTTTCAATTGCTCTGATTCCAGAAAAATATGTTTTTCTACTTGAAGTTACTGGACAATAAAGCGACCACATCCCAACAAAGACACATCATTTCAATATCAGAGGTTGGAAAAGCCGCCATAGAAGGACTGCAGCCAATGTGTTCTCTCTTTGATATAGAGGTGTTTTCATTTACAAGGCAAGTTGAGAGAGAGAACATTCCTAATTACAGCCTATCCCTGTGGGAGTAGCTGCAAAGGGATGAAGGGTTTTTCTCAAATAAGCACACACATTCATACACACAGTCTTACCTCTGTCACTTTTGCGGTATTTACATAGACTTACATTCAATTCCCGGAGACTCACCCAAACCAGAACCAGAATCATTACTTGCCTAACCCTAACCCTTACCCTAACCTTAAACACTAACCCAAAAATCAGCAGTTTACCAATAGGGGACACGACTTTTGTCCCCAGTTACACAAGCTGTCCCCAATCAACTTGTGTTAAGCCTGGTTTGTGTCCCTGAAAGTGGCTTAAGTATTACACACACACACACACACACACACACACACACACACACACACACACACACACACACACACACACACACACACACACACACACACACACCTGGAAACAGCCCAGAGAACCTCAGTCTTCTAAGGTTGGCCATGGAGCCGCACTAATGAAACTGTGACTAGCTTGAGTGCACTTAGACAGTTGGACAGTGTAGCGAGTGGGTGTACAGGGCTGAGTTCCCTGCATATCTGGGGATTCAAACTGGCAACCATGACATTATATACAATATTGTCTAAAACTACGGCTGTTTAATAAGGTACCTTTTGTTTTTATGGCTGGAAAACGCAACTTGTTAGCAATGTTTATGGACCAATTTATGTGCAGATAAAATTTGGATGTGATTTCACATAAATACAAATAGTCTCTGGGACGTAATTTAACATTTGTTGCCCCTCCTGTGAGCCAAAAAGTGAGAGTTAAGAGCAGCAGGATGAGAGGAGAGATGGTGAAAGGAGCCCTCTGCTCTTACAAGATATTTGAGTGTGATGTTAATTATCCTGATGTGGGTTGAAATGGGCTCGTGCTGGCCCAGAGGGGGTAGGAGGGAGATCATTAAAATCCCAGCTCAAACACACACACACACTGCGGCGCACTCAGCATCACAAAGACATAATTAGACACAAACTAATGTACCTGCTCAGGCATGAGAACCTTTTCACACGTAGCTACGCATCCGCTCGCACGCACATGCATGCATACACACGCACACACACACACACACACACACACACACACACACACACACACACACACACACACACACACACACACACACACACACACACACACACACACACACACACACATACACACACACACACACACACACACACACATGCATGCATTAATCAAGTGATGCTAAATGTGGGTCAGCTTGGTTTTAACCACTGGTGTGATTAGGGTGTAATCAAGCCATCATCAGCGGGCGCACACACACAGATGCACATGCGTGTATCTTGTAGACCAGTGATTGTTCCCAAACTGGGTACTCTGTATAGACTAATCCAGGAGGTACTTCAGAAGGTTGTTGAGCTGCTCAAATCATTTTAAAAAACAGAAGCTCTTCATGATCTTTGACTTCAAATAGAAAGTTAAAAGTAATGGATAATGGTTTAAAGTGAGTAGCTATTACTTATAGCTAACTATTTTAATTCTTATGGATAAGGGTCAAAATAGCTATAAAAGTGTGGAAATAGTTAGCGAAAGTATAGTCTAAATTGTTAGCTACCTAAAAGTTGGAAAAGGTTAACTAAAATAATGGATAAAGAGTTGAAATAGTTTTGGTTAAGGTATTGGACAATTTGAAAGGTTAGGTAAAGTAAACTCATGAGAAGATTTTGCCAAGTGATAGACTAGTAGTACACACTTAAATAAAGTGGCCTGAACATTAGTAAGGGTATATGAAAGCATTGTTGTTTTAATTAGGACAATTGATTATGTTAAATAACATCCAATTCAAATGAACACATTTGGAACATGACAGTGTCTATGAAGGGTTAGCTTAACGTTAGCTACTTGAGTTCAACTGACATGGCTGGTTGAGAAACCAAGAGGATCAACTGAAAAATGTATTCAGTAGCACATTTTAAAGTTAGCAACAAAATACTGAGGAAATATGCTGTGTCTCAAATCACATACTTCTGTTAGTACACTTCTGTGTAGTAGGTTACACTCTGTACACTATGTGCACTTGTGTAGTGCACAAATTTCGGGGTCAGCTCTATGTTCCCACAGCCCTATGTTCCCAAAGCTATATGTTCCTACATTACTTAGACTTTTACTTTTTTTTCAAAATTAGGTCCTATGTTCCCACAGCTCTATGTTCCCACAGCTCTATGTTCCCACAGCCCGATGTTCCCACATTTCTAACTTTTTTTTCAAAATTAGGTCCCATCTTCCCACAGGGTTAGGGCTATATTGTACAACTGCATTCATTACATTCATCCCCCAAAATTTTCCCCACACTCGTCCGGGTCTACAGCACCCAGTGTCACACGTGAATCTTTTGGCCCAATTGGGAAACAAACCCCAGTCTCTGGCATGATAGTCAGGCATCAGCAGATTGGATAGAACTTCAACATTTAAATGTTTTAAATTTGTGAAATTTTAAAATTCGGCTCCATAAGTCCCTGGTTATGCCAATGATCAAAGCCCATGTGCCGTGCCGAATCAGATGGATTGATCAACCCAATGAGGAGAAAAGCCTGGTCTACCTGATCTTGCGAGCGCAAAAAGAAGGCCAAATCAGGATGGCATTGTGCCCCTCCCAGTGCTTAATTTGTAAATTATTGCTCATGAGGGACTTTCACTCGTAACCTTACAGAGGTACCAGGACACCCCACATGTCTGTGGGATGGAGGGCTGTGGGAACATAGGGTCTACATTTGAATAATCTTTTAAAAATGTGGGAACATAGAGCTGTGGGAACATAGGGCCTAAATTTTAATAATCTCTTAGAAATGTTGGAACATAGAGCTGTGGGAACATAGGGCTGAACATAGACACGCTCCCCAAATTTCGACAGGTTAGTGTTGCCTTGTTAGTTAGCAACTTAGCATTACCATCCACATTATCCTTTGTGGTAAATCATTACCCAAAAAACTAAGTGATGGCTTAGATAGATAGATAGATAGACAGATAGATAGATAGATAGATAGATAGATAGATAGATAGATAGATAGATAGATAGATAGATAGATAGATAGATAGATAGATAGATAGATAGATTTTCAAAAGTGGTCCCTCCCCTTCCGCTATGTAGCCAAGATGAAGGCGAGAAGTGTCCATAGTTACACACTCAACTTTTTAATTGTTTTGTGCATTTGACTGCATTTTTTCCATGTTTCCCAGTGTGAACACACATATGCACTCAAAATATTCAGTGTAAGTACAGAAGTATGTGATTTGAGACACAGCATTAGTAACAGGTAACACTAAAAAAGTGCAGTAAAACAACATAACTGGATCTGCTCAGGCTGACCCTTTCTCCCACTAGTAATGAAGTGTAGCCGCCTGTTAAGACTGAGCAATGTGGTTTCGCCTGATATTGAGGGGCCGCGGTTCAGCTTGAATTCACTTGCCCTTGGCTAGACAGCAATGGCACTTTTTCAAGTCCTCGGTTTACCACATATTGGTTCCCGCCGTTGCCACCGCAGCGGGAAACATGACTGCGAACGTCACTCAGTCACCAGCAGCGCGTGGAGGATCAAATCTGCACGCGCGTAACCTTTCACAAAACGAGGCCGCTGTCCGTGGTGCTGAAATCACTCTGCAAATGTAAAGCGGCGCTGCTCATGCTGCCACATTTATTCAAACACCGGGGTGGAAATTAGCTACACTCAAAGTTAAGTGTGACAGTCGGTCCCAGACAGTGATGAGACCACCCAATTTATGTTTTGAAGTGAATGAACAAGAATAAAGAGCCACCCCCCCCCTCTCTCTCTCTCCTCTCTTCCTCTCTTCCCCCTCTCTCTCACGCACATATGAGAGAGAGAGAGAGAGAGAGAGAGAGAGAGAGAGAGAGAAAGAGAGAGGGGGAGGGAGTCAATGCATGCAGGGATAATTAAAGGAGTGGGTTACTATTGGAAGATAACATCCGACGTTGAGGGAAAAGGCAAGGGAAAGAAGGGAAAACAAATCAAAGCCGCATAACAATATCAGAGGAAGGAGATAAGAGTCTAAATCGGCCATCATCAGCGCTGACGTCCAGCGTTGGCAGATGCGAGCAGTTTCCTCCGGCTCTCAGCATCCAATTACAATGGACGAGCTCAGCCTGTGTGCACTCTAAACCAACCGCTGCCCAGCCGGGAGCGAGGGAAACACTGCTCTGGCTCATTTATCTGCAGTGATTTGAAGTGGGATTCATCTCTCTTTTTTTTTTTAATTCGTTTGTTTTAATTTTTGTTTGTTTTTCGAGTGAACAAGTGAGGAGACTGCTGCTAAGATCAAGTCCGTGTTCGCAGGGAAACGGTAGGTCGCAGTTTTGTGTGTTTAGTGGAAAGGGGAACAGAGCGCGCTCGGGATAGTAGTCTAACGCAAGGCTTCTTAAATGTTTTTCAGCACACACACACACATTAGGACTTACATAAGATACAGTTTAATCCTAAAGACCCCATAAATGAGGATTGCTTTTATCGATGTCTGTTGAAGTATAAAACTGCATGCAGTGTACTTTGCTCCTGGTGATTAATGGTGTATGAGTGAAACAAAGATTTCAGTGTGTTTTGTGACATGTTGAATGAAGTTGAGATGAAAATGTGACACTCGGGTTTTATACATGTGTTGTGTATGATTGGTGAATGAAGTGGAAAAATATTAGAAGCAGCTCTCAGTTTGAGGCAATTCAACATCACCACAACATACTGTAAGGTACACACTGAGGGTCACTGCGGTAGACCATCTCAAGAAGCCCATTTCCCAAAATGTCACTGGTTCATGTTAATAGTGAGGCTCATAGTTCAATTGATAAGAGTGGATTATATTTATAGTCTATTTACGCACATGTGAGTAATATAATTTAACAGCAGTGCATACAGACCACAAAATTACCATAAAGTCTAATCAATATACAAGCTGGACATTATAACCTTTATAAAAATGGGTTTTATTGCAGGATTGTTGCATTAGACTATATTTTAGGACTACTTAATAAACTGGCAACTGATCCCCATTATATCATATAAGATAAAATAATCATGTTGGATGTGTTGCCCAAATGATGTCTCTTATTATAAAAATATATATCAGGTCTCTAGACTCTGTACTGCACTTAAACTTCTATCTTAATTTTAAAATGTGTTTTATAAGCAAACCAGATTCACTGCAGAGCCCACTGTATATTCATACATCCCATACATCACATGGGCATATTAAAGTGAAGCTGTTGTGATGGAAAACAAAGTCTAATAAGATCACTGCTGAGCACAGCACACCGCCGATAGGAATCTGACAGGATTGGAAGGAGTGACACTGTGGGAGATGCCAAGAAGAATATGATTAGGTCACCACAAGCTGACTGTTGCATACTACAGAATCAGCATATGTAACCACAGGAAGACCATCATTTTTCTTTCTTCTCATTTCTGAGTTGAAAGTGATACAGTTTCCTCCTTTAGGCCGAGACTTCTAATGCACGTGTCTGTGGTTAATTGCTATTCTGCACATGAAGGACTGTGGAGCCAAACAGCAGCCCCCTGGATAGGACCTTGTTTGTTTAACTCCAATGGGTGGGGTATCTGCCTGGTGTGGACAGATCTGTACAGACAAGTTGACTTCTTATGCCTGCAGAGATCTTTAATTTTTCATTGGCTACTGTCTGCCAGACAATGATGACTGAAATCTCTCTTGGCTGTAATTGCATGGCACCCCCAATTGTGGCCTGACTGGTGAATGATATTGGCATACGGCAAAGATCAACCGAAATAAGAAATGCATGAGGAAAAATGATTACCTTCACCATTTCATTATTTCCTGTCTATATGCAACACTGCACAGATAACCACAGTATAGGCTACATGCCAGAGTGTAATTTGACATAGATCTGTAATTTGACATCCATCACTTGCTGTCACTTCCATGGCAACAAAGAAACATCATTCACGAGGACTCTCTCTGCACTATTGCACACCCAATATTAACTGAAATGCAATATAGTGGGATGATAAGCAATCCTTATCGAAGCATTGTTTTCATTTCGTTTTAGGGCACACACGAACACACACACATTCCCACACAGTGTTATTGCTGCTTGAGTAACGCCTGCACTTTTCAACTGAACTGCCATAAAAAGAAGGATATTTACAATTCAGATTCATCCAAGCAGAACATCGAGGAAAACACAATAATGCAATAGCAAAAAAAAAAGAAAGAAAAAAAACCCAGAATCACATAAATTTATGCATGTGAATACTTGTATCAAAATTGGGTGAAATATTAAAGTTGATTGTTCTGCTTCTCAATAGAGGAGGATGTGACTCCACTTCATCCATCTTCCAACCTGTCTGATCTGATCCATCGATTCCAATGAGAAACAAAGCTGTACTGAGCAGCCGTGTATGTGTCCACTATTGCTCCTCTCCTCTCATTACTGCACACTCCCGCTCCCCCAGTCATTTATAAGTATGAGCTAGGAGGAGTGGCTCACTAGCAGATTGATGAAAATGTAGCAAAAAGAAATATAAAAATCAAACCCTTCATTCTACCCGGGCATGAGCCAGTGACTCATAAATCCTGCAGCCTGTCAGATGAAGCTACTGTGAACAAAATTGCTGTGATCGATTGTATCAACCAACCTTGACAATTAGAACGGGCAGTGTATGCGTGCGTGTGTGTTAGTGTGTGTTTGTGTGCGTGTGTGTGTGTTTGGGAGACAGAGAGAGAGACTTGAGAAAATTGGCATTTTGAAAAGGGTCAAGATAGACGAGAAATCATGAGAAAAGAGGAGTCGTGTCAGAAAGGTGAGGCTGACACAGAGATTCTTTTTGAAATGTGAAGAGCAGGAAAGACTGACAGTTATATTTCAAAAGGTGACACAATATATGAACCTGCTGCCAGCGCGTTCGCTAAATGCCTGAAAACAGAGACAAAGTGTCAAAGGCAAACGCACAAAAACACACACACAGAGCACGCTTGATGTCACTTAGCGACATACTATTGCGTGCCTTTTTACTGAGAGTCAGATGAAAAGATCAATACCAATCTAACATCTGTATGTTAAATATGAAGCTGGAGCCAGTTAGCCTAGCTTAGCACAAACAAAGGGGAGCAGCTAGTTTGACTCTGTCCACAACTTTAAGAATCATTTTTGCAAAATTGGAATCAAAATCTGATGACAGCTGGTGGGTTGTATCTTTATGCTGCCAGCACTGTCAGTGAAATCTGATCAAAGCGCACCCACACAGTTCTGCTGAGGCATATCAGCCAGTGCTAAGTTTTAAACTCTTAATTACTATCAACTAAGTATGTTTTTCTCAAACCTTCAACTTTGACTGTGGCTTATTTAGTCATGAACATTTAGTGTTATTGGGAAAAGCTTAAGATTTGAAACCATTTTTAGGAGGCTTTAACAACATAGAAAGGATTACTTCTATATGTGGTACTACACATCTATTAGGGCACTATAAACTACTACAAGATGCAACTAATGGCTTCATCTACAGTAATTAATCTTAATAATCCTTTATAGATTAGTAAGAAACCACTATAAAAAACAATTTTGGGGTTGCCTGCTTGTAGAAAATCCCTTTGGCTGGTGCGAAATCAGCTATTAAATGCATTAATAAATGCTTAATAAGTCGTCATAAAGGGACTTTGGTACAGATTTGCTGCCCTTTTCCAGAGGATTACTGGTTATGCAGTCAAAAAACCTTTTTTTTTCAATCTGACAACCCAAATGTTTTTAGCAATGGCTTATGAGTATTGGTACCAAAAATGGACAGGAGTAATCCTCTCTACATTATTAACAATCTACGATAACCTCAAACTATTAAAGAAAGAGTTTTGCTGATGGTTAGAAAACCAGAAAAGTTGCATTAGACAGCAAGCATGTGTTTGTGTCTCGTTTAGTAAACATGCTGGCAGCGCCCTCATGAAACTGGGGCAGTGTTGGCCAGGACACCATGGCCTAAAGGTTAGAGAAGGGAGCCTGTGACTCATTACCACCTCTCATTATCACCAGGAGTTGCCCTTGAGCAAGGCCCTTAACCCTGCTCATTGGCCGGCATATCAGACAGTGCTTGTACTGGGCAGCTTCCAGGTATGAATGTGTAACTGTGAGCATGCAATGTTAAAACAATGAATTGCGTACCTTATTAGAAATTAGCACCCTAATTTCTATGTCTTAGATATATTTGACCTGATATGAATATTATGTGTGCATAATTCTTTCTTCATTGTGAAGTCATACATATTTTACACAGCTTTACCAGTGTTTCCTCTGTGTAGTCATGCAGATAAAGATTTAGAGGAAAGGACGTGCAGAATAACAAAAAAAAAGAAATTCACTGGGCTTAAAGGGGCTTTAAAATTCTCTTTTTAAGCTTTGAGCCCTGATGATGATGATGATGTGAGGGTATGATCAGCGGGGTCATTTCTGGACATTTCGGAGCCTCAGGCAAGACATCCACCGCTTGACATTTAACTTTCTTCGACTTCAATCGACTCCTGTTCCGTGTCAAGTCATGAGCTTTAAATTAGTATCTTTACATGAAGTCCCTGCCTGATTTCTAATCATATTCCATGGAACATAACCTGCTTATCCCTGTATGACTTTAACATCATCCAGGTCACTGATTATCTGTGGGGTGAGGTGTTTTTAATGACTTCACATTCCAGCTCATTTCTATACTGAGGTGCAGGTACAGTCACCCTCCCTTGACAATGAGTGCATAAAAGTAAATCTTGTGAGGAAAATAGATATTGATTTTATAGTTATAGCTGCCGTTGTGCTTTTAGTTCTCAATTATCAGTCATGAATCAAAGCAAATTGCAAGAATTGCAAGCTCTCCAAATTATTCCACTTATGTGGCGCAGCAGTGCTGCAGTCCACTCTGCAGGGAAAAAAGTGCTACCACAGCTCCAGCCTGTCAAGCGTCATATCGCCACAGCCAAAATCTGAGTTTCTATGCAGTTTATATCAATAGTGTTGGGGTTTTTCTGCTGGCAAGCTTACATTAGCAACAACAGTCTTTACATTGCAGACAGGCCTGTCACAGCAGTTTATCATGGAACTCTTAAAAAGCTGAGATTTATGGAGTTCGTCTCAGTATGGGGAGATGGAGAGAGGGTTTTTAAACTAAATGCTCCATTGGGAGAAGTGGCAGAGTGCTGCTGCTGCTGCTGCTCAGAGGGTGATTTTGCTTGAGGTACTCTGAGAATCACGCACACACATACACATGCAGACAAATGCACACATACACACAGAGACACAAGCATCCCAAAAATAACGAACACACATTCATTTACTTTGTTTCTCTTCAACATAGATATTCATAAATGCAATCCTAAACCCCCACCCTTCAAACACACACACACACACACACACACACACACACACACACACACACACACACACACACACACACTGCTTTCATGCTGAAAATCAATGGCTGCACAGCCCAGCTGGACAGAGTAGTAGTGGAAAAATAAAGAAATCAATGCAGGCTTATTAACTGAGCAGAACTTCCTTTACCGCTGACACAAAAATATGTGTGAGTGTGTGTGAGCGTGCGTGTGTGCCAGCCTGTTTGTACCTGACTTGGTCTGTGTCTATATGAATGATGATGGCTGCTTCTAGTTGCATGCAGGATGCGCAAGTGTGTGTCTCTTTCCGTGTGTCCAGTCAGAGTGTGTATCCCTGAATGTCGGTGGCTATTGTTTGTGTACAAGTGCCACTTTGTAGATGTGCTCTGCATGTTTATAAGTGTGTATTTGTGTGTGTATTTGTGTGTGTGTGTGTGTGTGTGTGTGTGTGTGTGTGTGTGTGTGTGTGTGTGTGTGTGTGTGTGTGTGTGTGTGTTTTTGTGTACATGGTTGAGACTATCGCTCAAAGTCAGTGTGTTACTCTTGGGTTAGCGCCACATTGTTCTCCCAGTGCCTTGGCCTCAGTCTATTTGTGGACAAAAGGATGCTCTGAGACAAATGATTTAGCACCTGTCAGTCAGTGCAGAAGGACAGAGAGATGAGACAAGAAAGAGGTCAGAGATGGGGGGATAGGAAATGACAGAGGCTTTCAGAGAAATGGTGAAGGAAGCAGGAGAGTAAAAAGGGAGAAAAAGGAAAGGAGAAGAAAAAGTTCAAGCCAGAGAAAGAAAAAGAGAGAGTCATAGTGAAAGAGAATTTACGATTTACCTCTGGGTCATCACATAGCTCAAATTCCTGTGAGCAATTTCCCCCCGAGAAATGACAGCTTCTATTTTTCCGTGAGAGTTGTTTGTCTAACATCGGCTCGCAGGAACTGTGCCTGGCCTTCGGGCCCCGCAAGCAGACCTTCCCTCATCACAATAGTTACCATAACAACAGACGAGGCCGACCTGCACTAGCGGCAGAGCGGGGATGTGAACTTTGCTTCTGCCTCCAGCAACTCTGGCTGTCTTCTGCACCTTCTGACACATCAACACCTACCCAGCTTGGGAAAAAACATAACAGCAGTGTATGCGATGAAGCTTCTGCGCTGTGAATGTTTGCCAGCCCGAGCTGTGATTGCAGAGCGGAGGATGATTTGTTTGAGGGCATGAAAACAAAAGCGCTATGTCAAGAAGAAGAGACTATTGTAATATCAGAAATGCTCAAATAAATAAACTCAAGCTGCTGTAGTCCAGTGCTAAAAATGATGTTTGCTCAGAGACCACGTGTGTGTGTGTGTGTGTGGGGAAGGGATACATGTTGGGAGGTAGACACTCATATTTAATGCTGGACATGCTCTTGTCTGTCTTTATTAGATTTGGTTTGGCATTTGTGGGCTGACATCTGCCCTGGCGTTAAACACTCAGATCTATGTACACAACATTAAGATTTAATCATCTTATTTATGCATTTTTCAAACTGTCAATAGAGATATAGTGCTGACCTCGTTTTTTTTTAACAAAACACCCCCCCCCCCTTCTCTATGGAAACGTCTACAGTGCCGAGAGCGGCTTAGCTAACAAGCATCTGATTGTGCAGATTATGCATGTACCGCAGAGGATTACCGAGACTGAAATTAACAAATTGACCTCTTAGCACTGAAATCCCACATCAACATGACAAAAGACGAGAGTCAAGCACGGTTAGGGCGACCAGATATGAAACAGAAGAGCACAACGCTAGAAGACAAGTTACAGTCAGCGACATTATTTGAAGAAGATTCTCCCTGAACATTGTTTTATTTTCGCCATCCTCTTCCCTCTGCTTGTGCGTACTTTGATGACTCCATAGGTTACCCCTTGTCACCGCATCTCATCAGCCCTCGTCCTAACATCGAATGCGGGGCACGATCGGCACCCAGGCTTTTTTTAAAAAGGCGGCGTAACATCAGAATGAGCGGAGAAATGCATAAGCTATTTTCTCTACCTGGCAGGGTGTCATTTGCATTGATGTTTGGCTCATATTCTAACAACAAAATATCAGAATGTGCATCCTGTTCTGTGTGTATTCATAGCCTGGGGGCAGGCGGGTGTCTTTTCCTCTCCGGTTCCCTTCTGACACTTTTCATTGCGAGTCAAAGCTATTTAAAAGTCATCTCACTGTGAGAAGTAACAAAAGCTCAATGACAGACCAAGGCCTTATTCAAAATTCAATTTTTGTGCTTTCTCTCCCCAACAAAAGAACTACGTAATTTCTCTCCACGCTTGTTTGGAGAGCTCTAGAGAAGGAAATGGCATGCCTTTGTTAATAAGTATGTATGTTTTTTTGGGGGGGGTTTTGCTGAGAGAAGATGATTGAACACCTTATGTAGGTCACGTTGTATTAATCCAGCTGGCTATCCTCATAAATGCGTTCTAAATCAAATATGCAATATTAACATCCATTTCAATGCTCATTCACTTAATAATGCAGTTTCGCCACCCTGAGTTCTCAGCCTCTGAAATAGGGATGTTAGTGCTTTTGGGCTCAGGTATTAAATGTCTTCTCTGGATAATAAGACTATAATTGAGACATGCTTGATATCAATCTGACAGAACAGTTTAAACACCCCGAAAAACTCTATCAGTCACAGGACCCTTTAATCAAGTTGCTGTAACGAGATCAGAATGCATTCCAATCCTTAATAAACTCGATGATCTTCAAATAATTCGGAGCTATTTGTAAAGGATATCAATTATCTGTCTGGGTGATTCTGCAGTCTTAAGCAAACTAGAAATTTCACAAGTCAGACAAGCTTAATGGGAAGTAGAGACACAGCGGGGCTGCGCATGAATGTTTTATTACAACGTGAGACTTTAGATGGGATCGATGATACGTCTGCTTCGCTTCTGGGTGGAGATTCTCTAGAAGGAGGCAACAATGTAAAAAATAAATCCACCTGCTGTCAGTGAGGCAGAATGACAGGCTCAGTTTGACATTTTAACATGTATTGTATTTACAACGCAGCGGTATCTTCATGTGATTTGCTGCCAGTGAACAATTGTGAACATCATCGCCGGACAGCGAATCTGAAGCCGGTTTGATGTGAACAGTCGAGCGGAACGCTGAATCCCTTCCGGGCTGTATAGGAATGAAAAAAAAAGTGCTTGGATGATTCGCTCAGTGATGGGTTTATATGACAGGAAGTTTTTGCTGTGAGGTGTAGCAAGCAGCCAATACTAGGGTTTTTTTGTTTGTTTTCAGATGAGATGATTGGATCATTAGAGCTGGTTACCAATTGAGATTTGCTTTGAGGAATTAAATGCGATTTCTGATTACAGGGGTCAAATCAGAGCATGTTTCTTTGCTGTAAATATGTGTGTGTGTGTGTGTGTGTGTGTGTGTGTGTGTGTGTGTGTGTGTGTGTGTGTGTGTGTGTGTGTGTGTGTGTGTGTGTGTGTGTGTTTGTCTCCATAAGACAAAGAGAGAGACAGAAATAGAGAGAGTGTGAGTGTGTTTGCGCATGCATTACAAAGACAAGAGAGAGGTCCTTGAGGCAACCTGCACATCTTTTATCACATCTTTAATTAATTGAAGCCCATAATAGAAGCTACTGCTGCAATTCCACTGAATAGACACAGCTGAATGGGAAACAGACCTGGAAGAGGGGACACTCGAACGCACACCCCTGCTTTATATATATATATATAAATCAATCCTCTCTTGTCATTTCACTGCCATCTGCTTATACAACAAATCTGCACCTACTGTCAATCTTTGCTTTGAGGATCCCATGCAGAGAAACTTTGTTGTTGTAACTGAAACTCATACCGTCAGTTGTGATTGATGCTTACTTTTTCATCCTCCTCCACCTTTTCTCCTCTTCCTCAGGTTTTGTCTCTAAAAGGTCTGCTGTAAAAAAAAACACCATGATCCTCCTATGGCTCTCCAGACTCCTCCTGATTATCCTGGCATCAGTCCCTCGACCTTCGCTGGGATGCCCCTCAGGCTGTCGCTGCTACAGCCTCACGGTGGAGTGCGGATCTCTCGGGATCAAAGAAATCCCTCAGGGTGTCTCCTCTGTAACCGAGGTCAGTTTGCCAATCGGCAAGAAGTTAGGGCGCTATTGTGCACTGCAGCTGACTCACGCATCAGTGATTCTGTATCAGTTGACTTCCTCTCTGATCCATTCTTATTACCCTAAAATGATTGTGGTTAATCAATCCGCCGTGACCCTTTTTGATGTAAGCCTGAGGGGAGGGGTGGTGCTATTGGCTTTGCAATTATTCGTTCTTGCTCAGAAGGTGGTTGCCGCACACCCTCTGATCATCTGTTGGGAAGATGTTCAACATTACGCTGTCTTTTCCTCTTGAGTTCAGGCCCCCAACATTACCGCAGCTCATAAATATTAATGAAGACCATGTCCTACGTAAATTGTTCCATTAACCTCAATCAGCAGGTCTTTCTCGTCGATCATACCTTACCTCATGGGCCCGTGTTTTTGTCTTTAAAAACATCACCAATGAATGCACATTACCAATCAAGCAGACAGTCATGCATTGTGCATCAAACAGAGAGAGAGAGAGAGCACTTCTGGCACAGCTCCAATCACTCTGACATTCTTTTTATGGAGATTTTTTTGTGCTTGAAAATTCAAGCACAAAAAAAGGGATAAATGCTGCTGCAGAGTCATCATTACCATGATATTCAACTGGCTCATTCCACATTGTTTGTATTGCCTACATTAACATACATCCAAAGTTCTGCACAGCCCAGTGCAAAAAAAAGGGGGCCATGTCGTTAATGTAATCTCTCCTCATGGTTAATACATTTTTATACCCACTGAGCACAGCACTGCAACAGGCATCACTCGCTTTCCTGCGCAAAGCAAAACATTTCAAACATCACATCTCCTCCTCTGTGTCTCTAATGCAATTAGTTTGTGATCACTCCTCTAATTTCATTTCCTCCATCTTTCCTGAAGACATTCTTCCTCCAGGACAATGCTATTGTGCAGATCCGTCTTCAGGACCTCACTCGGCTGGGCAGCCTCCATTACCTGTACCTCCAAAACAACAGTATTTCAGCCTTGGAGCCCGGGGCATTTCTCAGCCAGGGGCAGCTGCTTGAGCTGGCCCTCAATGGTAACCTCATCCATCTGGTCACCCCAGACATGTTCCGGGGTCTGGAGCACCTTCGAATCCTCTACCTCGCCGGCAACCAGATTACTCGAGTCCAGGATTACACCTTCAGGGGGCTGCAGGTTGGTTTGTGTGAGCTGAGATAAAGGAATGGATGGATGGATGGATGCATGGATGGATAGTAATGTTTGATGCTCATTTTGGTTTAAACATTCCAAAAAGTCCAATACATTCTGGTAAAGTGAAAGAAGCTTAGTTTTTTGCAAGCAAAGCTAAAACTATTTCAGGATGGCATGCTTTTTAATGCCTGCAACTCTAAATCCAACTCATGACAACATGTCTGACTAATCCCTGCTATACAATGATACAGACTGTGTTGGGTGGAATTGAGTTGTCCTCTTTTCATATCTGACATTTTTCTTCTTCCTCCCTCAAGTTACATTTTTCATATTTTTCTTCCTCTGCTTGATGTCTTTTTACTGTCTGCAGCGTCTGCAGGAACTCCACCTGCAGGAAAACAGCATAGAGCTACTGGCAGAGCAAGCTCTGTCTGGCTTGTCATCTCTGGCCCTGCTGGACCTCAGCCGAAATCACCTCCGCACCTTGGGAGCCTCGTCACTCAAACCGCTAGTCAGCCTGCAGGTGCTCCGTGTCACAGGTAGGCAGAGCGAGGACAGAATTCCTTGAAGAAATTATGCTTGACTGTAATAAGATATAATCCTCCCAGACTCAATTTACTTTAAAGCGCCTTGGGATATGAAAAAATTCTTCCATTACAGAATCCTGAAGAATAGACCTGTATGAACTCTGAAATTCATTTACTACCACTGAAATTATAACGAGTAGCCACAACTTACAAACTCATGTCAAAAATGAGTGATGAGATTGAAGTGCCCAGAAACATATTTTACATATCAAAGGGGTTTTACCCAAATGTAGACTATTAATGAGGAAAAAGAAAGAATGAAAAAATACATAATTTCAAAGAATACGTTGAAGAAGTCTGCAACAAGAACCCTTCTGGAATAATAAGTTCTGCAGTGGGTGCAAAGTTCAAACACAGTTTAAATGACCAAACTACAACATAAACAAAATAAACACATGTAGGTGCTTTTTATTGACCTGTCAGTCCTATCACATGATCTTCATCAGCATAATAGGAAATTGTACAATCTCAATCAAACTCGATCTAAGTTTGATTGAGATTGTACAATTTCCTATTTTTTGGAACACTTTGGAATTCTTGTCCATGTTGGTCATTCATGACCTTGGAAACAGCTTTTGACAAATCCATTCCCTCACTTACCCCCGTGTCTGCTTCCATTCCCCTCTTCCAGAGAACCCATGGCGCTGTGATTGTGCTCTGGGCTGGTTGAGAACCTGGATCAGCGAAGACGGTCAGCGTCTGTTGAGCTCTGCAGAACAACGTCGGCTGATGTGCTCTGAACCGCCTCGCTTGTCCCACCTCAGCCTGGTTGAGGTTGCTCCAAACAGCCTGGTCTGCATCCCCCCCGTGGTTCAGCTCGAGCCCAGCCACCTGACAGTGCGACTCGGGGAGAGCCTCCGTGTCTCCTGCCAGGCCTCGGGGTACCCTCAGCCTCAGGTGACCTGGAAGAAATCTTCCCATGGCAAGGCTCTGTTATCGCCTCGAGGCCTGGTTCAAGAGTTGGGACCCAACGGTGAGCTCTTCAGGCCTGGAGCTGGAGGAGTGGTGACAGCCCTGCCAAGCAGCAGGGGGATGAAAGTGGGAGGTGTGGGAGGACTTGTGCGTGGGACTGAGGAGGGAGGTGAGAGGGACAGCTTTGATCCAGACATGGGCAGTGGCATGCTCTTCCTCAGCAATGTGACAGTTGCGCACGCTGGACGCTATGAGTGTGAGGCCTGGAACCCCGGTGGTGTGGCTAGAGTTACCTTTCACCTGGCTGTTAACATGTCCTCCTCTTCATATACGTCTCAGTTCTGGCCTCGTTTAAACTCACACGCCTTTGTTTCCTCTTCATCTAACTCCTTCTACCAGCCAGAGGTTCTGGATGTGAGCCAGGAGCCTCTATATGAACAGGACAGCATGGACTTCAATGCTCTTGGCCCTGCCACGCAGACCGCCATCGCTGTTGGCATCTCCTTGCTGGCGCTCACTGCTGTTTTACTCTTGATTATGATCTACACTCGCCACCAGCAGTACCGTAAAGAAGAAGGAGGCTCCTACTGTACGAGCAAGGAAGAGAGCATCCTCTATGTGAACGACTACTCTGATGGACCCACCACCTTCGCGCAGCTAGAGGAGTACCGTGACGACCACGGCCACGAGATGTACGTACTCAACCGAGCCAAGCCGGTAGGATCCGCTTCAGCCAGGTGTCACATGATTAGCGGCTTTGTCCAGCAGACAGGTATGAAGGAGGCTCTCCTGGACCATGAAATGGTGCAGACACTGACCAGGTCAGGGGGGATGGGGCTACGAAGAAACCCAGCAGACGGCAGAGAGGGACCCCTAACAACAGACCCAGAGGAGCTCTTTCTCAGTCAAAGTCTCCTCTTCGGATCACAGGTGGCCTATGAGATCCACTGCTAAGGGGTTTTAACTGTGTTCTAACATGAAACAATATGTTGATGGACTTAATTAAAGACATTAAAGAAAATGGACTTGGTGCAATGGTTTGAAGCATCAGATTATTATGTGGTCTTCAAAAGAAGGGAAAGTGTCAGTGTCTTGTTGTTGGGGGAACCTCGATCACAACAAGCTTTCACAAAATCTTATCTGATTGATTGTATGATTAACTGTACTCAGATGTGTCAGAGGGATAAACAGTGATAATTAAATGGAAAAAAATACAACTGAACCATACCTCTCCATCTCCAAATCAACCCTTTAAAGATAATTAGAACTGGCTAACCTAATGGAAATGTTTCATATGACAGTTTGACTACTTTACTGTAAATCCTCACATAAGAGGTTCAAATGTTCAGCACATAGTGGGAAATAACAACATGGGTTTTTTTCTTCAGGTTTTTGTGTACTTTTGTCTGTGTTTTCTGTAAATATAATAAATCTCATTTTCACCGTGAAGTACAGTAGTTTTGTGGACCCTGTTGCCGATCCCATTAGAATTAAACCTAAACCAATCCTCTTACTGAAACTGCATTGTCATTACCCTTGTGTGAGTGGGTGCAGGTAGGTGGATTTGTTTAAAGAGGTTCATTTTGAATGCAGCATCTAGTCTTTCTGTCACATTTTTACCATAGCATTATATTCCTTAATGTTAACATGCTGTGGGTGTTTTGGATTTTTTTCCAACTTGCAAAACTAGAACAAGGACTTTAACATTTCGATTGTCTAAAATTGATTCTTTGGTGGAATTAATTCCATTAACATCTGTCTGTAACAACCATTCTAATGTGAATAGTGTACATTTTGTCTTTTGTTTCTACATAATAAAAGGTATTTTAGAAGATTCAGTGTTCCATTTCTTGCTAGGTCACTTTAACAAAACCGTTCTGCTGATTATAACTGTAAAAGCTTATTGGTTTTTTTAATTTGCTTTAACACAAGAGATGTAGCTGGTAGGTCTGAGAGGAATGTTTTTATGAAGAGACTGTGCTGCTTTCAGTCACTGTGTAGAGGTCAGTCTGTGGCCCATAAGCTCTTTATTCTAACCCTCTTCTGTGAAGCACTGTGGTATCAGGAGTGCTTTCAGAGCAACTTATGGACTACGATTCAAGAGTGCTGTTTGAAATGTGTTATGAAACATTAAACAATATGTACCTCATACGAACACCAAGACCTGTATTGATTCTCATTCGAAGGACGTCAATTTTATTTTAAAGTAACTGTTATTTCAATTTGTATGGCTTTATTTTAACAACACATGAAATACATTGGTTACATAATGCATTCAATAAGAAACATAATTGAAGGACTGACCACATAGGGGTGTTTTTGATTGTCATTTCTATGCAAACTCAGCTGTGACTTTCAGATGGCACTGTATGTACAGATTCAACAACAGCAGCAGCTGAGCTAATACCAGGGACAAAAGCAGAACATATCCCAAACATTGAAAAAAATAAACCAGACCTAACCAAAGCCCAACACCACTCCTCCTTATTACAGCTGAAGATGTATTATGCAGCCTATTTCCCACAATGAAATGTGAAATACTCTTATTCCAGCTATCCTACGAAGAAAATGAATTTTCTTTGTGCCTACTGTGATACAATTCTCAGGCTGTGTCAGTGCAGGGCCAACAAAGCCCAGCTTACAGTGGTTGTCATGGGCACAATGGATTTGGTATATATATAAGTAAGCAGACTAATGTTGCTGTCCCTGGCTGAGTCTTACTCTTCCTATCTTCCTCGCAGCGGGCGGACAAAAAAACAGAAACACGCGCAGGACAGTGTAACAATCCTGCAGCAAATCCACATGTTCAGGTTTTGATAACACCAGCCGCTTGTCATTTTTTGGGGCGTTTCTGTTATTTTTTGTCCTACCCCGCTATCACGGAATGCAAGCCGAGTAAACTGTTGTTTAATTTTTATACAGTGCTCACTTCCTCTAATCCCTAAAAAATTATTATAAAGATCCCCACCAGCGTACCTACAGGTGTGTGTGCTGTGGATTAAAAGCTTCTATAAGTGATTTAACAGGCAGAAAATGATAGCAGTAATGTGGAGATCAAGGTTTTAATGTACTGCTGCTGATAAGAGTAGAGAAGAGAAGCACAGTTTGTTAAAGTGTACTAAATAGGTCATATATGGGATGTGTAAGTGGATTACTCAATCTTTTTTTATAGAAAGGTATTTAGGATGTACTATTTTAGACAATAGAAAGCACATCAAAGAGATTTTTTCAAAATCTACATGCTTTGTATGCTTGTAGGGAATCTGTTTTGGGGTATTAAAACCCTTTAAGGATAGTCAAGGACAGTTGTCAAAGTTAAAATTGGAATTCTATACACTGAAAAGAAGAAGCAAAGAAAATCCAATGCAAATACAGCAGCACTGTAATTGTAGTGCATATTTGCACAGTGTAGAAAGTGGGATGCATAGGGATCTTTATTTCTGGGATGTTTGTGCCTATCTGATTTCAATTTCACTTTTACCACTGAAGGTTGCCTGTGATCACATCAATCAACATGTGGACCGAGGATGCGAGTGAGAGCTCATGGTTCTCATACTGATGGTGTTTTTTTTTTTTCATACCCATCTACCTTCTTTCAAGTATCTGTTCTCATCTCTTCTCCAACTTGCTTCAACACAAGGGAATGGGTTCTTGTATAAGGTCAAATATGATATATGTGGGGATTGAATTATTGATGCATATCTACCTGGCTTCTACGATGGCTTTTCCCAGAAGGTGAGTTTAAGTCTTTCAAAGGTTCAGCATCACTAACTTTGCAGACAGATACCATCCTCAATTTTTTGTTTTGGATTCATAAATGAGGAGGGAATTATGTCAGGCACCGTGAAGTCAGTCAAGTCTATTTATATTTAACAGTTTCATTAATATAAAATATATATATCAGAGCACAGATCTAAAAGGTGGAGAGCCTGTGGAGAAAAGAGCAGTCTCAAAGTAGAAATGGCAATCAACCACCTTTTGTGTTGATTCAAGATAACTCACGATAATAATATGTTTTTCAAAGCGCTGTTTGATTACAAATCCAAATAGGAAATTTTGTTTTGACCGAATGTAGAGTTTTACACATTGTACTTTTTATTCAGGGCATGAATCAGCAGCATGTGATTTGTCACCAAGGATTACATGATTGAAAGCTGGAAAATCAATTCCGGTCAAAACTATATTTTCTAAACCGACAAAAAGTCTGTCAAACAAACAAAAATGATATTTTCTAAGCCGACAATAACAAATATCAATATCAAAATCTAAGAACTACCTTTCTTGTTTTTCCCACTGAAAGCCTACAGGGCTTGCCGAGACCTGTGGAAAGAAAGAAAAAGAAAAAAGTCAATGAGTCACACTGAACTTGAGATTCTTGCTTGATATCTTCAGCAAATTTATCTTCTCCAATTCGGTTTTCTCTTCTAATGCACTTGAATTCTTGAAACAACTTCACAGTAATTGGTCACCAGTGGAAAAGGGTGTTTGGCAGTCAAGGCAAAAACAACTTTTAATTAATTTTTACAAAGCAAAGCACATGCAATCAAAATGGTGCAGTCTATTTGGTTTGTTTATAGTAATAGACTGTATATTATGATTTACTTATTTTTTTACAAATTATAAATGTCATTTTGCATTTCACAGTTATCAGTAACAGATTTTGCCCAGTCTTGGCATAACAAAACAGTGATGGGTCCTTGTACCCAAGGGGGTACTTCAGCAGTTGCCAGGGGATACAGAGTGTATTGTGATTGCAGGTTGTAGAGTGACTCAACCAATATGAATAAATAAAATTTACTTTTTGATTTAAGAATAAATAAATAAATTCACATATTGAGTCAGCTGTAACAACTGAACATACTGTACGTGTTGCGATTGAGAGTACTGTTAGCACGGTTCGCTAAAAGTATTTGATAAATGGTTGAAATAGATACTTAAAAGTTCAACCATTTCAGGGTACAACCACAGCTGCAGTTACAATCGTCACCATTGTGAGACAACTGACCAACTAACAAATAATAACAAAATACATATTACTCACCAATGAAGACTCATACTAGTCCAACGACTGATACGACAAAACAGTCTTGTTTGGCAAAGGTCCAGTTGATCCAATCCGGTAAAATATTGAATTCAACACACATTATTACATTGATAAATATTCACGAACAGCTGGTGCATCATTTAATACAAGCTGACAGATCCTAATGTTAATGTTCCAACATATCCGTTGTCCTTGCAACCTTATTGATTGGCTACATCATGGTGTCAAAATGGTGGCTGCACTTAGACCTTTCGATTGACACCTCATTTAACCCAATAGGAGCTGGTTCCAGGTCCTGTCCACAGCCTACACTAGCCAACAAGAGTTGAAAGGAGACGACTGCCCCTCTTCTTTCATGTAAAGCTCGAGCCAATAAAAACAGATTCTGAAAATGACAATATGCAGTTTCAGTGGTTTTCAGCACGGAAATTATGTAGATATAAATAATATAAATAGTTTGCTGGGATTTACTTTTTATATGAACCTGCTTTTCCACCATAGCACTTGTTTGACTCTTTTAAATGCATAAAGTTTAGTTTCAACAAGAGAACAAAGCACTATAATGTGTTTATGCTTCAGTTACTCTGAAGGCTTATACTGTGTCTCTAGATGGCCTTTTTGTGAAGACACCGACAAATATAATTAGAGAAACATTTCGAAAATATTCTCTTTCTTGTGGTTTTGTTATTAAATTTTCAATTGGACTAGATAAGGTTC
This sequence comes from Scomber scombrus, assembly GCF_963691925.1. Taxonomy (NCBI): domain Eukaryota; kingdom Metazoa; phylum Chordata; class Actinopteri; order Scombriformes; family Scombridae; genus Scomber; species Scomber scombrus. Next base: position 7,112,185 of record NC_084980.1, read on the forward strand.
TATGCTGTGGTTCCATCGTGTTTTCCACTTAATAAGTCACAGCTATAGGTCATCTGCAAGCATCTGTTTGCAAAAAAACGTATTTTTCAATGTGTTCAAAGTTCTATTACTCAATGCCAGTAGCACTTGCAGTAATTCTGACTGTTGGGGAATTTCTTTCAAAAGAGACAAAATCAAAATCAACAACCTAATGGTTCAAGAAAAGCTTTCAATGTACTTTAGGTATACATTGGATGGGTGTTTCAAACTAATTTTACAGGAGTTTAAAGGAATGTTAAGTTGTTAAAAGTAACAGATAAACAGTTGAATTCGGTAGCTAAAAGTAATGGATAAATGGTTGAAATAAAGCCAAAAGTCATGGACAAATGCTTGAAATGAGCAGCTACTGCCACCATAAGTGGTTATAGTACAAATGCAAAGTTGACCCTAAACATTAGTTCATGTACTAAACCAATTTATATAAATAAGTGTTAAATAACATCCTATTTAAATCAATTCAAATGAACACATTTTGAATGTGATAGGTGATGTTGGTGTTGCTGCCGTGGTGATGCTCTTCTAAATGATACTCCAGCACCGATGTGTGTCCTTCATCCTTCACCGTCACGGTGGCTGCTTCCTTCCCATCATCCCTCAGCAGGCGGATGTCATATAGTGAAATGTGAATGGCTGCACAGGATTGCAGACCTTGGCAGCACTTCTGATAACTGCTAAGTATCAAGCCACTGAACACTGAACACTGAATCTGCCTCCCTCTGCTCCCGCTGACCTCCGACACGAATGGATCACAGACACAACAATAATACAAATAGGTTCAGAGAGGTTAACTAGGAATGTAATTGCTTTATCATTTGCAAGGGTTAAATCTAGTCATGTAGCAAGCATACTGCTATTTTTAGGTTAGGAAATCCTCAAAATACATTTAAAGTAGAAGAAGAATTATAATAAAAAAAATTGGAGTTTCTCTAATGGAATTTGAAAAGGTTTGTTAAGACCAAGTATTATTCTGGAAAGCAGCGTGTAATCCTTCTCTAGAGGTACTAGTGTGAAAGAACACAATAATCCACTGCATATAAATTGAAAATGTCATAATGCCTATATTGCCTTGAAGCCTTTAACACCTGTTCATCTAAATTTAAACAGCCTATTTTTAATGGCTAGACTGAAATGATTTTGGACATACTGGTCTGTATTAAAGATAAATGTATATTTTCAAAGCTGCACATATCCATGTTTTTATATGAATTATGGACCAAAAAACTATGCGTAATGTGGTTGGATTCGCTCATAGTGACGCACCCACAGAAAATTAAATTCCTACTCTGCAGGTCCCCTCAGCTCTATGGAGCGTTTTAGTGCCTTTCGACTCACTGTTTTGGTTTTACGACCTGCAACTTTTCGGTTTTGGTTCACTCACTGCTTTTATCAACCTCATTTTCAGGTGCAGCAGGCAATGAAGGCTCCACATCAAGATATGTCAGCACTTTTGTCAGTCCATTAGTTGTAAATACTGTTCAGAAACATTAAAAATCACACAGCATCGAGTGGTGAACTTGACGATAAAGCAGTCGGTCGTCTTTCTGATTACCATTCAAACGAAAGTGAAAGAAAAACATTAAGGCCTGCTGAGCTGAAGCTGAACTCATACTGTACGTCAACACAGGAAATTATTTACTGCAATATATAATCTCTGGGTCCTTAAATAACCAAACTCACCTTGATATCTCCTTATGCACTCAGAGCAGGTCGAAATTGAGTTGTTGCCCCAATAAATTGTACAGTGCCAATGGTACTATAGAAGCATGAAATGGATATCGATCCCCTTTGTGTGCTTCTACGTTCTAGCAAGGAGTTGTAGATGTTAGTCTCAGGTAATTATTCCACAAGACTCAACTTGCTATATGTCTTCTTTGATTGTATGACAATATAAGTTTAGAGTAAAAGTAAGTTCCTTTATAACCAATTCTAAAAAGGTATGTACTGAAGACTTGTATGGTCTGTTGGTTAACTCGTTTAATCATATTTTACAAATATTATTATATTTTTTCCACAATGTAGAATATTTTAGGTGTTTAATAGCACTTTGTTGAGGCTGCATCTGTTAGCAAGTGAATCTTCTTTGTGGAGTAGAGAGGTTTTCATATGCAAATAACCAATATCAAGGATTCACATTTACTTGATGGGATTCTGAAATCCAACATTATCAGTAAACGCACCATTAGGACTTCACGTCAGACTGTCAAAGTCAGACTCCAAGGCTTCGAGAAATAAATTTCTAAAGTTTAATAAACAGAGATAAGTGCTTTACGTCATTCAAGGGTGATTGCTCAGTCATGCAAATAGATATGAACCGTAGCTGCATTGTGTTATTCTGATGTTTTTCTCAGCATGGAAGACAGTTGTGTACAAGTGTTAAAATGGTCCCTTTTGAAAGTAGTTCATCAGTTGTCTTCTTGCAAAAACATTCCATTGTGTTGCATTGTATTTCTGAGAAAAAATGAGAAATAGGCTCAAACTTTTTCATAACATTTTGGATATATATGTTAATTTTACCAGTGTGTCAGGAAAGTGCCAAATGACAGCATGTAGTCCTTTTGTTTCTTTTTCTTCCTTTTTTGGTAAGGAGATAATCAAAATCATATGCATGATAGGCTCCTCTCTATGCTTGGTGCCCATTTTTATTTTCTATGCATTTTCTTGCAAACGATGAGAACACAATGCATCTTGACCCAATTGGACCACATTGCAGGAATGCTGCTCCATGCCGGCAATGACATTTAAAATCACAATCCTTATTGTTGGGGGAGCTGAACCATGACGTAGCCTCATCAGTAAATGGTCAAAACAGTCTCTTTTCTTTTCGGGCATTTTCCATGACTGTTTCAATGGCAAACAGCTATTCTGCCACTATTTAAAGAAATCCAATTTATTGACAATTAAATGTTAGCAGGACTGAAAATTATTTGGAAATGCTTTCTCTCTCTTTCCTTGTATTACATTTATAGCGCATTGCAAACATAACTATGTGTGTCTCACAATGGATGTTTGAAGAAAGAACATAGTATCTCCAAATCTGCCATTCTAATTTTTATTCAATGGTTCTTTCAATAACTTAACCCACCCCAGTGACATGAGGTATCAGCCATGTTTGCAGACAGGTGTGGGCTTGAGGGTTTGGCTCAACAAAAGTTGTTATTTAATGTCTGTTTCTGTGCCTTATGGAACAATCTGTTCTCCGATCCTTAGATAAAGTTAATGAATATAAACAAAGTGTCTCTTGTGGTAAATGCAGTTGGGGGTTACAAAACTTCCTCTGCCAGAGCTAATTGGAATATTAATATACGGCTATTGTTTTGCTGTCACATCTGCCTCAGTAACATCCCCTGACACTGCCTCCACTTCCCATTCTGTGTCTCCCTAACCTGTTGTCACATCCCTGGTGGCTCTCTCCCTCTCTCTCGCTGTGTATCTGTGAGTGTCTGAATGGAAGCAGGTGTGCTGGAGTCAGAGCAGAGCCACACCACCAGCTGCACTTCATCTCAATAATCACATCATCTCCAAATACTCAGCCCTGCCCCTTCCACTCTGCCAGATCATAGGCTCTGGTAGCAGACAGTTTGCTGCACTTCAAGCCAAATTGTTTATCAGTTTGGTGATTTAGTATTTTGTTTGTGTGTGTGTGTTCTCCATTACTCATTTTGTTCTCCATTTCTCTTATAATCCTGTATCCTATCCCTCCTCTGGTCAATCCTGATGCTCTGCCCTCTGCATTACTCAGTCCCCTCGGATCCCATGCTGGACCTGCTTCTTTGGCCCCTAACCGCCCCTACCCCATTGGTAGTTTCTGACTCTCAGCTACCAGCTCAAGCTTTCCCTATAACTTGCAGCCCATCCTCTCCGTGCTCTGCATTAAATATCTTTTTACCTTATTCATGTCTTCTCATCTTTGTCTGCACCTTGATACGCCTGTTCTGCAGCCTCATGTAGCACTTACTTACAATAAAGGGTTTCTTACAGTCCCTAAAATTACATTACCATAGGTATAATGGCATTGTGATGCAACATAATACCTGACATTTTATGACATTTGGATTCATACTTATTTTGAGATACTTATAACAGTATTTTTACTCCAACAATATATATATGACTTTTATGTTGGCTTCAGTGTGCAGCACAGCACAGAGGTGTCAAAAATTATACTAGCTCAAGATTTTGAGTTAGTATAATTTTGATGCTGATATTGATATATACACAATCACATATATATCCATGGCTTTATCCTAATCTTATTATTTCAACACAATAAAACCAGAACTAATATACTGGAACAGGCAAAATGTTTAGCAACTGCTCACCATCCATTTATGAAGCTTGCCACATTTATTTCATCATTCATTTGATTATTTTTCATAATAGAAGTATTTCGCTTTTACTGAATACTGGATGATCTAATTGTTCTAAAGCAGCATGTCTCCATCTCAAGGTGTTCCCCTGAGTTCATTACGTCACTTAATTTAGCTTATATGAAAAGATACTCAATGTAATTTCCTTGCTTATCTTCTACTTGTAAAACCTTTTGTGTTAAGCCTCTGTACTTACTTAAAATTAGCTGTAACACCAGTATTGCTAAGTTATGCTTACTCAACTCTCTTTTAAAGTTACACACTGTGGTGAGCAGGTGAGAAATTAAAACTTGTGAGGTAAATATAAAAAATGTGTCACTGTAGTCTATTTGTTATGCTAATGTATCCCATATGTATCCCTTATTTGTCTCTCAAACTGAAATCTGTTTTTAAATAGTCAAAATTATTATTATTCACTTTTTAAGAATGCAACATGAAATAACATTAAACTGTTTGTTACTTTGGTTTTTAATCACACAAATGATGTGAGAGGTATATTTAACTTAAATTAACACTATGGGCCCACACTCACTCAGCAAACAAAAACTAGCAGATATTAAAATAAATGAAAATAAAGCCCTTCTTACAGTCCTGATGTAAAGCTTGGGAGCAGAGAGGCCCAAACCTGTATGACTGTTTCACTCAAAAGAGCATAAAATAAAAGAGTAGTATATTAATCCAGTGTTTAGAATCCAATCTGCAGTTTTTACCTGTCTGTTGATCCTCTCTGAAGAGAACAGCTGGTAAAAAGGTGTCCCAAGATGGCGTGGTCTCTGCAGCTTCAACTTCCTCTCTGCCTCGGATTGAGACAAGACAGCAGGTGGTGTGGTCTCCATAGCATTACCAGTCTCTCTGTATTGGGTGGAAAACTGTGGCAAGCGGCAATCATGTATCCAGATATAGCGGGTCCCTTCAGTATAGTCCATGGCTGTATAAAGAGAACTGGATGCGGTGTTGGAGGCAGCACCCCGTTCATTCCTTGTGAAAGCACCCTAATGAAAGCTGCTCAGTGGTGCATGAAACGAAGGTTACGATATTGTAACCCTAGTTATAGTAGCACAGGCGGAGCCCTCTACTGGACTCTATGGGTATAACCCTCCTCCAATCGCGTACACGCGATGGCCCACTGAAAATTAGCATGTACGTAGCCAACCAATAGGGCATGTCTACCTGACCCGCCCTCTCCAGCGGGTATATAAGCAGGTGCATCGCCATCTGCCCTCATTCCACCAAACTTCAGCGTAAGGCGAAAGAGTGGCAGGGCCCTATGTAGAGGGCTCCGTCTGTGCTAATATAACTACGGTTACAATATCGTAACCTTCATTATATCTCACACAGGCTTCGCCCTCTACTGGACTCTATGGGTACAGTAGGCAAAGCCCGATCTACGTACTCCCTGCCGCGGGAGAGGCTCCACCCACTGACCAAGCCACCTACCGGTTAGGTACCAAGACCCAGTCACCACTTTCTTGATCTTAGCCGCCCTGCGGAGTGATGACGGATCCAACTCCATCCCAGTTAGCAACACCTGGCTGGACTGGATGAGGTTGTGGTCTAACCTCGCAGGGGTCTCCATCATTAGACCTCCTGCACACCTCATTGATCGAGTCCTAGCAGAGCACGACGCCCTGTAGGGGTCAAGCATAAAACACCTGACACGACCCTCCTCTCACAGGTCCTGTGTCCCTACAGTGAGCACAGACCTTGAAAAGGAACCCGACACATCCAAGAGATAGAACCTTATGAACGGGCAGGGTGTAGACCACGATGCTGCCGTACATATGTCCTCAACACTCGCACCACTGAACAGGGCCGTAGACGCTGCCACACCTCGCGTGGAGTGCGCCCGGACCACAGTGGGGGGATCCCGGCTCGCTTGACTGTAGGCTGAGAAGATAAACTTACACAGCCACCTCGCCAATCGTTTCTTGGACAGGGCTCTGCCAGCCGTACCGTCACCATAACACACCAACAACTGGTTGGTTATCCTGACGGTGGCCGTGCGGTCGACATAATATGTCAATAAGCTGAAAAGCCTCCAATTGGATAACCCTATACCGAAATGAACTCCTTATGTTATGGCTATATAACTTGGCTGACGTCAGAGCAAGCAGCAATGCTGTCTTGAATGACACATTACCATAGGTATAATGGCATTGTGATGCAACATAATACCTGACATTTTATGACATTTGGATTCATACTTATTTTGAGATACTTATAACAGTATTGTTACTCCAACAATATATATATGACTTTTATGTTGGCTTCAGTGTGCAGCACAGCACAGAGGTGTCAAAAATTATACTAGCTCAAGATTTTGAGTTAGTATAATTTTGATGCTGATATTGATATATACACAATCACATATATATCCATGGCTTTATCCTAATCTTATTATTTCAACACAATAAAACCAGAACTAATATACTGGAACAGGCAAAATGTTTAGCAACTGCTCACCATCCATTTATGAAGCTTGCCACATTTATTTCATCATTCATTTGATTATTTTTCATAATAGAAGTATTTCGCTTTTACTGAATACTGGATGATCTAATTGTTCTAAAGCAGCATGTCTCCATCTCAAGGTGTTCCCCTGAGTTCATTACGTCACTTAATTTAGCTTATATGAAAAGATACTCAATGTAATTTCCTTGCATATCTTCTATATATGTTATGGCTATATAACTTGGCTGACGTCAGAGCAAGCAGCAATGCTGTCTTGAATGACAACGCTCTTAAGGAAGAGCACTCCAAAGGCTCATAGGCGTCCCTCATGAGGGCCTCGAGCACCAATGGCAATTCCCACCTTGATAGTCGCGTGAGATAGCCCTCTATCAACCAAAAGTGTACGTCTGGACTCCGACAGAACAGACTGACAGAGTTGAGCACAATCCCCAAGTACTCGGCCCGCTGGCTTGGTTGGGGGGTGCTCTTTTTCCAGTTGATGGCGAATCCCAACTTGGTCAGCTGTGGAGCGGCTTTCAAAAAGCTGTGGTACATCATTTCGGCCCTCTCCGCCGCCAAACCCGCCATTAAAGGGAGTTTGGCCCATGGGGGCCCTCTGTGAAAGGGTTGAGTCATTCCTGACGCACCAGGCCCGCCGTCCGAGCTCCCGGGATCGGGGTGGTTGAGCCTGGCCGTAAAACCCTTGACGGAGACGGCTCACTGTCTTCGGAGGCAGTGGTGGGGGCAGGGGGAGCCCAACCGACTCCGCTGCTCTCGTCATGACCTTCGGGAAGTCAAGCTCAATTGAAGCGGCGCCGGAGACAGCCGAGGTGTCAGATAGAGAGAGCTCCTTAACGCAGTCCTCGTCTCCTCGGGCTGGCGGGAAGGTTGAAGCGGGCCTGGTCAGCGATGCTTCCTCAGGTATGGTGGTGGTGTGCGTAGGAGCGGCGTCCTCCTCCTCCATGGCGTCTTCCCCATACTCCCGCTCCTCCTCGTCACTGGCGTCAGGGGACAAGTCAAGTAGAGTTTGGCCGGAGAAGAAGTTGGCTCGCTGCTGGCGACGGACACGGGGGATGTCTCTGCAGCACGGCGATGGCATGCTCCATTCCGAGACACTCGAAGCAGAGTAGATGCAGGTCTGTCGGAGCGATGATACCGCTGGGACAGGCCGGACAGTGGCGTTGATCTTGTAGCGGCGACTCCATCTTAGGCAATGCTGTGTCAGTGGGCCATCGCGTGTACGCGATTGGAGGAGGGTTATACCCATAGAGTCCAGTAGACGGCGAAGCCTGTGTGAGATATAACTAAAACATGTTCTTCTGGGTTCTTCCTCTTCCACTTTGCTTCTGTATCACTGGGCCCATGGAGCAAGCAGCTCCATCTAACTTAAATGTGGCTAAAACGATCAAATGGTTCAGCTCTCCTGGACTGTCGAAGTGAGATCGAACATAATGGATCAAATTCTGATAGTAAAACGTCTCACTTCGCAGGGTTTGTGACACTAGGAGAAATGTATCTGCTGATTTACAGACCTCTCTTTCACAAAGTAAGTCTATGGGGAAAAGTATTTTTGGGCCCTAATGAGCTAAAATATGTGTGCAAAGCTAATTCACAAATGCGACACATTTCATGATGTAAAAAGTAATGTACTTTAGGTACAACTTAACTACATCTGTGTGTTTTTAAAACTTGTTTAATATACTCTTTTTAATCTTTAACAAAATAGCTTTTAACCCTATTTTAACCACATTCATGAAATGTCTTTTAAACTTATTTAAACATAGTTATCTAACATTTGCATTACAATATATGATATTTTAAACCTATTTTTTAAAAACTTGTTACAAAAATGAACTGTAAAAGCTGCACATTGGGTCCTGTTTGTAGTTAACGTAACATGTGCTATACTGCATCTTTTACTTAAACAGTGGGTTGAAACAGAAATAAAAAAATAAAGAAATGTGTTTATTTTGTGAGCTCTTGTTTCAAGTCATTTTATAGTTTATTAATTGTCATAGTGGTGAAAATTAAGTGATAACCCAAATTTACAGTAAATATATTCTCTAGGTTTAATGTGAAGTCTTGTACCTTTTACAGTGTGTTAAATGTTATGTATATGGAGGAGTTCATATCTGTAGCACCACAGCCGGGCAAGCCTGTGCCCTTCATTTCCAGCCTCGTCATGCTCTCTTCAGCGAGTGAGAGGTACTCTGTAGTTAGTCACGCTGGATCTTATGGTGGAAACAGGATCTGGCAGCAAGGTACCATTTCATTTCATTTCATGTCATGTTTTGTTTTGTTGTTGTTTTGATTTTTATCTACCGTTACTATAGAAACATAGAGGCAAATTATGCCTTCCACAGTTTATGGTGGACCTGTTACAGACTAAATGAACCACAACAGTTTAAAATTATGAAATTATGCTTCTCAATACGTAGAAAAAAGGGATGCGTTAGTTTCTTTCATGCAATTGGTCTGAGTGAATAAGAATAGCACAATATTTTAATGGGAACTGTGCACTTGTGCATCACTTGGCCTTCATACCAATTGTCACAGAGCTCAGAAGGGTTTCTTATCCTTCAGCCTGGCCCTCCATTTCCATTTTTCACTGATGCCCTATTATGTGTAGCAGCTGTCAACAAGGTGAGTTCATATGTATTGATTGTAGGTGCCCTTAAATGGCAAGACTTGAGGGAACAGCTACAGAAATGTAATGTTTAATGCATGTGGACATAAGCAGAGATTGGACTGTTTTCATATTAAATGGGCAAAAACATACACACATATACATGCACATACACACAGCTTCAGATGCAAATGCATGAATGCGAAGCTATTTAAATCCTGTTTTTCTCTGTGTGGAACCCTGTGGTGACTAGCAACAACATTCTGTTTTTCTCCACTTTTTCTCCAAACTATCTCCTTGTTGTTTGGTCAGACAAAAGGAACAATTCTATGAGCATGAATGGGGACACACACACACACACACACACACACACACACACACACACACACACACACACACACACACACACACACACACACACACACACACACACACACACACACACACACACAAGCAATACATAACGGAAAGAACATATTTCACACAGGGTTGACCTCCATCTAGTGGCAGAACTGATTCCACTCGAAACGCATTAAGATTAATGACTGAGTCCCTGCAACAGCCACACAACACAATGGTGACACTAAACTAAACTAGAATGGGCTGAACAGATTAGAAATCACTCGATTAATGTTTTGCTGGTTGAGGAGGTTGACGTACAGGATATATAGGATTTTATATATAAGCGGATTTCCATAAAATATCTCAAAAACGCAAAAAATAAATAAATAAAATAAAGACACAAATGGAAATCGTAACACATCTGAATTTAAAACCTTGTTGATACTTCAGCACACCACCAAAATTACCACCACCAAAATTTGGTGCCTCCTAACACAAATAATTGGTCATTTATAAAGGCTTCCTTCAGAATCTTTTGTAATTTCACCAGTTTTTAAAACTATATTACATTTATAAGCTGGTAAAAACTTTATGCATCACTGCAAATATTTAATTATTCATTAAAAATGGAAAATCTCTCGGTAAGAGATCAAATATTTGATTATTTATGAGGCTAAATAAGCAAAAGATTTAGAAAGATTGTCATGAAAAAGTGTTCACATGCATATTTGGGCTTATTAAATTGGGTGTTTTTCCAGTTGGAATATATATATATATATATATATATATATATAACAATGTATAGAGTAGTTAGAGTAAAGCAAGTTATAACATAGGACAAAATAAAGGGATGGGATGAAACTTAATATAGAGATTAAACAACACAACATGACACAACTGATTAAACAGTACTAAAAACAGATAATCACACTAAAATAAGGCTAAAGAAAAGAACTGACATAGTCAGAGTCCTCAATTTAAAATTCATTTTTAAGACTATTCCAAGTGTCGTGAGTAGAAAACATGAAGAATATGTTTACCCTGTGTGTACATACATTAAAACAGTTTCTTTCGATTCAAATGTTTTGCAACAAATCCCCTGAGCAACCTCCACCAGCTTCAGCAACTTCGACCATAAATGATAAAAGCTCTGCAAAGCGATATATAATATCTGTGGTGATGTTTGTCTGCTGTGAAATAACCTAATGGTTTTTTAAAGACAGTGTGGGCTCTTTTAAAGAGAAATTTGACTCAAAAATGATAAAACATTTAAAAATGTGCTCTTGGAAAAACCACAATTCAAGGCCAAAACACAGTATTCACCTCATTCCGAGAGTTGTTTATTCACTGAGAGTTCATTCTGATTCTGCAAGTACTGTGTGTGATACATGACACCACAAGGAAACACTGAAACTTTGTCATTTATTTCACTATGTCACAAACAACAAAATGGCCTTCCTACATATGAAGGTGAGACCTAAGTTACTGTTAAGACTTCCAGGCTCTAGTTGGTTACACAGCTTACGACTGTCTCATTAGCCTGTTCAATTTCCAATTCTAACATGTCATTTGCGGTTCAGTGAGAGAACAGACTGTTCAAGTGTGAAATGTAGTGCTGTTTGTTTCAGAGTTCATTTACAAACTCTTTCAAATGCTTTGCGAGGCATGCCTCATAATTAGGTTCATAGTGTCTGAATTGGTTTCCATCAGACAGAATGTATTATATGCTTATATGTGCTAATGAGCTACTCAATTATCTAGTTGTGAAATAAACACTAGATCTACAAAAATAGCTGATCTGAAAACATTACTGTGTCACTCCCATGGGCTGTTAATGCAGATAAGACTTTGAGTTACAATCCACACCATAACTCAGTAATTCCCCACCAACGCAATCCAGGCACCAAAAAGAAAGTCTATCATTTTTTGTCTTATTTTCTTTGCATTTGTGGTGAAATTACATTTTCTGAAAGCTAAATTTTAATGGAGCAGTTATTCAAAGGACAGCTGCTTATGAACTCAATTAACTAAAAAGTGTCCATAATGAATATTTTAATATTAACAGTGGATCACACAACTATTTGTATGTGTAAGGTGTCGCTCATAAACACAAAATAATCAGCTGAATCCGCAGTTTTTGTCAGATCTATGGGGCATTTGAGTGTCTTTCAGCATGCTTTTTCTCAGCTTGCTGTTTTGGTTTTGGATGATTCTCACCGTTCTCATCCTCTTCATTTTCAGCAACAGCAATAGGCAACTGCATTCAGCCACAAAGCTTTGAAAACCCACTGTATGCTGCCATACCAATGCTCTATGCGGTGTTTGAGCATCTTTCAGCTTGCTCTCTTTCAGCTGTTTTGGTTTTGTTGCCCAAAACCTAACTGTTTTGGTTGATTCTCACTGCTCTCATCATCGTCATTTTCAGCAGCAGTAGGCAGCTGCGTTCAGCTAAAAAGCTTTGAAAACCCTTTGTATGCTGCAAGTCCAATGCTAAATGACAGACAGGCATAGATAGCGACATGTGTAGGAGTGAATATAGTGAAGCAGTTGGAAGCAAAAGAACCCGATATTTCCTTCAGGAGTTAGTGTAGGCCAAAAAATGTAAAAGGAGAATAATGGCCAGAGCACAACTCCAAATGAAATCTGCTGAATGTTTTAATAGGCAACTGTTTGCTAACATGTTTGCCCTAAAAACTGGTTGATGAGGTCAGTGTTGTGTTTACAGCTTGTTTACGCTGCCCCCAAGTGGCCAAAAAAATCTGTTAACGTAGTACTCAAATAATTAACTAAGAACGTCATCTCCATTTTCCCTTTAATTAGTACAAAATTGCATAATTCTTTACAGAGCACTTTACAGAATACTGACAAACGAAATGAAGCATAATTATCCAAAACTCTGGAGAGTGTAGACTCTACCCATTTTGCTAAAATCTTTAAATTCCTAGACAAAGTAGAGTAGACATACTTCAGTGTCCTGTGGTAGTGATAGATACAGCTGTACTTCTGAACAAATTAAGTAAAAGGCTGCATAATTATTTGTTGGCAAAGCTGTCTTATATGAAGCTCTTTTATAAACATCTCAAGACTATAACAGTGGCAAAGTAGCAGTTTAAAGCAGTATGCAATATAAACAAAATAACTGGAGAGCCAGCATATGTGATGTGCAGTTAACTAACACAAAATTACATTCAGTTACAAAGAGTGACAAAAACAACACTGCAAATATAAAATAGGATTTATGGTATTTTTCTGAATTCAGCACATATGGGCGCTCTGGGGATTCTTGTTGAGGAAAACGACAGCAGCGTTTTGCAGGTCACTGACATCCCCTGAGTACTCCTGTGGGAGACAGAAAGAAAAATGAGCACTGTAATCGCTACAGCATATTCTCGATTATGGTGTTTTTTAAAAGTGTATGATATGTCGTGACAGATGTTTTTACAAGGGCTTACACTGAGCCTCGTTTTCACTCCCTCCATTTGTCTTTGTCCAGGATGCCTCTCTGGAATTGGACAGTAAGGATCTTTAAGACATAAATAGAGCAAATAATCTGACTTAATCTTACAAATATTTTAAAATGATTATACCATACTGTTGTTGCTCTCATTAGAATTAATGAATGCATTTACAATACGACTTAACACGTCTTTAAGAAGATTAGAGGCCAAGAATTAATATTTAAAATATGAAGAAATGAGAAGTAGCCTTACTGTGCAGTTTCCACATCTTCCTTGCAAATATGGCCAAGCCAACAAGAAGCATGAATGACGCACACACGAGCAAAGACTCCAGGATGTGACTAAGACAGAGACATAAATATACCATGGTCTGAACACAAGATAATCCAACATTAAAAGCAGCTAAGGCGTACACTGCATCTGTTCTTACATAGTAACATTAAAGCGAAGATGATAAAAGATAAATGTTCCTGAGCTGGGAAAGAATGGTAATGATCATTATCTGTGCATGACTGAGATTAGCTTGCATGAACTCCATCATGGTGTTACGGATAAGCATCGCTAATGATTAATAGTGTAAAAGGCATCAAATTAAACATGGACAGACCAGCACTCAGATGTTCTATCAGTAAATTTAGGTGGAAGGCCACATTGCAATAAGGTGCAAATAAGTATCGCTATTGTTCCACTGCTTTTAAGAGCATATTTACATGAACATATTTAAAGATATGCTGCCATACATTTCTCAAAAATGGTTCTATCATAAAGACCTGCTTTATTCTTACCTGTGACCGTTCCAAGACTCCTTTGTGATGGGTTTGGGGGGAGGCAGGTATGCAACAGATTGACTTGATGTAGCAGAGGACATCACAGACACTGCAGCTGAAGATAAAGATATTGTACGTAGCTTAAAAATGTCATACTATTATAAGCAAAGGAGTATTTGCACCCAAAGCCACAGAGTTCATAGAATTAATTTAGCTGATAAGCGAATTGAAACAATGGCTGCCTTGTACAGCTGGAGACCTGCGAGCCTCTGCCATCTGTTACCCACACATATTGATCTGTATAGCTGCACTTGCCTTCTTCTAATTCCCGCAGGTGGGGAATTAGCAATGCAGTCACAGCATTGTGTTGAATTTCATGCCTACAATGCCTGGTTTAATAATGATGTCATCAGGTTACTCCACATGGTATACTGATGTGTCTGGCTTTCACCTATACCAGGCTCCACTGATTTCTTGTGAGACTGTGAGAGTGTTTTTTTTAGGCTGGCATTGTTAGGGTTGTTGTTCAGTATGATAACAAGACTAAGAGTGTACAGCCATGCTTATGACTCTGTGCTCACAGAGCTTTGAGCTAAATGCTATGGTCAGCATGCAAATATGCTGACGATGACAACACTAACATGCAGATGTTCAGCATTTTAGTTAGTGTTAGAATGCTCATATTTTGTAATCAGCACTTAACACAAACTCATGCAACTGTTGTTGAGACATTTTCACTCAAAACCACAAATGTCAATCTCAGGGCACAGGGTGAAAGGTCAGGGGGTCAACTGGGTCATTAGGATTCATCCTCATGGTGCTACAAATGTCTGACTAAATCTTTTAGCAATCTATCCAATAGTTGTTGAGATATTTCAATCTGGACCAAAGCAGTCAGACTGACTGAGATAAAATATGTATTTGTTAAGCTGCACTAACCAATATTTTTATATTAACAATGGGTCAAATGACCATGTAATGAGTAGTGAAAGTGGTAATGATGAAAAGTTATGATGAAATCACAGATAATTATTACCCAACTCTGCAGCTCTCTCCAGCTCTACTGAGCATTTTAGTATCTTTAAGTTAATTGTCTTTGTTTTCCGACCTTCATCTGTTTTGCTTCAGTCTCACTGTCATCATGTACCTCATTTCGAACAACAGCAAGCAGCTGTTTTAAGTAAAAACTATCTGCCCAGCACAAAATGGCAGGCAAACTCCACCAGAAATTTAGAGGCCAGATATTTGAAGACAAAAACAGTGCTGAAGGAAGAATAAATACTAGACTTTCATTCATCAGATAGACTGACGTACAATTTCAAATGAATGATAATGTTGCTTCTTATCTGTTGGATGTGTAAATAGGTAATTATTTGCCAAAACTCTTTACATTTACAAGGTAGTGATATGTCAGTGTAGTGTTTACAGCTTGTTATGCTGCACCCAAGTGAACAAGAAAATCAATTAGTACTGCTTTAAATAATAAAACATTCCCTGGTGCACTTTTAACAATGAATCACATTAGAATGGCTTAGTGGCTAAGATTGTGTACATGCCCCCTGAATGCAAAAATTTGATCTGAGAGAAAATATGTGATATATTACGTACATTTTAAGGGCTTTTTGTCAACTTACTGGTCGAAGCTGGAGGTGTGACCAGCACATGCACGGATATCTGCTGCTGTCCTGCAGAGCACCAGTACCAGCCCGTATCTCTCATCTGCAGCTTCTTAAAGGTTATAGTTAAAGACCCAGTTCTGTCATCGTTGATGGCCACTGAAGTGTCCTCGTAGCTCCCGTCAGAGCCCGTTGTCAGACAGGAGCTCCAGTCTCCACTCCGACACCACTTCTTCGAGCTTTCTCTGGTGGTGCACAGGCACAGGGGAGTTGATGAATGCTGACTGCCTGTCACTGTCTGACTTCAATTAGGATCTCAAACAAATAACCATGTTGCTTGGGTATACTGGTGCATTGCTTTTAAGAAATTAGGATTCTAAATATTCTGATAATATCATCAAAAGGAAAATGAAATACCTGTATCTCTCACTGTAGAGGCATTCAACTGTGACACTACCCCCCTCCTCTGCGCTCAGCCTGCTGTTCACCACTGACAAGCCTGCAGGAAATCAATCAACATCCACTGAGAGATTGTACTTGTAATCTAAGCATTTGAAAATGCACAATGGATGTATTACTGTGGATCAATGAAGGATTTTGTGTCCAAAATGAGTCCATCACTCACCGTGTACGGCCTTGATGTTAGTGTAAGCGACGACATCAGCGCTCCATACACCACCTATCTCCACACCACACATGTACCACCCAGAGTCCTCCACCTTCAGGTCTTTCATGCTCACAGTGAACACCAGCTGAACCGGGTCGTCATAAATGCTCACTTTCTCCTCCGCCGAATTGGGTGAACTGGGGTCATCTGTGCGAGCTAAACTGGTGCAGAATTCCCTCATCCTCCCCCGACACCAATATTTTACATAGCTGGTGTACTGAGGCTCGTAATGACACGGGATTGTGAGGGATTTACCCTCCAGGACTGCATGCTCTTCCACAGTGTTTACCCCACTGCAGATGGAGGCTGATGGAGAGAGGAGATGATTGAGTGTTCAACAGTGGCTTCAACTTTAACTTTTAACACTCATGCTGCAATCAGAACAGAACAGTTACTCGCAGTGGACATTCCTTATCTATGATTGCGGAAAAGGGAAAAGAGGCCTTGAGCAATACTTGTACCACATTTATGATGTCAGTTTCATTTCAAGAAAAAGGAAACAAAAACTTCCTTTTTCATACTTCTTCTTCCAAAATTGGATTATCCCACCGCTAAATAACAGGCCTTTGAAGACATGACAAAATAAAGATCAAACATATGCTTGCCAAGAGGCAAAACATAGTATGAACCTTGGCAGAAATGTCAAAAACACGAAAACCTTCTAAAAATGGCAACTTTACAACCTGTCTAGTCAGTCTTTGACAAATTATCCATACAGAAAAAAAAGCTATTATAAGGACAGTATAATTAAGCTCAGAACAATGAAAACTACTTGCTGGAGCTTATGTTTTTAGCGAAAGCATTAGAAACATCCTGCATTAAAGCACCCGCATTTGCCAAAAACCACAATATTAAAGTGAGTGGGTGGCAGCACAGATATTAATCCTCCTAAAAACTCCTTTTTTTAAAATGCATCTACAGAAAAATGCTACTGCAAAAGCTCATTGTACATCTGTAAGCACATGACCTCGGCAGTCATAGTTATTACCTGGGATCCATGGTAACAGGCTGAGGGTGAGTATTAAGAGTTGCGGCATGTTCTAATGTCAGGTTGAGGTTTACTAAGTAGGTCCTGACCGCTGCAATAACACAGACCCCAGGTTCCGCAATTCCAACTTCCTCTTGGTCACATGATCGTAAGTTGGATCCAGATGTTGCAGATGTTAACCATCTAAGTGCCGGCTAGAATATAACAGTGAGGAACACTAAGTCTGAGTTGTCGCTGACTTTCTGTAAATAAGTGGGATCATTCGCATGACATAAAAGTGAAAACAAATTCAAGTTCAATTTGCTTCCACCTAATGCAAAATGTTGTTAAGGTTGTAGTGACCCATATTCTATGATATTAAAGAAATCAAGACCCTAAAGAGTTAGATTAGGAGATCTTTCAATATGAGTATAGTAAATATGAAGCTGGAGCCAGCAGCTGGTTAGCTTACCTTAACATAACAACTTTGAATAGGAGGACACAGTTTATTCATCTCTGTCCAAGGTTAAAATAAAACCTGCCTACCAGCACCTTTAAAGCTCACTAATGATTATATCTTGATTGTTTAATCTCTCCAAAGGCCTAAAGCCAGGCTCGCTGTTTCCCCCTTTTTCAAATCTTTGTTTATCTAAGCCAACTAGCTGCTGGCTGTGGCTTCAAATGAATCGAACGGATGAGAGGACTTTATCTTTTTAAAAACCTTTAACTTTCTACAGGTTTTGGCCTGTAGATTTCAGCATGTCCTTCCTAGTCTTGGATCTCTTATAATTTCAGCATTAGCCATCTTTGTAATACCCTTTTCTCCCAGGCAACCAAATACTGAGTGCCTTCCTTCCTTCCACGGAGAGGATGCTTTTGGCAGGCTGCAACGAAGTGATTTGATTTTGATGGCTGAACACTTTGGATTTGGTCCAGTCTTCATTTGTTGGATTAAGCGTCTACACACAGTCCCCCTCAGCCACTGATTTAACAAACAATTATTCCAACGCTCTCAATTTGCTATGTGAAGGGTGACGAGGATGTCTCTAAAGTCCCTTGCTCTTTGCTTTTGGTTGCAAAGTCTTTCATGGTCATTAATTTCCTAGAAGAATGTTTGGTAACAAATTACAGATTGGTCCTTTAACAGTTTAGGCAGACCTCAGAATAGAAACTTAACTTTCAAGATCCATGACAGGATACTGACAGCCTATAGTAAAAAAAAAACTGGTTTGTTTCTGCTACAGAAAGGTAAGATACTGGAAAATACATGGATATTATTTTGTGGATTGCTGTATTAAAACAGGAGTTCACATAAAAATTCAAGGACAATTTAACCAAACTGTCACAACGTTCCTTCTTTTTAATAGAGTCTTTAAACCTGACTAAAATGTCAGGTAAAAAGGTCTTCAGTGAGTTTAACTACCATCACTCTCCGCACTTTTTTTGAAGGCTCCGACTCTAAAATGTCTTCATATTTCTAATAGTCGGCAACCTTGCATATGTATGCTTTAGATAAAATGGTGCCATGATGCCTCCTAATGTTTGTTTTTATTACTGGGGCTCTGATATACATTGCTTCGTGGTTTGACAGCACTTCCACCCCCCCCCCCCCCACCCCCCCACCCCCCCTCCTGAAGGGCTGCTGCAAGTTAATGAGACTGTTTTCCTTCCACTGAGAGAAGGATCAGTTAAGTCACAATCCAATTAGCCTATAAGTCAGCCCCTTAAAATATTTCCCATTTTCAGGAGGAAATATGGCTCGCTGTCCAATTCCTTCGTAAAGTAAGTCCTATTATTTCCAGCTAACTTCTACTATCTAAAATAATGGTATGGTAGAAGTTAAAATATGTTAAAGGAGCTGGAAAATGAAGGGAGGGTAAATTAAAAACCTTTTACTCCAACAAAGTTCAGGAAGCTTTACTACTCTCTGATATTCCACATGGCCTTAATATAGGGAAGCATGTGCACACAACTACCTTTCTGCCTCTTCATAAAGGAGTCACCGTGTTCCTTGAGGGAGGTGTTTTTCTCTTTAGATATCTTGTAACTCACATTTAAATTCTTACAGGTTGAATATGTCAAATATCTCATTTGCCGGTCCCTGGGAGAACCACTTCATTTATAATTTACAAAGGGAGCAGTGTCACTATTATCTACTTAGTATCTCAAGGTAGGTATGTGCACTCTCTATGTCTGCTATTAAATCAGCATAGGAAAAGATTTAGATCTGACCTTTACAGGAGGAAGCCGGTTTGCCAGACGTGCTTCGCTCCATTTTTCATCTACGCATGCGAGGCAATACATATCCAGTCCAGACAGGTCCTTAACATTCAGATTCCCCCCCAGCCCTTCAGGGACTTTAAAGAGATAATGGCCTAGATGGACCGTGGACACTTTTAAAAAAGACTATATAAATAAATATTAAAAGAGATATTTGAGATTTGCATGGTTCAAGATTCAAAGGAAGGATGTGATGGATTTGTGCTCTTCAGGCAAATCTATCTTTTTGTCTGTAACCTCACATACTCTTCTTCTGTATTTGGTCTAATGTACTATTCATAAAATGTAAATAAATGATTAATTTTCTTTGTTTAAAAAAAAGGATCCTTGAGACCAGAATAGCTCAAATGTACTCAGGTGAGTCCCAAGTGTGTGTGTGTGTGTGTGTGTGTGTGTAGGTGTGCATTGGCTCTGTGCAGTTTAAAGTAATTTGGGGTACCTCCAGAAAAACTAATGGAATCAAAGCCTCTCATTGCTCTGGGTGTAATTTTCTCACTTTCCAATCTAGTAGCACAGCAGAATGCAGAGTAGTAAATCTGTCGCTCAGGTGGGAGTAGTTTGCTGCACAGATTCCAACTCTTATTGGCTGATAAAAAACATGCTGTAGCCTTAATTCTTCAATTTAAAAAGATCTGTGGGGTTCAGAATCAGTTTTAAGAGTTTTTCTTTGTCTGGATACTCTTTAAAACAGACATTGGTTTTCCTGTAGCTCCCAACACTGAAGAGTCCTATATTTTAAGCTGTTATATGTAGGCCCTGTCACAATAATTATCGACTTATCGTACAATAACCTAATTATCTACATCATCATGTCTATATATGGACTTATCGTATGATACATGGACATGTCCGTGATCTTTTTTTTCTCCTCAATATTGCCACATTTCACATTAACAGCTAAGAAGCTATTCATGTCACAATGGCTAAGTTAGTAGTGTCCTCCATTCCTCACTGTGTACGTCCTGAGTGGAGACTGCAGAAGAATTAAAGGTAAATAACTCTGTCCCTATCCATAATGGCAGTCTGTGTTTTTACAGAAGCCTAGCACCCACTCTCCACTCCCTGTCCCTCTTTGCATTATTATGCTTTTATATTATCATTATATCAGTGGTATAAAATGATCTTCAAGTCACAATATCGTTTATCGCGATTATTTCTGAGACAATATATCATAGTTATTGTGACAAGCAAAGTTATGTCAATATACAGGTTATAGGGATTAATCACTCTCGTACTGCTTTGTCTAATGTTTGTGGTATTGCTTTGTGTAATGTACTTCTAATTTTGTAATATAATAAACAAATGTATCTTTTTGCTTAAAATGATGTTCACACTCATGTAATTAGTTTTAAATCATTGCTTTTTAGACCTTCAGATGCAACGCCTGCAAAAGTCTAACCTTCTTTATCCTTCTTGGCTCAAACAGTGTATTATGAAAATAAATTGCTTATTAAAACTAATTGGCGAGGGTACATTTCAAGAATCGCTTCATTTATTCACAAGGTCACATTTTCAGTTGTTTTTATTTCTTTGTCTCAGTGCAAAAGGGAATGCTTTACAAATTTTGACATTTAAAAAAAAAAAGGGGGAAAAAAGAGACTGAAAGAAAATCAACCATTATCAGTAAGAAAATTGTAATGCACCATATGTGACTATGTGCAGCAACATCAGTGTGGGTGTTGGGTTGTACTTTTCCAAATCAATAGCACAAAACCAGATGTAGCATCAGGTCTTCAAGGTGAGTTCTGAAAACATCTCTGGTCTTGATCTATGAAAAAAACGAGGAGGGGGTTGGATTAGTTACAGTGAGGCTATGGACCAAGTAACATAGGAGAGGAAACAGATATAAAGAGAACATAATCGCACCGTTTTCTAAAAAAACAAAAGCAAAATGTGTCATCATGTGGATTTATTGAGAGAAGTAGAAATGAAAGCTAAAGTATCACATGTACTATCTGGAGCTGCTGCACTGACAATGAAGTGATGAACTGGCAGAAATAGTTAATGTGGCTGAGAGCACTCAAAGGATGAGGGTATATTTCTTATTTTACAAACGTAAACCAATACAGTAAAGCATTTATTGCATTTATAAAAAGGTCCATATAAGTATCCTTTAAAACTAATAAAACCTCCCATTTCTTGTCTACGGAGAGACTCTACACTATACACTATACTATGCTGATACATATCACAGCTTTGGGTCACATTTCTCAGATTTCCTTATATGCAAAGATGCTGACTGTGCTTAAAATGTTCCTTTAAAAGTGAGACCAAGTAACTTTTGAAAGAAGAATTAATATAAGCTCCATGATAGGGAAAAGTTGAATTCATGGGGAATAAAACTTTTGCTTGATCAAATCAATAAATTCAGAGGTGCTGCTGTTACAAGATAAAGCAGTCTGGTATGGTGGGAGATGTTAACTAATGGCAGTCATTTGGCTGACTTGATGTGTCTCTTCTACCTGACCTATTGTTGAACTATATTTAACTCACCTGCACCTACCCTGTAATTGCCACAGTGTCAAAACTGACAGTCTTGCCTTAAACTGATTGTGTTCATCATTGATAAAAGTAGTATGAAGCATATGGAAAGTAACTAGAGAAAATATTATGAATGTCTAAATATATAGCTTAGCATTATATATTTCTATTGAGGTTTGAACTACACAGTGGTACTGCCTTATTAACAAGAATTATACTCATAAAATGAGAAATGCATATGTCAGATATGCACCTTCTGAGAGGGGGGACAGTATTGGTGGGATGCACGTCTTTTCAACCAATGAAATTCATCACAACAAGATGCAGGACGGTGTGAGCGAACAGGAAGTCGGCGAAGGCTCTCTCTGGGGAGATAGACAGGAAGTCTCCTTTGTTCTGTGGGTTGATTTGGATACGAAGACACACTAAAAAAAGACAAAAGACATGGAGGGTTTAGTATTACTGCAGTGCACCATATTCCCAGCAGGCAGAGATACATAACTGACATTTCATTATCTACTACACTGTCAACTATTCTTACGATTTTTTAGTACAGAAAACTTCTTTAAATCAATTTTTGTAACAGCAAATATAAAAAAATATTAAAATTATGAGATAAGATGTATCTTTATTGATCAAACCTGGGAGAAATCTAAATTGACACAGCAGTACAGTGGAAAAAAGTAGCAGCGTAAGGGTGAAAGTGTAATCGTAATAGTAAACTGGATCCTTGTGTAAATAAATCTGCAATATGTAGAAGTTTCTGAGATTATATACATGTGAATTTTCCTAGTGTGTGTGTGTAATAACATAAAAGAGTGAAAAGCAATTACTACATCACTTTTGCAAAACCAACTTGGCAAATTCTGGAGTCAAAGAGGTTGGAGTCATGCACTAGTGAAACATTGACACCTGTCCTTTAGTGGAGTCTCAATTTTAATATGTTTATAATTTGACATCACTGAATATTGCTTTAAAACCCAATCATTCAATCACCCATTGATTGTTAATGGAGAGGTTCTGCAGTCCCTGAAATCACAGGTTCTTTTGAAAGTGACCCAGTTATGTCAATTACAGCTCTGATTATCATTGACTATAGGAATACTAGGAATTCTGAAACTGAGTAAAAGTAACACACACTGATCTGACAGTTTACTTGGTTCATCACAATTATAGCAATCTAATGCAACAGCCTAGCAACAAATCCTACAGTAACTTATGTTACATTTTATCCTAACCATTCTAAAGGCGTGTTAATTCAACTTTGCAACCAGCTACTGTTTTGTTAGAATGAATGTAGTTACATTTTATTACATTACATTACAAGCCATTGCATTTTAGTTAGCCTAGCTAACTCGGTTTAGCGCGCACGTTTGCAAATAAGCCATTAGTCCAACGATGGGCCGAAACGCTTGAACGCACAAAAGAACCATTTGGAGGGCAGATAAAGACTTATTTAAAATAACGTCTTAC
This sequence comes from Scomber scombrus, assembly GCF_963691925.1. NCBI lineage: Eukaryota > Metazoa > Chordata > Actinopteri > Scombriformes > Scombridae > Scomber > Scomber scombrus. The sequence goes on from NC_084980.1 coordinate 7,135,719, forward strand.
CTGCGAGAATGAATGAGCCCACACATGAGATGAAGCCCGACAGAAAGCTATTGAAGGGGAAAGTGCCAACGAGCAGACAGTAGAGGAACTGCAGCGCTCCTGTTAGCAGGATGTACAGCAGATACGAGTCCACCACTTTGAGCTTGTTGGGCGTCGTGGTGGTGTACTCCTCCAGGAACCGAGAGACCACCGATATGACGGAATTCGACATGTTTGCAGGTTAATTTCCACTGAATTGGGTCAACGTCGAGTTTTGCACTGGTGCTCTTCCTCAACCGAATGAGTGACGTGTCCACAGCAACCGGAAGCGCGTTTGGTGTTACAGGAAATATGTTCCGAGTCGCTCGGGAGGAAACCGGGGAACGGGGAAAAGAGCCCGATGGTGTACAACAAAGAGTAAAATTATAGGAAGATGCTCCACTCTGTCACTATTTTGATTCAACTGTACTATCACTTATTTTCCAGCGAAATGACAGTTGAGTTCAATAGTGAATCACACAAATTATAATACAAGTCAAACTTTATTTACAGCTGAATATTAACCCACTTTCAAAATTATCCAGTTTCCCACACACACAACCGGCCGCCAGTGTGTGTGGTTAGTTATTAAGTTAATGAACTGTTAAGTTGTGTCTAAAATAACGTCAACAGAAAAAAAATGTCAGCAAATTCACGCAAATAATGCAGCGCGAAATGCTGCTATGCAAGGTACAGCTGTGAACATCATTGACATTGTATTTGGAGGTTAGTTAGTGACAAGTGAGGAGCTTCTCTTCGTGTAGTGAAGCGTCTGGATTATAGACGATCTTTGTAGTCGGTCAGCTGATCTCGGAATGTACAAGTTACAAAACATAAATAACGTGTAGTCTGCGTTGAGGACATTTAAACAGCACATACGAAGAAACGACTTGAGATCTCATAACGTATTTCTTACTGATTGTAGTCACCGGAATATGTCAACCAATGGATCCTGCTACAACTGCAGCTCCGATGCAGAACGATTGTGAGACAGAGTAAGTCATTTAAATAACTACGCTACAGCGTTGGTCCATGGTCTGCTTACATCATGTCCTAGTCTAGGTGAACTTTGAAAAGTTTAAAGTGTGTATTGTGTTGCTTTCTCTCTTAAGACATTTAGTGAGTTATTTACAAAGTACATACTATAATGTAGAGCTTTGCTATTTTTTGTAAATCTATCTCAACCATATCCATATTTAAACATTTGTGTTACTTCCCACACTCACTTAGGGAGTTTATGTGACATTACCCTAAATTATTAAATAAACCTTTCCTAAGCACTCTTCCAAAATGTAGCTCAGGAATGTATATACATAGAAGTATTAAGTCTTCTGTGACCAATATAAGAAGAAAACTATGACAAACTGGTCATTTTTAGTATCATTCAGTGACTCAGCAAGTTTGACATGCCTGTTGATTGGAGAACAGGTAGGAGTCCTGGTGGTGTACCTGGTGTATTGATAGTGGTATATTTCTACCTCCAGTCAATGAGGAAGTGGGAGGCAAACCCACCTCAGCTCAGCCTACTCACCTTTTGAGGTCCAGAATAAAAACTAAATAAAAGAGGGAAATTGATGGCATTAAACTGCTTGAATGATAAATATGGTTAGTGTTAAGAGGAAATAGGTGACCAGATAGATAGATAGATAGATAGATAGATAGATAGATAGATAGATAGATAGATAGATAGATAGATAGATAGCCTTTATTGTCCCATAGGGAAATTCGTTTTCACAATCTGTCAAAACACCACCAAACATTGAACAATATACATACACACACTGTACAAACACCACCAAACATTGAGAAACATATGAATACACACATACTTTACAAACACCACTAAACATTGAGCAACATATAAATACAGACACACTGCACAAACACCACCAGACATTGAACAACCGACACATATATCACACTCAGGAAGGCTGGGTCCATATGGGGTTATTGGGGGAGGTTATTGAGTGCCGAGATGGCAGACGGGACCAAGCTTTTGTTGAAGCGTGCCCGTCTCCATCTCAGAGTCCTATATCTGCAACTAGACGGCAGCAGTATGAAGTGAGGGTAGAGAGGGTGATCCGGGTCGTTAGTTATTGTTTGTGCGAGGTGTGACTGCTCTGTGGATGAGCTCGGTGAGGTTGTGTGTGGGATGGTGGATGATCTTGGATGCGGTGTATGTTATTTTTGTCAGTTTGTTCCTGTTAGTGGTGGACAGCATGTTGTAGAAACAGGGTGAACAGTACAGGAGGATGGGTTGAATGATGCTGGTGTACAGTAGTGACAGAAGGTGGGAGGCAACAGAGAGGGCATGGAGTTTGCGGATGACATGGAGTCTCTGTTGGGACCTTTTGTGAATGTTGGTGATGTGTTGATCAAATGTCAGTTTATCGTCTATAGTGAGTCCGAGGTATTTGAAGTGGCTGACCTGACCCAGATGGGGGTGTGCTTGAAGTGTGGATGACCATTTCTTTTGTTTTGACCACGTTCAGTTCCAGAAAGTTATTGGTGCACCACTGAGTGAAGTGAGAGATGGAACGTTGGTAGGCAGTGATTGAGTTATTGTCACTGAGCAGACCTAGGATGGCAGTGTCATCTAAATACTTGTAGTATGTGGTGATTGGTGAGGGACTGATGCAGTCATTTGTGTAGAGGGTGTAGAGAAAAGGGAACAACTTCAAATATTAACCACTACATCGCAACTGTGGCTTTGACAGCATGATGACTGTGACACATACCTCTCCTCAGTGTGTAAGCTCTCTCCTAGATGTATACAATGATAACATTAACTGTACTGGTTTAAACCTTGGACCCCTGCCATAAGTCTTTCAGTATAGCACTCAGCGTGGATGAAAACACTTCCTGTACTATCTTTGCTCTTTTCATCTCTTTCCTTTTCTTTCTTTCTCTTTCTTTTTTTCTTGTCAGGTCAAGTTCAGTTTGGAGCTGGTGGCCCTCCTGGCGTCCGACCTCCATGTCTCTTTTAAAGACTACAGAGTCCAAGATTCTCAACTGTAAGATGATGTTGACTTATACTGGCTGATGCACTACAATTGTAATGAGACACTTCCTTTCTAGGAGTCACATGTTTGACTAACGGTTGCTTGTCTTTCTCTGGTCACGACAGGTATTCAGAATGATTTATGGGCCAGATTTGTGACCCTTCCGAACCAAGACCGAATATGGACTCTGACCCTCACCAACAAGGCGGTTCGCAAACCTGTAGAGAAAGGTACTGACCTCTGCCACCCTCCCCTCAGCCTTTGTTTGCTTACTGGGAGGCAACCGCCATACTATACCATACATGTTACATAACCTATACCATACATGTTACATAACCTATACCTATCTTTCATGTCTACCAACTGTCAACCTTGTATCTGCTGTTTGAATTGGTCTTTGCTTCATTCTATTTGTTTGTGTCTGCCACTCTAACACACGTCAATTTCTTATTTCTATCACCCCTCCTTTCTTCTCCAGCTTCAAAGACTCCTCTGGTGATGGTCCATGGTTTTGGAGGAGGGGTAGGCCTGTGGATTAGGAACCTAGACGCACTGAGTCGCTCACGGCCTGTATACGCTTTTGACCTCCTGGGCTTTGGCAGGAGCTCCAGGCCTCCCTTCCCCTCAGATGCTGAAAAGGCAGAGGAGCAGTTTGTTAGCTCGATTGAGCAGTGGAGAGAGTCTGTAGGCCTGGAGAACATGATTCTGCTGGGACACAGTCTGGGGGGGTACCTGGCGACCTCCTATGCCATCCAGTATCCTTCTAGGTATGCTAACGGGATACTATATTGAACTGAAGCAAAAACCTTGAAAGTGCCAGGGTCAACTGCCTGGAGCTGGCTGTGATTTAGTGTTTTGTTTAAGGATGAAATATTTTAGTAGGTCATGTTCTATGAAAAAGCCAGAATTGCATTTTAATAGCAGTCACTGAATATGTCATGCTCAGTGTGAAATTAGCTTGTCTATTGTTACATTTAATTTTAATTCAGTAATTGTACTAACAAACACAAATGCCTTTCATTGTCAAATCCAAAAAAAAATAAATATTGTGCAGTCACATAGAGCTTGATTCTACTGATTGCTAAATACTTAACACCTGCACTAATTCACATTTTGGCCACTTGAGGGCAACAGAAACAACATCTAAACACAACATATCACATTTTTGATCTTATATGATGAGGTTGTTGGCAAGAAGAATTTGCCTGTTAACGTATCCAGCAAACATAGGAAAATTAGTGTTCTGGCCAATTTGTCTGGCCAACTTCACTCTTGTTTTAGCTCCGTTAGCATCTCTCAGGAGTTCACTAACCTCTGAGGTAAATGTATGCCCACCTGAGCTGCTGTAGGTTCACCGCCTAGTTAACTGAAAAGAATGGTGAGAATGAACAGAAACAGAACATTTACAGGCAGTAAAAACAGAAAGAAATGAGCTAAAGATGCTAAAACGCTCTGTTTAGCATCTGAGAAACTACAGAGTTGGCCAGCAACTCTTTGTGGGTTTGTCACTATGAGCTAACTGACTTTCTCGCTACTTGAGGGCAACAGAAACATGTAAACAACATATTATCACCTTTATTTTATTCTATATGATGACATTGTTTGTAAGAAGAATTTGCCTGTTTACACATCCAGCAAACACAGAGCATCATTAGTGTTTATTTGACTGGCCAAGTGACAAATTCAAGTCCAGTATTCACTCTTGTTTTAGCTCCGTTAGCATCTCTCAGTGCTTCACTAACCTCTGATGGAAATGTATGGCCACCTGAGCTGCTAAATCCTCCACTGCTGTATGTTCACTAGCTAGTTGATAACTGATAAGTGGTGTGAGTGAACCAAAACAGAACATTTACAGGCAGTAAAAACAGAAAGAAATGAGCTGGAAGATGCATAATCACTCTTATTAGCATCTGATAAACTGTGGAGGTCGCTAGCAACTCTTTGTGGGTTTGTCAATATGAGCTAACGGACATTTTGGCCATTTGAGGGCAACAGAAACAACATGTAAACACCTTTTGAAAAATGTTATATGATGACATCGTTAGCAAGAAAAAATCGCCTTTTTACACATCCAGCTAACACTGAGCAACATTAGTGTTTATTCGTTTGACCAGGTGATGAATTCAAGTCCAGTATTCACTCTTGTTTTAGCTCCGTTAGCATCTCTCAGGGGTTTACTACTAGCCCACTGAGCTGGTCAATCCTCCACTGCTGTATGTTCACCAGCTAGTCGATAACTCATAAAAATGGTGAGAGTGAACCAAAACAGAACATTTACGGGCAGGAAAAAACTAAGTAAATGAACTGAAAGATGCTAAAATGCTCTCGTTAGCTTCTGAGAAATTGCGGAGTTGGCTAGCAACTCTTTGTGGGCTTGTCACTATGAGCTCTATGAACTTTCACAATACACATAGTCATTTTATCCATTGTTTGTCCATTGTTTAAACTTGTACTAATCCAGTTACTGATGTTATTGTTAATGTATTCATTATATCGCTAGATGGCTAGAATGGTTTGCTTAACTGGTCATAGAGTTTAGATTTTTGCTTTGGGTGTAATCATAGCCTTATGAATATCAATAAAACATAATATGATGACAAATCCACAGCGAATGATGTGATTAATAATATTGTATACTTTTCTCTTCCAGAGTGTCACATCTTATCCTGGTTGACCCGTGGGGTTTCCCAGAGCGACCACAGCCACAGACACAGACCCAGGAGGGGGAAGAGGTGGTGAAGAGGCGGCCTATTCCACGCTGGGTTAAAGCTATTGCAGCAGTGGTTTCACTCTTCAACCCTCTGGCTGTTATCAGAGCAGCAGGCCCATGGGGTAAGACGTGTAAATATCCGTCTGCTGTTGTGCTATGACACATGTAATTCTCTCATCTCATGGTGTGAAATTGACTCAGGTCCGGGCTTGGTGAACAGATTTCGCCCCGATTTCAAAAGGAAGTTTGAAGATATGTTTGACGATGACACTATGACGCAGTACATCTACCACTGTAACGCACAAACCCCAAGGTATGTCAAGACAAGCATCACATAATCCTATTTTTATTATTTTAACATACTTGCAAAATGCTGACACAGGCTTTTTTGAAAACAGTGACACACCTCTTAACTCCACACTAATTTTTTCATTCAATTTCCATTCCACCTTTTCCATTAACTGCCCTTTTCCCCAGTGGTGAGGTGGGTTTCCGGGCCTTGTCGGAGTCTCTAGGCTGGGCTAAGAGGCCTATGCTTCAGCGGGTTCATCTGCTGCCCTCCTCTATGCCACTCACCATGCTGTATGGAGCACAATCCTGGGTCGACAGTTCATCTGGGGACAGCGTGGTCCAGATTAGGAGCCCAGACCACACTAAAGTGATGGTGAGTAGAAATGCCAAGATTTAAATACATAGACACAGAGTCATGAGGTGCAATTTGATCAAATTATGAGTTTAGCTCCATTCCGAGTTCATCTTTGAATTAGTGTAATTTCATTTATATTTTTTGTACACTGACTAGTGAAATGTCTGACTGTCTTTTTCTGTCTTTATTTCCTCATCTGTGTCACTCTGCAGCTGATAAATGCAGCTTCTCATCATGTGTATGCTGATCAACCAGAGGCCTTCAATAAGGTGGTCGAAAACATATGCAATGGTGTTAACTGACACGTGCATATGTGTACAAGGACCTAATACTACTACATACACTGTGTAGATAATTCATGGTGGTTTCAGCACTGCAACCTTTGCATGTGAAGCATGCTGAATGGTCTTATTACAGGGTGGATGTATATCACGACTTTGAAGGTTATTATGTTCAGAATTCTGTTCTCATAGTAACAAGTTATTAATATCATCGTAGCGATCATTGTCAAATTTCAAATTTGTAAGCTGATGTCTTTTTTTTGTCCCCCACACCTGTATTATTGTTGAATGTATTTATAAAATGTGATTATTGTATTTTTAATGTGTCCATACAGGAGATTAAGTTAACCACTTAATTTTTCCCATCACTATGTTGTTGTTGTTGTTGTTGTTTTTTTTTTTTTTACAATAAGTGAAACACTAATTGGGCATACAGACCTAGTGCTACAGATTGTTGTTTGTTTGTTTGTTTGTTTTTTACGGTGGGTTTAAGGTGAGGCATTAAGTACTGTATGTATGACCTCCTGCTTTTTACTTCTGATTGTGTATCAAACAGCTGTGTATATTTTATACCTCAAAATCAATAAAAGCCTATTTATCAAATTGCCTTCAGGTAGTAGTGGAAGAAGTTAGTACACAGATGATTTAAATGAACTAATTATTGTTATTCCTCAAACAAATTAATCTTGTGACAGATTACATTATTAGATTGTAGCAGGTTAATGTGGAACCAGCTAAGGTTGAACTTTTAACTGCTGTATATGGGGATCTGCTTTAATCAAGTTGTGAGATGATTAGTAGGGTTTGAAAGAGGACAAAATATTCAAAAAAAAAATTCTCTCTAATCATTGTTTCTTGGTGAAAAATCTGATAATTCTACCTCTTTGTGCCTCGAGTTATTATTTAAATGGAGCCATCTGAGAAGTAAAGAAACCCTGTGGAGTGTTTGACCTTTAGCATGTGTACAAGGGTGCATATGCAAACACACAATGACGCAATGTGTACTCCCGCCAATGCTTTCAAACTATCTCATAGAACTACAGGTGGCTCCAATTCACCAGCAAATGCAGGGAAGAATGCTGCTACCTAACATGGAAGTAAACACTTTGCAAATGTTTTAAGGAGGTATGATATTTTACACTTCTGTTAGACCTCAAGGACACACACACTGTGTTTTGGAGAGTAGCACACTATGTAAACATAACTTGTGTGTGTTTACAAGAAAACTCCTCTGAGTATCCTTAAGAGGGAATGTCTTTTCTATGGAAGTACTAACAATGAACAATGAAATCATAATCTGGAAAGTAATATTCAACAATTGCAGTGTAGTAAAAAGTACAATATTTCCCATTGAGCTACTATATTTTGTGGAATAGTAGAAGGATACAGTAGCAACAATGTACTTAAGCACAGTACTTGTTTTTTGCACCACTGCCCTCTGCTCTCCTCATGGCGCAATCCACATGTAGTGCACTTTGTAGGGTTACCAATAGAGGTCAGTATCAAATGCCACTCCTATTAGGTTAACTGTTTGTTCAAGGTTTCTGCCTGTCAGAGAGATGGATGGAAAGTGGAAGTCCTGCTTTCAGAGTGCTTTGTGGGTATTATTGGAAAGTGAAAGTACTCATGTCTGGGCTAAGTGACTCATATTAGTGTTATTCATAATATTGTAAAATTATTATCAGTATTACATTACATTTAAACATTTAAATTTTGCAACTGGTCAAGGTGACAAAGGTGCAAGTTTTTTATATACTATTGGTCAGTGTAATCTTTAGCAATGTATTTTACTAGCTGATCAGTATGATTTATATGTAAAATATGAACATGTAAAGAACGAAATTACCATAGTTAACATGATCAAATAAAATTTCCCTTCAAATAGTTTTTAAGTACAAGTAGCATAAAATGGAAATATCTCAAAATTGTATGACACTTGAGTAAATGTACTTAGTTACATTACTACCAAATGTCTGTACTTCTATTTCAGCAGAAGTAATACCACATTGTAAAAAGTTTTTCCAAGTAAAAATTATTTATTTAAAAAAAACAAAAACTTGGAAGTACACAAATGCTAGCAACAAGTAACTCAAATAATCAAAGCAGGCAGCAGAATGGCCTGTGTTATAGTACATTATTGAATTAGTATGCATTAATACTGATGTATTAATGTTTCAATATTTTATAAACCCATCAGGAGGTTTGTCTGTAAAGTAGCTACAAACTTTAGCTCTCAAATTCAGTGGCGTATGAAGGAACATAAAATGGAAATGCTACATATTTATTTATATAATATCACAATCAGTGATACAATGTATGTATTTTGAATGTATTGAGTAACAAAATGCCTCAAAGGTGTGTCACTTCCTCCGGTTGTACAATTAAAATAAATGGGATAGGGTTATTATGCAGTAATTATTATTCCCTGAAGCAACCTTTTTTTTTCTCCAAGGAAAACAGTTATTATTGAAAAAATGGAAAGTTACACACTGACACTTGATTCCTCTCTCTATTACATCATCTTCACATCCCCTCTCACATCTACAACCTGTAAGGGCTTGCCTTATGTATAAAGGTAGAACATAACTCAGGAGCCTGTCCATCATTTTCAGTACATGTTTTATTACCAGCACAACACAGGAGATAAACTAGAAATACGGCCATGCGGTTGTATGCCTCTGCCAACGAGACAAGTTGCAACGTATATCCATGTCTGCCCAGACCCACGTTATATTTGTAGAGAAGACTTTGAAGGAATTTAATAAAAAAGGTATTAAGTGTATTTTCTTTGTTTGTGTCACATGCGTTACCAAGGAAAGCTGATTCTGATAGAACAAAAATCTGACATGACAGTAGCTGATGATTCAGATATGGATGTTGCTGCAAAGAAACCAACTCAGCATCCACAGAAGATCTATACAAATCTATACAATCACCACAGTTTCAAGATGAGCACCCAACATTTGCGTTATTAATGAGATATCACATTCATGAGAATGGGATAGATGTGAGGTCACAGTGACCTTGACCTTTGACCACCAAATTCTAATCAGTTCATCTTTGAATCCAAGTGGACATCTGTACCAAATTTGAAGACATTCCCTCAAGGCGTTCCTGAGATATCGCATTCATGAGCATGGGGCGGACAGATGGACGGACAACCCGAAAACATAATGCCTCGGGCACAGAGGCATAAAAACATCACTGGTAGACAAAGAAGTTAAATAGCATAATGTTATTATAATAGATTCCTTCACATTGTATGTTGAGTGATGAGGTTAAACAGACTACAACCACGTAAAGCTAAGGAGAGTTACAGTCACACCTGCATCCTGATATGGCTGGCTACAGTTCACAGCAGTGACAAGACCAATTTTGCCTGTACTTGTTACATAAAGCTTAAGTCAGTATTGTACTCACACATGATGGAAACACACAAACACACAAAAGAAAATAAAGAACAACATCTGGTAGTAATTCATCTAAGGGAACATTTTGGCATGCATTCTGCAAAGGGAAACATTTCAGTTTACTGAGTGTTGACCTTTTGGTTTCCGAAATAATCAATGTTTTATGAATGTGCTTTTTCTCTGATGATTAAAGGAATTTTTGAAACAAATTTAAATGTCCTTGTAGATTTTTTCTTTGTAAAATCTACATGGTAAATTTGCACAGAAAAATGACTTAGACATTTTCTTTCAAACATATTACAATTCCTCTGTCAGTCAAATATAATTAAACAGAAAAAATAGGGGAAACTGTAATGTACTCTTTGCAAATAGTCAATGCCATCATTCCCTTTAAAACAATTCACAGTACCCTTCCTTCATGAAAGCCATGTGAGGTTCATTTTGTCTGACAATACTTTTCACATACTTTTCATCGTATAACACGTTATATGAATAATACATCTACAGTATTTACAAGAAATAATTGTGACCTGAATCTCTGCACCTTCACATGCTTTGTTCAGTGTCTTGAAATGTACTAATGCATGTAACAGTACAGTTTATAACCTTAATATATGAATGCTTGCTAATTAAAGCGCTTTAGTCTCAATGCATGTAATTAAACACTGCACATACACAACTGTGTATAAATTTCAGAGCAAGGCAGAAATGTGTATTTATATTATTTTAAGTAAAAATATAAAATTGGTTATGCTACAGTTGATAATTGTCTATTCATAGTTTTAAAATATCAAAAATTAATAATAAAAGTGATGTATAACAAAACAAACAGGCTATTTTACGATATAAAAACTTGGCACACTTTTCATATAATTAGAGGCTCTTGGTAAATATTTGACAAGTTCAGAAGGAAAAAGTGAGAACCAAAACAGGAAGTGATCTCAGGAAGCTTCCACTCATTGTTCGAGAACGACGATATTGGCCACTCCGTGGACTTGCGTGAGCTGTTTACAGTCGAGAGAGGCCACAAGCTTCCTGGGTCCGGGTTGGGTGGGGATGAAGTGTTCTGTCAGTGTAACTGTAGAGTGACTGCCAACATCACTGAGAGAATCAAAGAGGAGTAAAATATTAGCCCGGAGAAGGAAATGTGGGGGTATATGCACTGGTGAAAGTGATAATGAGGTTAAAAAAAAACGAGATTTCTCATTGTCTTACCCGACAACCACTTCATGGTCTTTCTGCAGACCCAAGCCCTCCACTCTGAACATGACCCCCTTCAGTGTTCGTGGCAGTGGGTTGGTGAAGGTGATCTTTGCTGCCATCTCCTTACCAACCACAGCTTCTCCCAAAGGCTGTCAGAAAGAAGTTCAAAATCAGGCTTTATTAAGCTTCGTTTTACACAAGAAGAAATCTTTAAAAACAGAAATAACGTTACTATCCCTATACTAACTTTAAATGAATTGTTAAATGCTAATCAAAAACTCACCGTGATGGTAAGGTCAGGTGTGCGGAGCCTGAAGGTGGTCTGGTTGGCCAACACTTGCATGGTCTCGCTGACTCTTCCAGACAGCGTCAGCATCAGGGCTGCCTGGTCCACCAGCTGGTCTTGGTACTGTTGGTAGGGCAGTACCCACTCAATGGTCTTCTCTGTGTGGAGAGATATAGAGTGTTGGGCTAAGTATTCAGAATGTTCAGTATAAGCTTTGTACTGTAAATAATTCCCCAACACTTGAAACCATCTTAAACTTGACTTTTAAGAATCAGATAGTTGCATATAAGCAAATTTCTCCCAGCTGTTCCTGTGCATTAAATTTCAATGAAAATCGACTATCACATTTGAAAGAAGAATATTGGAGTTGTATTTATATCCACTTGATGATCCAGTATTCACTCTACTTTTCTACTCTTCGTTTTGTTTTGCTCTCCAGTAACTCTGGCTTTATAGTTGCTGAATGTTTCCTATTTTCTAGCTAGATGCTAACTCTGTGTGCTGTTGCCAGGCAATTAGCATACAGTGGCTTTTTGGAGCTTTTTTTTTCCTTTTCTTTTTTGTACTGAAAACAGCTGCCTGCCATATGAAAACTGAGATAAGAGTGGTGGAAATGAATCAAAACAAGAGTGGTGGGCCAAAATACCATAACACAAAAACTCCAGAGCCAAGGGGAAAGTTTAAAGCTGGGTGAGTTTTCCACTACAGGCGACCTCTTTCACGCACACATAGTCTTTTGATTCATTGTTAGTATAGAAATATTGATTATAGCAACTTTGAAACTTAGTGGAAAGCCAACCTTCATTGGGCAAAAGCTCCACAGGCATCTGCTCCGTCTTGATGGTGCCCTTCAGCACACCAGTGTAGTACATGACAGCCACCTGGCTGTGCAGCGTTGTCCGACGGGGCTGCGAGCTCAGGTTCTTCACTAGGATGCTCAGCTGGGCATCAGTACCCATCCTGGGACCCTCGCCATCCATCTTCACCTCCACGCTCACATCCTCTGCCATGGGAGTGGAGTAATAGTCTGGCTTGCTGCCATAGCGACTGGCAGTCTCCACAGCGATGCGTTCCTCTTCCGACCCTGGCAAAAAGACAGGAGGGGGTGAGTGAGATTTCAAGATTTACTAACATATATAAGAGATATGGCACACAGGCCTTCCAAACAAAGCAAACAATGAGACACATTTTCGTATTTTGATGATGTGAACAGTTAAGGGGTCAGGTGAGGGGAATCTCTGTACAGCAAAATGATCTATACAGCAAGGAGTCAATAAATGATTACATTTTAAGACGGTTCCTGGTAGTGTAAGAATAATTCTGTCTGGTTATGAAACACCACTCTGGGGTGGAGCTGAAATGAGCAAAGTAAAGTATGGTTGCCAATACCTTCATTGTATTTGTACAGGTGTGTGATGTCTGCCCGTTCATCAGAACCCACTGCTTTGGTGCTGATAAAGTGGCCAACAGCTTTCTTCTCACTGTGGATCTGACTGAAAGTACCATCAAGATTCTTCTGCCAGTAGATCTTATCACTGTTTACCTAATGGGAGAATAACACTTGATCAGCTCAAACATCAGAGTTTATTAGAAGTTTATCTGTCATACAGATGAAAAAGTTTAAGTACGTGCAACTCATAAAAATCTGTGTTGTTGATCTAGTCAAAAAAAGCCAAGAAAGATGTGTGCTCAGAAGCACTAAATGATATGTCCTCAAACATCAAAGCATACAGTTTTGCAATTTTTGCGGGATGTAGTCACTCAAGCTCCAAAGACTTTGATACCTCTATAATACCTGTAATTTAATTTTCCCTAATACCTCTCCCTTTTTGAGACAACGCCCTGGTGACACATCCACACATTTCTGAAGAAGAACTAACTATCAAAACAAAACACTTCTAGTTTTCCATTTTCTAGCCCTCACCTCAGCAAAGATGAAGGGTGTGTCATGTTTCAGGTACACCTGGCCGGAACGGATGGCGTTGACAGATGCAGGCCCACATCGGAAGGTGCCCTGGCTGGTCTCTTGGGGTGTGGAGTCAATAGCCTGCCAGCCTCCATGACCAGGGGGCAAGTCTGGTCTGGCCATCCAGCAGTCGTTCCATACATGGAAATTCCTATGGGTAGATGAAATTAAATGATGTCACTTGAGGTCACTTTTAAATCATTAGTTTTATGTTTTGAGAAGTACATATATTTGATCTTTTGCTGAGCGGTCCAATGCCATTTTAAGTATGTCAGCTTAAAGGGATAGTTTTTTAAAGTTTGATTCTGTACGATACAGTAGATACGGAAAAGCAGACAAGTGCCCCCCTGGATGCTAAGAAATGTACTGCTGTGGATGGGGACAGCAGCAAAACACATTTTAACCACCCAAATAAAGGCTCACCTTAAACAAATCAATATCAGCACTTCAACATCAACACTTTCCTTCCCGGCGCAACATTTCCTCAGCTATAGCCAGTTAAATTTAGATTACCATAAAGAAATAGAAAGAAACAGCTAGCCTGACTCTATACAATTTTTTACACTGTCCGAACATATTAAACAAATGAGATACGTATAACATGTTAATGAGTGAGCTTTACAGGTGCTGGTGGGTAGATTTGCTCATTTTCGAACAGAGCTAGGCAAGCTGTTTACAGTCTTTATGCTAAGCTAAGATAACAAGCTGCTGGCTGTAGCCTCGTAGGTAAATATAAGAGTGGTATTGATCTTCTATTATAACTCTCTGCAAGAAAGCATTTTCCAAAATGCATAACCTCTCCATTAAGATTACATAGCACTGTGTTCTTTTAGACCTTGGTTTTATATTTGTGTAACCTTGAACATTTCATGAACATTTATGTGACTTTTTTGTAACAAACATTGATACAATGTTGAGAAAAGATCATCAATGATTAGTCCTGTATGGATGGTAAATATAACAGGAATATTAACAGTGCACAGTGCAGTGCAGTTCTTTTAACATTTCTACATGTTGCTACATTACAACAAGCACTGGATGTGCTTTTTTGCTTCTTGGTCAGGAAGGAAAAGCGTGAAAAAACTAGCCAGAAAGAACAAAAAATTACACCAATCATTTTAAGGGGCACAGATAGTACTGCCAGATAGAAGATAGATACTAGATTAGGCTCTGCTGTCTGAGAAGATTTGCAGATAATTGAAAGAGCATGACATCGCTGGGGCTTCGAGTTAGAGGGGACTGCTTTTGGAGCAGATCTAAATATACAGTGCATTCCGAGGGTATGGATTTAGCAGCAGACAATTTTCCTTGCAGGTTATCCTGGTCATGTAAAGTTACACATCTTACCAGACAGAGTCACTATTGAGGTAGTCAATTGGCTCCATATTCTCATCGAAATATACATCTGTGGTGAGGGATACGTCAGTGTCGTGAGCGGACTGGAAGTTGGTCACGCTTCGGGCAGGTATGCCAAGACAGCGGAGAACTGAAAACAAGGAAAGAAAGTGGTAGAGTAATTAAAACTGAATTTATGAGGTCATTTCATAATTCAAATATGTGTCCAGATGCTAAGATGGGAGCAAAATTACTTCAGGCATTTCTCCTAAGATGGCATTTGCATGCTGGCACTGAAGTTTATTATCCTGGTTGAATGAAAGCAACAGATGTGGCTCTATCTGTGACAAAAGTAGGAGGTATGACAAGAATGCCAATGCAAGGTATTTAGGGTGTATATGAGCTACGGCTTGCTATCAGGGGCAACACTATGTGCTAAGGTCAGCTAGCTGTCATGTGAGGGACCCTGTATGCACGTACAATGAATGAAGTGTTCTGTTACAGCAAGAGTTAATAAAAAGGGCCTGATGGACAGTGAGGGAGGTCTATCGCAGAACACTGGGAAATACCATAATAATAATATAATATAATAATAAACTTTTCTTAACAAAGTTACAAAGTGCTTTACAGAAGAAATAAAACCAAATAAGGCGGACAAAAGTGAGCAATGAAGAGTGCAGAGATGAGACAGAGGCACGTAAGTAATAGATCATGGTAAATAAAATGACAAAACAATAAAATAAAATGCTCAGAAGTAAAACAGTAAAAGAATAAAATCAATTAAAAGTTGTAAAACAATAAATAGAGCAATTCAAACATTTGTGTGTGGGCTTTAACAGCCAAGGCTCGTTCAGTCTTTGTCACCAACTGTGATCTAGCAGTGATCAGCAGGGCTCCATCTGCAGATCGTATGTATTGGGGGGGGGTCACATACCACGTCAACAATTCTGATAGGTAGCTCGGAGGTGTGTAACGCCTTAAAAGTCAGTAATAAAATTTTAAAATCAATACGAAAGCTCACTGGAAGCCAGTGTAGGGAGGCAAGTACAGGGATAATGTGCTCACACTTTTTTGTGCGAGTAATAGGCAAGCAGCAGCATTTTGGACCAGCTGGAGACGGTGAAGGGAGCCCTGGCTGATACTGGAATAGAGTGTGTTACAGTAGTCAAGCCGAGAATAAATAAAAGCTTCTATAACTTTTTGAAGATCAGTAAAGGATAGAAAGGACATGATTTTGGAAATGATCTTCAGCTGGATAAGACAAGACTTGACAACATTATTGACCTGTCATGGTTGATGCATGTTTGCAGGTGGGGTTATTATGAGTTGATTACTCTGAAGATGATTGATTATTGATTATTCCTGGAAATGATGTCTGAAAAATTAACTGATCTGGCATCCTTATCTGCAATCTGTTATCATTAGAGTTCTTAAGGGTAATATGGGCAGATTCAGACTTGTTGGCTTTCCATCGTTGTTCAGCTTTCCTGCACAGTCTTTTGAGTGCTCGGGTGTGATCATTGAGCCAGGGAATGTTATTTGATTTTTGGGTATTCTTTAGGGCATTTGCACATGCACACACATACAATCTCTTCTCATGCCTGTTACTACAAAGACTTCCAATTACCTGTTGTAGTGACCGCCGAGAAGACCCAGCACTGTCCGTATTCCACAGGCTTTCCATTGGAGGCGTGGTATTCCCTCAGGATCTTCACGCTGCTGCTCCATGCCGTGGGAGACACTCCACCAGCGTAATTCCCTGACCAGTTTCCAACCAGAACCCCGAAGTCATCCTGAGCATTTATCTAAACAGAGAATGGTGACTCAGTCAATGAGAATCTGTCAGCATGTGCCTGCTAAGAGTTTTTGCTGCTGTGTTGTGTTGTTCACTTTCAAAGCAAGATAGAGCAAGTGAAAAGGAAGGTAAGCTGACTTATGTACTTAGTGATCAGCATACTTAAACATCCCGTCTTAGACTCTGATTTAAGGTGAGAACAGAGAAACGTCCCCTCTTCACCAGCTGAATGTGAAAACAGCCTTTAAAGTACTTCATTCTGCACAGTGAAACTCAAACATCCAAGTGAAGCAACGATAAGAGAGTGGGACATTAATCATTTCTTACCATGGCAGATATGACCCTGACCACATTGACAGCATCCCTTCGACCAGATGGAGGCATGTCACTCTTTTCCAGGATGAACAGACATGCTTCAAGGATCCCCTCATGAAACTAAAGCGACAAAAAACAACAACAACACAACATTACCAATAAAGGAAAAGAGTCCATTCAAATGAATCAATTGCTATATTAGCTGGCAAAACTTCTGTAAATAAATGGGACCAGCACATTAACAATAAGCCACGTGGTAGCATTAGATGTTCCTTCATTATGATGAACATGTGCACTGCAGTTCATTTAACATCAATCCCACATACACCACTCTGCTGCTGTGAATACTCAGCAGCACATATTTATCTGCAGCTGAAAATAGTCTCAGTCAAATGCGCAATTACTCATGTTTTGAGTAACATTTGCTCAAATCTACAGTGCCCAGATGATTTAGAAAATGACTTAGCCTTTTTAGATGAAATAAACATAATGTCCTAGTTACAGTAGGAACAAATGGGTTTAGGGTGTGGAAAGTGGAAAGCAATGAGAACACATAGCTTTGCTCTATTCAAATAATTGATTGCTAATTAGAAACATACAGAATGATACCAGCCACTTGGGTGAGTAGAATTAGAGGAATACAACTGAATGTTTATTCTGGGAGGGGTAACTGTCGCTTTAAGCCGACAATAAAGTAATAATTGTCAGAATCTTGTCTTGATGGTCCGTACCTGCCCGTAGTTCCATGTGCGAGAACCTATTTGTTTCTCTGTGCCATAGTAAAGTCTCCCGGTGTCATTCAGCACATACTCCTTCCTCTCATCCTCGTTATCCAGGAACGTTATGTCCTCTGTGAAGATAGCACACCATTATATATGTGTACAGTAACTTGGCATTAAAATACTGACAATATAGCATTGAGAGTACAGCTTGTCATCTGTCACTGTAAACACTTAAGCTTGTCCGTACTATTAAAAGCAGTATACGGTATCTTTAAAGAAGATTCTACTTAACTAAACTTCAAAGTAAATATACAGAAATCCTTCTTTATAGGGATTTTGGCTTCCTCCCTGTCTGTGAAAGTGACCAAGCATCCATCGTATTATCACCCCTTGAGTGACTAAATCACTTAAGAATGCAATTTTTTTCACTTAAAATGGGAAAGAGTTCCCAAGGCCAGGAAATGGTTAAGGAACACAATGACCCCTCAGTGGGGCCCACATTCATTGATGGGAAACAGTCTCTTTTGAGTAACATCAGCCCAATAGACTTGGGTGTGCACCCCTGACATAAGCCTTTCTTTTTCCACCCATTTTATCTCTTGCAATGGTTACCGTGATTACCAGTGGGTGGCTAAAGGAACGGGACAAATTGAAAGACAGGCAAAGTTGTAAAAGTGTTCAAGGTGAACATGAGAAAAGCAAGTGGAAGGAAGCGGTTTAACAAAGTCATGAGGGACGACCGGGAGGAAGAAGGGAAGTTATGCTTTGGAGGGAAATGGGGAGGGAGTGTGGTGCAGAACAGAAAGTCGTGAGATCTTACAGGAGAAAACAAGGGAGGTGAGGCTGACAGTATCTGGCAGCTGTGATTATTATGGTTCTCCTCTCTTACTGAATATTTCTGGAATGTAGGGAGAAACAGACACACACACAAGAGGATAGGGTGGAGCAGGACAGAGAACAGAGCAGTGGGGCAATGGAGTGAAGGCCGGGTCAGCAGATAACAAGAAAGGAGTTACACTGGGTGGGAGAGGCTTACAGAGGGAGGAAATACAGATGGAAACAGTAAAAGCAAAGGAGAGGACAGGTTTTCACCAGCTGTAGGATTACTGTGCGTTCGCCTCGCGGCATTTTATACAGTAATTGCAGGATTTTTTGACTTTTATGAGCGTGAGGCAGGATCGGTTTTGGGAAGAGGAGACTGAGAGAAGGAAAAGGAGATTGGGCTTGATTCCAAAAGAAAGACGCTGCCAAAAGCCCCATAATGAAATACAGACTGTTTTTTTAAACAGATCCAGGTCCACTGTTTTTATTTTGCTGTGTTGCAAATGCACTTTTTCTTTGGTCAAATATCCTGTGCAAATAGTTTGCAGAGCTCAGCAAATGAAAACACATTCAGCAGAATACATAATTTACCAATGGCTTCTGAATAGTAGAATAATACGTATGCACTTTTTTAGTGGTGTTTTTTTAAAAACTACAAACAGTTTGGAAAAAAGAAAATACTGATAAACCCCTAAAAAGTATCCCCATTTCATGCATGGGGCCACTGAGAGTGAGTTTTATCTTAAAGATCTGCTTTATTTTGGTCACAAACATTATTCAGCATGGTGGTTTAGTGTTATTAAGAAGCGTGTTGGAGGTCTTGAATTATAGCCAGAGGAGTTACATAACTCCCAGAGTTATACACAGGGTCACGTTGTAGCTATTTGATGGACAGTAACACTCTTGCAGATTGAGCTGGCCTTTCCCGCCCATGTGTTACTTCATAACAGGCCTTCTCTCAGAGATTAAAAACTAGAGAGACATCTGCTTTGTGCCAATATTTGCTATCAGAACAATGATGCCATTCCTTATACAGCTATGTTCTCTTCACATCTTCCCTGTCAGTTCAGGCTTCAAGAGATATATTGACTTTGGAAGAGATTCTGCTTCAATCCTAATATTGACCCGAACAGCACCCATTTCATTCCAGACAAGTTATGTAACACTGTCTGTCTTCCCTCATTTTTCTCCTCCTATCACTTGTCTTCTGTCTGCCCTCTCTTCCACATCTCACAATCTAGGCAAAACCTCATCCCAGTTCACACCCACTGCCAGCTTACCTTCACACCAGGGGTTGAAGAGCATGAAGATGTTCTTGTTGGATGTGTAAGAACTCGTGGCTTCACCCTTCAGCAAGCCAGTTGTGACTGTGAAGCCATACAGGCCAATCACAGCATTGGCTGGCGAGTTGACTGACAGCTTGATCTTCTTGCCGTTCTGCTCTACAATCTTGGCCTCCCAGCGTTCATCCTCCAGATGATCCACAAGTGGAATGATAACATGGGTGCCTTTGGACACGATGGGCAGCGAACCTACATACCACAGGTTATATTTGAGTCAAGTTTTAAGGAAGCAACAACAACAAAAACACTATAATAACATTTTTCCTGTACAATAGTTTGGTACATCACAATGCTGTTCATGCTATGTCTTCATATGGTATTGTACGGTAAGTTCTTTCATATCTTTTCGAATTTATGTGCAGCATTCTACCGAATAAAAGGAATTAATTGACATTTTGGGAAAAAAGGAGAATTTGATTAGAAAATACATATTCTCTGCTCTTAACCCTAACCCTAACCCCCTAACACGAACACTAACACTAACACTAACCCTAACCCTGTCCATTAAAGCATTTCGTAAGCCCGAAGATGAATGTGTATGCATGTCGTTTGTTTGGCTGGTTTGTTTGGTTGGTAAACCTGGTTTAGAAGAATAATTTAGCACAATCATCTGCAGCTAAACAACAGATTCTTTCATCTAAAATGAATGAACATTTGGGGCAGAACAACATATTTGATGCTTTTACTATAAACAATACAACCTTCCACAGGCATGTAATCTTGTACAGCTTTGTTTCAATCAAAAGTATCTTTGAAACACATTTGGTTTCATATTTGTGTATGTAAATTCTAATCGTGTGTCTCCACTGAAGTGCCTTGTAAGCATCTTTTATTTGTGATTCTTGGCTAACCTTAAAAGTTTGGATTAACTACGGTTAGATGGCAGGAGTGGCAGTGGAAGCACTTCATTGCAACATGTAGCCCATGGGCACAGAGTAAACTTTGTTATTTACATCACAGTAATTCTTAGTTTGTTCCCACACTGGATGACAGAACCTTAGCAAACTGTAAACCGCAAATACATCACTGCCCCTGCATCCAGCAGTGCATGGTTTCTCTGAGTAAACAAAATGTGGTGGGTGGAAAGCCTCTCATCCCACACATAACCACAAACCAGGCAAACACAGGAGTATTTTATCTTAAGGACAGTAAGCTCGGATGTTACTTTACATGATTATACTTTACAGGTTTGTACTGGATGCTTTCCTCAGAGCTCTTTGCTGTTGGGCTTTAGCTGACATTTACTAAAGCGAGTAAAGAGTTGATCAAGAAACCATTGTTCTCCAGCCGACCGCAACCAAGACTCCCCACCCTTCCTTTGTTAGAAAGGAAATCAATGGAGAACACTGTATCTTTTTTTCTGAACCAACTTACTGTGCCACCTAGTTGAATGAAATCACAGGTTAGGGGGCTACAATGATACAAAGGCCTCACACTTAAAGCCTTTTTCACAGCAAATGACACTGTCAAAGCAACAGTAATGAAAGTCTGTCGAAGTCGAGTGTGTGTTGTTTCTTTGCTTCCCTCTTAGCAGTGGTGATGTAATGGCAATTTATTCCCAAGTGTGCAGTGGATCAGTGTAGTGTAAGGTCTTTAAATACCAGAGGGAGGTGTCCAGTGTCCTACGGTCTGGAAACTGTTAACACTGCGGGTGGAATCTAAACCTTGTGGTGTAGCCATGGTTGATCATGCAGCTCAATATAAACGTGGTAGCTACGTATAGCATTCTGAGCATGTTTCCCATGCTTTGTTTAGTAAATGGTTCGTTCCTCTGCGCTTCACATGGGCTTGCAACTAATATTGGTATAACACGCCAACAATTTTACACATGAACACCAGCCTATCCGTCATGATTAGTGCTATTCAGCCTGTGAAAACTGTCATAGTATTTCTACTGTCTCTATAGAAGCTTTGTAAAGTCAGAAAAAATAACCGCGATGAAGTTTATTTTCCGAACTTGGACATGGAGTTTTAAAGGATGGGGGCATTTACCAGGCAAGGAGAGTCTAACAAAACTTCCATTCCATCTTCATTGACACAACATACAATAGACAGTTGTTTTGCATTATGGGAATTGTAGGATCCAGATGTTTATGTAGCTTGACCCATAGGGTATTAAAGTTAGAATATCTCAGCCTCTGCTGCTTTGATTTTGATTGTTCTTTTTTAATCTGTCTCTTATAAATACCCAATATTTCTGTTGGCTGTAATTCAATTACTGGAGTGGCCTTTTATGGTTTACTAATATATTTTTCTATCTTTATTGTTTTGTTTTTCTTATTGTTTTAGTTTTGATTTCGTACTTTCCTTCCACTGCACTGCTTATTTAAGTAAGATATATGAGTTTGGAAAGTATGACACACAATCTGTCCTTCCATTAGCCTCGTACCTGTTTTCAGGTCCAGATGCAGCTTGTGAGTGTCAGCATTGAAGGGCCTGTTGAGCTCCATCTCTATCTGGAAGGTCTGCCCTCTGCGGATGATCAGCTCGCTCTCATCAAACTGGTCGGTGTGGTGCTCTCGTCTGTTCTGACCTAGCTTGGAGCTCATCAGGTCCACAGAAACCACTGACAACTTCAATTCTGACAGAGAAAAATTGAATATTAAATTAAAGCATGCGTCTGTGGGTTTGATATTTTCTGTAGGAAACATCATGATGCAAAAGTTAAATAAACTCAGTCACCTTCAGATCTAGTACAATTACACCAATGTCCTCAAAAGTCAATCTCATTACCTTCAATTTCCTTTGCTTCTCCATTCTCAGGCTTTGGCTTAACAGGTTCCGGGGCCACGATTGGGGCCGGGGGTTTGACCATCTCAATCCTGTCTGTAACATCATGGGAGGTGCTGTTCTGGGGCTTACAGCAGCACGGGCAGATTTTCTTTAACCAGCGGCAGCATCCTCCTTTCTCCTGCTTTTTCTCCTCCACTTTCTCAATGGTCAACTCCACCCGGGTCGGCGGGGCTGCTCCTGGAAAACGCCCCACCTCTGATGTGTCTCTTACTGTCAACCGTTCACCTGGCATTCTGGGAGATGTGGAGAAATTGCTATTTTAAGATACGAATCAAGATATTAAGTAGTAGTAAATAAATAATCCCAACAGAAATGAATACAACAGAGCAACTTGACATCTTTAACAGAATGAAGACTAAGGCTGAGACAGTTGGTTTTGTGGCTTTTCTAGCAAAAATGCAGAAAATTTGATGGTCGAGATATCATCTCAGTATGACCCAGAACTCAGTGTGGACAGATTTCATTGGAACTAAAGTAATAGTTGATTGGAAAACTATTGACTGTGTGTTCTTTGGATTATCCAGACTAACTGGGACATTGTTGAGAAGTTGCTGTTGATTTTCTTAATGCTGAGAACCCCACAAACATAATTAATCTTCATTGTAAAAGGGTAGAAGAAGAAAAGCAGCGTGAATAAATACATCTGTGCCTAGAAACTCAACGAAATTGTAGGTAAAGCAGAAACAATGAAGAAAAAGGATTTAAATCATGGCCTCAAAAAGTTGTGTACCCACATCTCGCTTTCCTTCATCTCTCCATCACACAACAACCAATAGCCATCTCTTTTCTATTTCCCACAATTATCACATACCAGACATGCACTTTTCTTGGCCGTCATGCTTTCCCAAAGAATTCTCGGGTACTTAGCCTTTTGTCCTCGTTAGAAGTACTCCCTCTGCAATCTAACATAGTTTACCTACTACAAGCAGCTGGATTTCATTCGTCTCACCCCAGCTGTTTGGGCGTAATACAGCATGTGGTATGCCTCTGTGCATGCACATAGGTGTATAGCACTGTAAATCATGTGTGCATTTATCATAGTCACATCCCCACCCTTGTACAGTGCACTCATAATCACAGTGGAATTAGATCATTTGTCACATTAAAGATAAGCTTGTCCCTCGTGTTCGTCCTCAGCTTTTAAACTTGGGTCCAAATGTCAGCTTTGTGAAAACAAACAGTGTTTACTGAGATGAAAGGCAGAGGGGAGGGGACTTTCCCTGGTACCCCCTTCTTTCTCACCATCTGCATCTTTTCTCCATCTCATCGTGAAAGCCACATTGGGCTGCAGCCAGGCGCTACGCACAAAAATAAATCTATATTACCCAAACATTAAAGCACCAGTGGGCTCTAGTAAAACAGCCAAGAACTGTAATGAGCTGCAGTAATGCACGTAGTCAGCGGTATACAGCATTGTTGAGTAAACACGTATAGGAGATGTTTGCTTTATGGGGTAATTACTCTCATTTTTGCAAACAATTTACTAAACCCCACTCCCCTTAGTTAGAACCTCTCACAAGCATGTATTTTACACAGCACCTGGTTTAAAGTGATAATTGAGTACATGTATGGCTACATAGATGTTGTAATGCTAAAAAGCTAATATTAAAGCTACAAGTTGCATTCAAAATGTCAGTAGGTGTTCCACTGCCATCATAAATACTAATAAATACTTGTGCAGAAGTTAGATTTATGCTTTATTGTTTGTGTTTTACTACAGAAAAGACTTTAGCTAATAAAGTACACACAAGGCCATCCCAGGTTGTAAGTTCTGGCTGGAATAAACTTCCTTAAAACCAATAAAAAGCATGACAACTAACGTGACTCTAACTTTCTGATATAGTACACAGTGGACGTCCTGAAGGGATTTAAAAAAAAAAAAACTTAACCAGTAACCCTTTAAAATAACATAAAATAGTTAGCTGATGACATTGACTTTGGAGGCTAAGATAAAACTAAGTTAGTGGGCATGCTAATGTTTGCAGCTTAACTTAGAATAGATAACCACACTGTTTTATGTATTCCTTATACTTTTGCACTTTTGGTTTTTGGAAAGGTGACACTGATAATACCCTTTCAAGTCTTTAAACTGTTGAGATAAGGAGTTCTGCTCCTGCCGTTCTGTGCACATTGCTTCTGCAAGTGGAGAAATCTAAAACCTAACAGACTTATCATCCCTAGTGATTATTGACAATAGACAATCACTGTTCAGTGGAGGGGTTTAAGGAAAAGTCAATCAGTATATGTGCACATCTGGCTAAGCTCTGTGCGTATTTCTAGGTGTCTTACTTATGTTGTCTTTGTTGAACATTAGCGTCCTGCTTTGCAGTAAGTAAAGGGTCAGTGCTGGGCAGTTGATGTGAAATGTCCTCTATAGGAAAGAACAAGCAGCAGTGAGTCTTTGGTAAAGTGCTGCTACTTTTCTATTGATTGCATGTTTAAATATTAACATAGGACAGTGGTATCAATCATGCTGGTTTGGGGTAAAAAAAAAAAAAAGAAGTGAAAATGAAGTAACAGGGTAGTAAAATTCAAAACAAAAGAAGCGGATGTGATAGGGAGAAACGCCTCTCTCAGTTTCAGACCCATGTACAGTATAGAGTATGTGGTCTGCATCTTAGTGTGCATGTTTGTGTGTGTGTGACTACTATGTGTCACTTTGAACATGACTTCCTGAGTTCATCAGCTGGTCAGAAGGTGTCCCCCTCCCTTAAACTGTTTCCAAATCCTCCAAATATTTGGCAAAAACATTCATAATCATCGTGACATGAACAATGGAACAAGTCAGCCGTATGGGTTGCAACATGAGCTCCACCCAAAGCTGTTTTCACACTCTCCACACATTTCTGTTCTGCATCTTTAATTGTAAAAGGTGTCTGCATGTAGATTGAAATGAAGTGAATAGCACAGCGAAGTCTGGTTACAGTGCAGTATCTCTATTATATTGCATTAAGCTCTTCTGCTCTTTTCTTCTTCTTTACAGGCGATAGGTGACTACATTTTGGGGGAGACAAAATACAAGATACGGGTACAAATGGCCAAATAAAACAGCAAATATGGATATTTTTGGAATGCAACAATTGAACAAAAGTTTTTCAGGGTGTTTAGTCAGTAATGTGTGTCTTCACGGGCTCGAGTTATCTCACGACTGCACCTTAGGTGGCCTAAAATTGCCCAATTAGAGTTTTACACTCAACCCCCTAAAACCATGAAAAACCATTTCACAAGCCTAATTTTTGGCAGCTTCGCTCTTCCCTCACACTTTAATGCAGTCATTTAATTGGATTTACAATAAAGCCATCAGCCAGGCTTGAAGTGAAGTGTTACTTCTTCATCTTTTTATCCCCCCTTGCCTATCACTACCACATGTATCACTTTAATCATTATGCTGCATGTGCCTAGTCCCTTTACACTTCTCACCCCATGTCAGTTTAACGTCAGCATGACGGCACTGCTGACAGTCCTACTGGCCCCTAAGATAAGAGCTTCCAATTCAAGTCACTATTACCAGCAACAACAGGAGCCACTTTAAACAGCCAGGCTTGTGTGTGTGTGCTGATGTTGAGCCCATGTAAAGCTAATTAATTGATTAAAGGAGGGAAAACTTGAAATGTGGCAGTGTAGTTAAAGCCTGGAAAGCCATTACATGCAGAGAAAAATAGCAAGAAATTGATTAAACCCTTTGTACTGCATATCCTTCAAGGTCTCTGAGAGAAGAATAGGAATAAAGCGGTCAACCAGCAGCAACAGAAGGCATGAAAATACCCGAACAAGCGTCAGCAACTGTCTGTGGTCTCCATTGAACATAGACATTGATTTAAAGCATCGGTAACCACAAACTAACTTTGGCAGGATGGGGCCCCTTTCCTTATGAACTGCTGGAAGCCAATCAGGGGAAGTCATTAATTTGATTGTTGTTGCATTTGTCACAAACAAAAATTTCACCCACCTACCATTCAATAAAGAAAACTTACATCTATAATAGTCAAATCATGACACTACTGATAAATGAAGTCTGTTTTTATAGTATTAATAAAGCAGTCAATTCAAAAATATTTTGATTTATTTTATGCTCGGTGCCTTCTGTAAATTTACTTAAGCTGTTTCCTTCTCTCTCCTCTCCTCCAGATAATGATCATTTAATTATGAGGGACTTTGTCTTTTTTCTATAGGAGGAAACCGTTAGGTCAGGCGTGTCCCGCTACAGGTTCATTCTTCCCTTCACGCCCTCCTCCTCCTGGAAAAACAAGCATAAAGGGAAAAAAAAGAAAAGCAGCGAAAGTGAATGAAACTCTTACTTTCTCTTTGAAGACTTTTCTCCCGATCAGCGATGAAACCTCTACGTCGTCCTGAGTAATGATCCCTCAGCGTTTGAAAACTTTTAGAAACTTCTTTCTGAACTCGCACTCGTTCTCTTAGAATACTAATATATATCTGCTTGTCTTGGAATGTACTGCACGCTACTTAAAGCCCTCACACACCCCTTTTACTCCCAGCTCAGCTCAGCTCAGCCCACCCCGCCCCACCCTTGGCTGGCTGGAGGTTCAACCCCGCAGAGCGCGTTTAATATCTACACTAGATTTATAGTGCAGAATGCAGATACGTGTCATTCAATTCCTCCCAGTCAAAATGAATAGGACTTTGAATTTCAGATATCCAAAGTAGCATTTTTAATATCCTGAATGACGATTCTGCATATCTGGAGTAGAGATCTTAGTCCCATTTCAGATATCTGCAATCAAATTATTTGGTTGCGATTCATAATTTTAAATTCAGATATCAGAAATGGAACAAATATTGATGATGTAATTTTGAATATCTAATATACGAGTGTGACAAGTTAACATGTCATTACACCTATCCACAATTAGTATTATGACGGCCATTCATGTGAGTCCAGAATGATCATTCTGGATATCAAAAATGTAACTGTGGATATCTGAAATTGAAAACCAAATAACCTACACATGAATGGCAAAGGTGACGTTATTGGTCCTAGGAAGAATAAAGCTGTGGATACTTAAAATGTTCATTTTGACTATAGGAAGAAGTGAATTACATATATATTTAATATATACCTAGTCTAACTATTAAATATTAAAATAGGCACTTGTGCTTTTAAAATACCTTACCCATTTTAGATGTGTTATTTTTGACTGGTACAATCAAAGTTACAGTTAAGTTACAATTTCTACTAGTAAGAATGACATATGGATATATTACTAGTGAGAATACATTTTTGACTATTAGAAACAGTATATTGGCTGTAAAATGTAATTACAGATAGGACTGTTTAAATGTTAATTAAAACGGCATGACGTAGTCTAAAAGAATGCATGTAGTGAGTGGTTACATGAGGAGTAGCACACACACACACACACACACACACACACACACACACACACACATGCAGAGTGGAAGTTGTTATGTAAGACTCAGCATTGCTTTACCATGCTGGAAGGGTGTGGAAACAGAGTGGTGGGTCTGAAGAAAAGGACTTGTGAGGCACTGTGATCACCCACTAAACCCAGACAATCAGAGGCATTAACAACACAGGAATTATATAGAAACACAGCTATTATAATTGCGAAATAATTTTTTAAAAAAGATTTAAAAAAAAGATTGATGATTAAACTGGTGCAGTGCACCTTAACTTCCTCTGAATACTTTCACTTCTCCTTTGTTAGGGACTTTTTAAAGCAAACTCAAAGGGTGAAATAAAGTGTCTTATAGAGCACCAGCTTAAATCTGACAAATCTCACAAGCCAGCAACAGGAAGCCATGATTAGTGTTTGCTAATTGCATATTGTTGAAGTAAGTCCAAATCATCTATTCAGCAGAAACACAAGATGATGACATGTTTAAGTTGTCTCATCGATTCCAGTTTTTCCAAAACTCCAGCAACCAATGGCAGGAGTGGTTTGGCAGTGGTTCATAATGAAGTCATATGTGTTCATAGGTGACAATGGAAAGTCTGGATGCGTGTCTAATCCTGTCTTTTAAATGGCTACGTCATACCAGCTGAGAACCATGCAATTAAATAACATCAAACAAGTTTAAGTTCAGGTTTTTTTTGTCTTCCCCACCTAAGACCAAGATATAATAAACTGGATATATAAACTAACAACATGTACAAAAAACATAAAAGCAATAAGGCACGTATACTGGTGAGTGGTGACTTGATTTACATTGTGTGTGTGTGTGTTTACATTAACCAAGGTGTGGTTCAGTATGGAGTCCTGACACTGACAACATTTATGAAAAGTCCATCAATCAATTAATCACTCAGTCAGTGTTTATTTATATAGCACCAAATCCCAGCAAAAGTTACCTCAAGGCACTTTTCACATGGAGCAGGTCTAGACAGTTCTCTTGTGTTGATTTAATACATATTCTTCTGTCACACAGCAGAGGGTCACACAGTCAGAATAGTAACAACTAGAACACTCAATATAGAACAGAAGTATTTTTATTGAAAATCTGCAGTTCATAATATAAAGGATGCAGGTTATAATATCCTATGATAACATCAAACAAGGATATATGTAATCTATTATTCTATATATTTATATTTAAGAGCAGACGTGTCACACATACAGCCCCCCGGGCCACCAAGTGGTCCAATCTGCAAAAATTGCTGAAGAGTGAAGAAGAAATGCACGTATGGCCAGAGATGTGATGTAATCAAGTGATGTCTGAGAACAAGACCTTGAACTAGTGACGCCCTTGATCATTACTGCCCCCTAATGATTTCATCTATGGCTTTTATCTGAATGTAGACCCTCCTCCTGTTGTGACTCCTTGAAGTTAACATGTCTGTCTGTCAACCTAAGAACCACTTCCCCCCACCAAGTTATCATTTAATCTTGCCTCACACTGTAAGGTCTGAATGCAAATGCTCTCCCTTCCTGCCTTTAGTTTCTTTGCTGATCACTGCCTTGGTCTTACTGTATAAAATGCCTCCATTTCATTTGCTCTGGGTCAGTCTACTGTCTCAGACCCACTCTGTGCAGTGTGCTCACCGATATCCCGGGGTATCAATAAACATCCAACACCACAGCTAACTTTGAACAAGGACTTTAGTGAATTTCTTCAACAAGAGTAAATCCAGTTCTTTCAGTAAAATGCACCACTATCCTCGCTCATTTTCACTCGTCATTCACAGTCAAGACTTCTTAGCTTCCCGCGGAGCTTCCAACTTGAGAGAATTGTCCTTCAAACTTGAATCACATTGCAAGTCAAAATTTTCCTTTGTGCCCTTGGACATATTTTATCAGTATCTCTTCCCAGGTTACTTCTAGATGGTGATTATGCAATGGTTTCACTGGTCAGGCCCACTTAAGATCAAATCGGGCTGTATGTGGCCCCTGAAATAAAATGAGTATGACACCCCTGTTTTAGAGTATACTATTCAAATATATCATTCAGTTTAATCAATTATTATCCAGTAAATATCTTTCACAACAGATATTTTGACATGTCAAAGCACAGAGTTGATTTATGATGGCTACCTTAATCAGGTGTGCCAGCACTACTATTGTGTCATCATGTTGGCTCAATCACTAATGGATCGAAAGCATCATTAATGTTATTGGTTATTGGTACTCTTCCTGCTGTAACAAGTCAACGCGTCTGCATGCAATAGGGCTCACTGTGGACTGAAACCCTTCATAAGTATAAAGTGATAAGATAACCTTTAGGAACTGATTCATTCATTTTGCTACAGTATAATTTCTAGAAGCCGCACTTGTGGCTCGGAGCCACACATTCCATTTTTGTCATGACTGTTTGTATTTTGAAAAATGCAGACCATTTACAGTTTTATTGTGGGTCCTGCTGGCCTGATGGCAGCGTGATAAATGGCACGGGCAACATTCTGCAGCTTCTGCAGAGCGGTGGGCGTGAGAGGAAACATAAAGGTGACTCGGGTTCGTCGAGGATCTGAGTGTAACAGATGGGACCAAGTCCACGGCTCTCTCTCTCTCTCTCTCTCTCTCTCTCTCTCTCTCTCTCTCTCTCTCTCTCTCTCTCACTCACTCTGCGTGTAAAACCAAACAGCCAGCAGTGTGCCAAAGGATACTTCCAAACTGTGGGAGACACACTGGAGATAAGGGAGAAGATATGCCCCTCTGTGTTGTAACCTATACATTTCCACTCGGAACAAGTGAAAAATACAGCGTTGTTCATTCAGTGTGTAAGAAATCTATCACTGCAAATGTAGGTTGTCCTTGTGTCCAGGACTTTCACAGAGAATATGTTTGGTATGTGCTGTATTGACACTTCCCTGTTAAATAATTACCAAGTTCCTCTGACCTTTTCTGCTACTTGCCAGGATGCAAAATTCATGCCGAGCCACAATACACACAACTATAAGACAGATGGTTGGATGACAGCCAGATAAAAGATAATACGGTGGATGAAAACAACACAAACTGTATGCTCATGGGCCTATAATAATATATAGGAAAAGTTCAACATTTAGTGACCTGTGCTTATTTGCTTTCTTGCTGAGACTCGGGAAGATTGATACCACTAAGCTAGTTAGCATAAAGACCGGACTGCATCCTACTTGTTTATTCCATATAAAATGTCCATATTGTTAGTGCTACAGGATAACGTTAAATGAAAAGTTCAACATTTTGTGACCCATGCTTCTTTGCTTTCTTGCTGAGACTTGAGAAGATTGATACCACTAAGCTGGTTAGCATAAAAACTGGACTGCATTGTTCATTCCATATGAAAAAACAAAGTATAAAGACTAAATTTTAGTGCCACAGGATAACATTGGAGGAAAAGTTCAACATATTGTGACCTATGCTTTTTTTCTTTTTTTGCTGAGACTAAAAGATTGATACCACTAAGCTAATTTGCATAAAGACTGGACTGCATTATTCATTCCTTATAAAAAAAAAAAAACCCAAAGTATAAAGACTATCAATGTTAGTGCTACAGCATAACATCAAAGGAAAAAGTTCAACATTTTGTGACCTACATGCTATGCTTATTTGCTTTCTCGCCGAGACTTGAGAAGATTGATAGCCTACCGCTAAGCTAGTTAGCATAAAGACTGGACTGCATCCCACTTGTTTATTCCATATAAAAAACAAAGTATAAAATACATTTTAGCACTACAGGATTGTTATGTGCTGGACTATCTTGGCTGTCTCTGGCTGTTTGTTTCCAGTCTTTAAGCTATGCTAAGTTAAACTAAACTAACAGGCCTCCTGTAGCTGAAACTGAACAGACACGCCTGACGGTGGCTTCGATATCGCAACTCTCAGCTAGAAATAGAATACGTTTATTTCCCCAAAATGTTGAGCTATTTCTACTCCTATCATGTCACTGCTGGGTGTTTGTTATAAAAGTCAGTGATTGCAAAATTAGGAGGAAGCATTTGCAATAGTTTTTCCATAACTGCTATGAGTAATGTAACCTCTCAACTCTTGGAGTATATCTTCAAAGGCAGCCAAAACAGAGGAAACTGGTGATTTTACAGTTGTGATTAATATTTACATAAACTTTACGATTTGTAAAGAATCTTCCCCTCCCATAATTACAAGGGAGTGTTGGCATTCAATATTCCTGCTGTTGTTCTGATTCATGAAATTCTCGAGAAAGATCGTTGTGACATCAAGCATTGAGTGTTGCGCTGGTGGTGTGATGAAATGTGTCTGTGTACGTCTGTGTGACTCTTGAGGCCGTAATCACTTGCAGGGCTCATTCAGAGTTTGCCCTCCAGGAGCTGATTCATACGCTGCCGTTGCTCCGGAGATGAACACAAACAGACAAATCTAACAATCCAGGAGCTGTGCCGGCGAACAAATAATTTATCTGTCGTACTTGCTCTCTGCTCCCCCCCAAGAAAAAAAAATGTACTCAAGCATATTATATTCTGTTTCTTCTGTGTATTAGAGGCAAAGCGATGTGCTCTCTGAACGCATTTCAGACAGGAAACACTTTCTTTCCTGAAAAGTATTGAATAATTTAGTAGAGAGCAGACCAGAATGTAATTATTTATTTTACTTTGCTTAGGTTTCATTCTCTTCCAAACTTTTTCGTAATGTCTAAACATTATCTGACAGTGTACAGCCATGCAAGCTCTGAGAGGCTGGCAAAGTGTTGCTTTTGAGACGCCCAAATAAACACTGAATTAAGTTTTTCTCCTGCTAATACTGGCCATTAGAAGATCCCCTCATATTGCACTCACAATGTAATTGATAGGGGCCAAAATCCACAGTCCTCCTTCTGTGCAAAAATGTATTTAAAAGTTGATCTTATCATCTAAATGAGCCAAATCAAGTAGATATCTTTCAACGTTAGTGTTTTTAGTGCCAAAGTCCCTCTTTTTGATCCTATATCCACCACAGCTCAACAGAGCAACACTGTCCGAGGAAACACAAAGAGATAATTTGATGCTAAAAAAACTGTATATGTGGCAGATATCCACTTGATATGACTAATTCAGACTACTAAAGCCTTATATAAGCTTCACATCAACTTTCAAATGCATTAAATGTACAAAATGTGTGGATTTTGCCACCCATCACTTACACTGAAAGTTCAGTGTTCATATGGGCACATGACTGTTGTTTTAAGACAGACTTGAAACATTACGAAACTGTCCTTTGAGAATTGTAGTTCAATTGCACATACAGGCTATATTGAAAAAGACTCAACCAATGAGCTCAGTGATAAAACCGTCAGGTGATGAAAGCATAATGAGGAATGCAATATCTTTAATATACGATGGCATAAGAAAGAAACATTGTTCTCCACCAAAGACAAACTGAAAGATAAGTATGCTGATTGAATTGGTGGTATAAATTCCTCTTGTGCCTGCTGGAATACATGCACTATCATTATTATTATTATTATTGTTATTATTATTATTGTTGTTGTTATTAACATTATTTTTGTACAGTAAGGGTGTAAAGTTAAGCTCATATTCAATAACCTTTTCTCCATCCTTCTCTGGCAGATTAGAAAATGGTTGATTCATTTATTCATTAGAAAAAGCTTTTCAAAGCGAGGACTGATGGTCTTTTATTAGGCCTGCAATTCGAAAATTTGTACTGAGTATGCAGCTGGAGCAGACAAGGTTCTTCTCCTTTGTGTTTGGGAAAGGTTTAATTTTTTTTTTTTCAAATTATTTCTCGAGTCATGAGGACAAGTGAAGTCATGACTCACTGGTTGGGATACAAGTCTTTGTCACACGCCCTGGGCACTGGTCCACACCTCTGATCATTATCAGTGTACAGTGAGCATGGACTCTCCCTCTGCCAAGTTACTGTGCTGCCCTCTGGTGGTTATTACTAAAGCTATAACACAACACACATCCTGTACTGAATGATTCAGTTATGATATCTGGACTGATTTATTATCTGGTAGGTATGGGCTTGCAGGCAATACAGTATCTGTATTCATTTATTAAAGGATAATCTGATTAATAAAAGTCGCATAAGTAATTTGGTAATTATAACTGGTTCATTATGCTTATTTTCTTAAGAGACTAGACTTTATTATGTAGGCTAAATCAGAGGGAAGGCAAAACAGCTACCACGGTTAAGCCATGGATGTATTGCAAGAACTCTTATAATACATCTATGAATCCTGATGGGTCAAACAAAAATGAAACTACTTCTGGGTAGGCTTTTTTTTTTTTTTTGTTAATATTGAAAGTAATTTGTTTGTGTTGTCTTTATTTTGCACATGTAACAAATCAAGATGTAGTTTTCCAGAGAACCTTGTAGTAGAAGTAGTTTAATAAACACTTCTAGCCAAAAAAGTGTCCTATCAAACCAGTTCTGTTCAATATGATACACATACTGTATTTTATTAAAGGTCATAACAGTGTAATTCATTAGGAATATGAAGGGAATAATAATGAATTCATTTATTTTCCTTCTTTTGGTAAAAGCTTAAAATCAGCTCAAAAATCATATAACTAGTCTATTAATACTGTACTATTAATATGATAGATAGATAGATAGATAGATAGATAGATAGATAGATAGATAGATAGATAGATAGATAGATAGATAGATAGATAGATAGATAGATAGATAGATAGATAGATAGATAGATCATTTCTATTGTTAATAATTATTTGCTCTTTGACGTTTTTTGTTTTTTTCTTTGGCAACATGTTTGATCCACAAAGTCATGCCAATAAAGCCAATTATATTGAAAAAAATTGTGTATGAGAGAGAGAGAGAGAGAGAGAGAGAGAGAGAGAGAGAGAGAGAGAGAGAGAGAGAGAGAGAGAGAGAGAGAGAGAGAGAGAGTGTGTGTGTGTGTGTGTGTGTGTGTGCGTGCGTGCGTACGTGTAGAAGACACGACCCCGCCCCTCCACGTCATCACCACGCGTCAAACACACGTCGCCTCTGTTAGGTCTACGTGAACAACACGTGAGTTAAACAACATTGTTGCCTTTTACAACTTGTGTTTTTGTCGACTCATATTTTGCCAGCTAAATACCACCTCCATGTGTTCGATATGAATTTGTCAAGATGTCAACCTGTTCCAATAAACACTGAGATAGTTGTGGTGTTGATAGTGTTAGCATAGAGGGCTACAGGTCGCCTTCAGCCAAACTCCATTCACACAATATTCAAATGTAATGTTTAGCCGGTTTTTCGGCCACTACATTGACTTTATTAAACATGATACAGGATATTTTCTGAATTATTATCCATGTGTGAGTTCGGCATTCCTTAACCTGACCTAGGTAGACCGGGCAGATAAAAAAACACAATAAATCCATACCTAGCTACTCAAACAATATTGATTTTAGTAGCCTTGCATATCTACTACAATGTATTGATCCCAGGACAAGTGTTTCCTCTAATACAAGCACAGTTCTGTCATTGTTTTCAATCTGGCAAAGTGTTATGGAGTTGAACACTACATTCCAGCTATTACTTCATGATGTCTCTATTCTTTCTGTTTCAGCCTGAAGATTTAGGTACACACCCCTCAAACAAACACCTGCTGGTAACCTGCATGTTGTGAGGTTACCAGTCATGTTGTCCAAAACGGAGGAGAGGAAACCAGGGAAAGGGGGAGAAAATAAGAGGAGGCACCCCGATGACGATGGCCTAGGAGGAGAGAAGAAGAGGAGAGGAGGAGAAGAAGGAGAAAAGGGAAAAGATGGCAGGAAGCGTCTGGATGCTATGAGTGTTGGCTATTTCCGCAGAGTCGGGGAGAGACTCAGTGAAGGTTTTGCAGATGATCAGGAGAGAGGTGAGATTTTATTTCACAAGATCTGAGCAGTCAGGTTTAGGAATGAAGTCAGGGGCATGAATTTGGAGCGTGCAACAGAAAGTCACATTACACCATTACTATAAGAATCCATGTTATAATACAGCAGGATATGGAGAGAAAGAAAACAAAAGTCTATCTCCTGACATCAATAATGTGATGTTTGATGAAGTATGAAAATCACAAATGTGGTGAGGAGAGATGCATTGTACCAGGTTTTAGCTAAATTGCTATTTTCCACCCGTAGTCCCTCGGCAGGCAGGTGGAACAATCAGTTAAATTAATGACAAAATTCAATGGACATGAACTACAAAACACCAGTTCATGAAATTTTACAAACACTGTCTTCCCCATATCCCACCCCATCTAATCATTTGACTAATAAACATTGACTTTGACTTCAGCTCACAACCTCTGATCAGTATGTATTTATTAGTCACATCACAAACAAACATCACATCCCTTCCTGGGCCCAAGTGTGGGGAAATTTCATTGAATGTAAAGAATCAGAATCAGAATGCCTGTGTTGTCATTGTATCATTAAAAAGCATACAATTCAATTTTGGATTGGTACTTTTGTAAGGTGCCTCAAGTTAAAAACACGTCCTCAACACGTTCATTCAGACATATTCCACACAATAATAAATTATGAATTAGAAACAATAAATAAATATAGCAGTTAAAAACTTCTGTAAGAAAGTGCGTGTTCAGAGCATATGACATTGAGTAATAACAGTTAGTGAAAAAAAAGTTAAAATGCCCTTTGATCGTACCTTTAACCTTTTTATTTGGGCTTTATGTTCAACCTCAATATATTTGTAATTCCAAATGAAAGTACTGGGAAAAACTTGTTCAGATTTGTTCTGGGTTTTCTTTACTTTAACTTTTACATTTTTACAGTGATTTTAAGACATACTTTTGTATGTTATTTAGGTTAAGTTGATCCACAGGTGCTTGTGTTTAAACAATATTTAACAGTTGAGAGTGATAGTCTTTTAATTAATAAAAAAAGGTAGAAAATCACCAGGGCCGATTTTGTTGAAGATGCTGATATAAGGGAGTAAAATATTCCTGATATTGATATATTGGCCAATAATCAGCTAGAATAATACATAAACACACAGTTTTTTTGCAAATATCACTCAAATGTGATTATCAAACACTTGTGACAAGGATATGTAAAGGAGGCCATGATATTTTATAGTTTAATAAAAAATTGTATTGTATAAAATAACATCAGTGCACTGAAACAGTAAACTTTACTGGGAATTTAATCCTTATAATTAACAATAATTAAAAAAAAACACACACACACAGACACACACAGGACAATTAACTATTGAACTTGAATTAAGAAAAAGGATCAAATATACATAAAATGCTGCCTATATAATTTAAAGCACTACATTAAAAATATCGGCACCGATGTGAAAGGCCAGTATCAGCTGATAATATCAGCTGACCAATATATCAGTCAGGCTCGAAAAATCACACTTATGTTCTTGATAATAAGGTGATAAATAAAGGTTTTCCTATGTTTTAGTACTGGTATAGAAAGTCAGGTATTTGCGCTAGCATCACAATATGTCTAATAATACTCAGCCCTACTAGTTACTGAATCTGTGCATTTATTTTTTACTTCAACCTGCATTTTTTAGTCCTCACTGAGTCAGAGCTCTCAGCGCTGTCAAGTCTCAGCAGAGTGTTTGTTTGAAAGTCCAAAAAGAGGTTTAAATATTGAAAAGCTTTCCTAAATTGCTTTGACAAGTTGTACTTCAGCTATGTAGAGCCTTTGTTTTAATGATGACACATCACCTGGGTTTTCACTGATGCAGCCATTCAGATGTAACAATCCCCGGCTTCAATGAAATATTTATGACTTCTCCTTGTCTTGTTATCCATACACTGATTTGACATGATTCAGCTTATTGCAGCATTATTGCATCATTTTACCTGAAATATAACAACCTGAAATATAACTGGTGGACCATTTTATGTATAAACTTTATGACCCTTGGTCCTTTTGGGGATAAATAACCATGTATATATAAGGAAATATGTGTACATGTGTGTATCCGACCCTGTCAAAGTATCTAATGCTTACTTTCGATTGGCTCTTTGTAGAGATGTTTGTGGAGAACGTCCTCTCAGAAGTGAAAGGTAAAGCGAGCCTGGTGGCGATGGACCAGACAGGAAGCATCACTCTGCAGCGCCTGCTCCCGCTTTCCAGTCTTGAGCAGGTGGGGGAGGTGCTGACTGAACTGGGTGGAGAATCAGGTTCAGAGTTGAAGGATGTTTCTTGTGACCGGTGCGGTGGCCACGTAGTGGAGAGTGCCATCAGACAGGCGTCCAGGTTGATGGGTACGTTTATCTCACTTCTCACCACTTAGTAACGTGAGGTTTTCTTCAGTTGTATTTGGTTGGTGAGACTCTTTGCTTCCGTACTTTTTAGGATCACCACAGAAGGAGGCATCAGAAGAAGAAGAGGAGGAGAGTGCTGGAGTGCTGGAGACCCAGGTGTTGTCTTTAAGTCAGGTAGTGAGAGAAAACAATGAAGACTTCATCAAACACGCTCACGGCTCACACGTGGTCCGCACTCTTTTACACTTGCTGGCAGGCTGTCTCGGACCCCCACGCACTGAAACCCGTCCAGGTACACACACACACACACACACACACAAAAGGCTCTATCCACTTTACACTTGCACCCATGTCATGTTTCCTCTCTTTCTTTCTTTTTTCTTTCAAGGTCTAAAAGAACGCAACGTCACTCCTCAGCTGACAGACTTTGAGATTCCCACGTCGTTTTGGTACGAGCTGAAAAACCTCACAGAGACCTTGATGGACAACGTTAACTGTGAGTCATTTTACGTCAAAACCCATCACACGTACCCTCGTCTAAGTTGTCACGTGAGGAAAGATTAGTTGTCTTGTGGTGTTTGTACACACAGAAAAGATTTAAACTTTGCCCCTCGTCCCGTTTCGACTAGAGTAAGCTGAAAAAAGAGACAGAAGAGGTGGTCAGATAAATAAAACATAATTTTCAGATTTTTTTCAAGGCGGTTACGTTCTAAAGCATAAATAAAAACACAAGAATAAAGTACAAGCAGAGTGTCTCCACATAAGTACACTGCCACACTCTTGTAGTCACTCATAAGTGATGACTGAGAAGGATTATTTTAGTCTATACATTGTTTTTTATTTAAGAAAATCCTGCGTAGTTATAAAAAAATTATTTATTTATTTATTATATAAATGTATTTATATAAAGTTTATTATTCAGGGAACAGTCTAGTATTTCAAAATAAAGGTAGTAACCTTGGCTTTTTCTGTTAACTTAAAAAATACATTTATTCGTATCTGTTTTTGTATGTGAATGGTTGTTAATAAGTTAAAATATCTGTTTATCTGTCTTTAGTTGATTGTTGTTGCCAGCGAACGACTTTTATGGTCACTTTAGTTCCATTATTTCAGGAATTCATTCATATGTTCAGTTTAGTTTTCTGAGCTCAACCATTTTCATTTGAGTTTTTTAGTTTATTTTTCCGGACTGAATTTATATATTTTTATATATATTTTCAAAAAGAACAAACGGCTGAGTCGTCCTTCATGTAATCGACTGACTGCTCTGACATTGTTGTTGGAATTGGATGAACACTCAATCGCATCAATCGCATTCAATGCCAGCGAGAACTCAGCGGAAAGGCAAAAGGGAAATGCTCAAGGGCAGCTCTTTTAGAACAGAACCCTCTGTATTGTGTTCCGAATTTCTATGATAAACCTCAAGCTCGCACTTTGAATGGCAAAACAAAATGATAATAGTCGATAAACAGCCTTGCGGCAAATGCACACAACATAGAGCTACAGTATCTCAGAGGTTTTTCTGCAAAGTGACATTTGATATATTAACACAGACACACAAAATAAAATACTATCTGGAGAGAAAAGCTGCATACACATGTCTCAAAAACAGTTCTAACTTCCTTCCTGTGCTTCAGTAGTAAATTAACACATTTAAGCCAAAGTCTTTAACTTTTTATGATCTGTTTGAATTGTCAATTCTCATATTTACCTATCATCCTGCATCAGTCAGTTGTATAAATATGTATTTCTGCTGTTCTGTGTGTGTGTGTGTGTGTGTGTGTGTGTGTGTGCATAGCAAGAAAATTAAACAAAACGCACACACAATGGGCAGAGTATAAAATGTTTTCTCTTGGCTTGTGTCTCTTTCCTCTTCTAGTAAGTGTCACTGATTCAGTGGCCAGTGCAGTGTTCCAGACCATGCTGACCGTGTGTCACAGAAAAAGGCCCAAACTCTGTAAACAGCTCCTGAAACGCATCACCGAGTATCTGACGAGTCGCAGCTCTGCTCCTGGAGTAAGGTCAGGGTCGACTCTAGTTTCATTTCACTCTCATATCCTGCAATGAGACGCTAGAGCGAAGATTTAAACAGCATGAAATAACACTGGGGTTTGTTCTCTCTTCCTTTTCAGTCCACTTCTGGTTTTTCTCAAGGACCAGGCCTCCAGTCACCTCACTGAGACCATCATACAGCTATCCCATAAGTCTCTGCTGCGCGACCTCTACAAGAACCACCTCAAGGGTCAGCTGGTCGACCTAGCCCTCCATCGGATCGCCAACTTCCCCATACAGAGGCTCATCGCCGCTTCGGCCAAATATACAATGGTAGGTGGAACTTTGAAGAGGAACGTCTTGGTTTCTTATTGAGATTGAATGGAGGGATTCCATTTTTCTCCCTTCTTCTCTTCACAGTTCCTGAATTTGTTCGACGAGCTACTCGAAGGTGCTGAGGCCATCCTGGCGTCGGGTCACATGGGTGTGATCGTGCAGATGGCAGAGAGCTGTGCAGAGAGTCAAGAGAAACAGGATGACATGATGAAGTGCCTCCTGGGTGTAAGCCTTAAATCAACATAACTGAAACCGTCATTTCAGTTTAATTCTCCGTCTTTACGACTGATACCGAACATGGCTGACAAACAACGATAAAACTGCTTAATGCGTAGTTTATGGACTTCGTGTTGTTGTGTTTTCTCAGGCTTTCCACTGCGCGGAGCCCGGCTCTCGACACACCAGCTGCCTTCCTCTCTTCATGTCCCTGCTCACCTACGAGGTGTATTACCACTCTGACACAGCAGAGGGCGGCATAGACATGCAGGTAAACAGCTGAGAGACAACTTATCAAATCATTTATCCTCACATTTCAGCTTAATTAGCAGAAAGCTGCGCTGCAAATGACAGCAAACTACACGTATGTTGAAAAGATGCAGGAGACATAGTGTGACACAGTCTCGATCACTTCCAGGTCCCGCTGTCCTCCATCTGTTACCACGGCTCCCGGCTGGTGCAGGCGCTGGCCAGGTTCAAGGAGCGCTCTCTCCTCCTCAACAGTCTGCGCTCTCTGACCCCCGCTGACCTTCTGACGCTGGCCTCCGACCCCTCGGGCAGCCACGTCCTCCAGGCCCTCATCACCACATCCAGCGACAAGGGCAGAGGCAAGATCCTCAAGAGGCTGGAGGTATGAGCACAGGGGCAGTTCCACAGTGTTATACAGTAGCAGTCAAAAGTTTGGAAACACCTTCTCATTCAAGATGTGCATCCAACATGAAAACTTCAATAACTAAAAACGATAGACATTTAGTGCTCTAACGACTTAGAAACAGTATTTGCCAGTTAAGTAATCGTTGCATCAGGTTCAAACAAAGAGAATGACAACAAATCCCATGAAAAACAAGTGCTGTCTATGTGGTAAAAGGCTGAGCTTTGAACCACACTGTTAGACAACATTCCTGCTGCTGCTGCTGCTGTAAATACCAATTTGTGCACCAATTCCACAGCTGAAAATAGATCTAATTACTCCTGTTTCACTAATGTTTGCTAAGAACTACAATGCTCAGCTGTTTCTTTATTTACCCTAACTTTACAACAACAGTCTGACACATTGTTTTGTTCTTTTAATGGAATTCAGTGACAAAAACAAAAATACAACCAGCCTTGTAAATTCAAGGTAAAGGTGAGTACCTGTTTTGTTTCTGTCAGTGGTTTCACAGTGTACCACTGATCATCAGGGGGCAATGCTGCAAAAAATGCAGCAATGTGCCTGTAAAGGCAGGGAAGAAGAAGGCAATGCCTGCCACAAAAATTATATTATCGACTATCACCTTTTTTTACCTCAAAATTTGCCGCACTTCACATTAGCAGCTAAGAGGCTATTCATGTCACATTGGCTAAGCAAGTAGTGTCCTCCACTCCTCACTATGCACATCCTGAGTGGAGACTGCAGAAGCGAGTGGTGACGCTTATATGTAATTAAAGGTAAATAACTCAAATGACAATAATATCGTTTATCACGATTATTTCTGAGACAATATATAGTCCAACAAAAGTAGTTATCGTGACAGGTCTTATTCAAGATTTAAGAAACTTTATTGTCTGTCACATAGTAACAGAAATTTCTCTTTGGCGCAGCTCAATCAAAGACAAATGTAACATGTAACAATAACAAAGTAAAAACAACAGAAACATCAGAGTAATATAAGTTATGCCATCAATACTGTTAGAAGACAAGTCTATTTGTGAACAATGTGAATTCGACACACTATTAACCTCAAGGACACACAATGTATTTGCTGCTCGTTAGTCCACAGTTCAATTTCAGTTCACTTCATTTCAACCTCAGGACACTGCTTTAAGATGTGTTGAGCTCTGCTATTACTACTTTTCAAGTGATTGGATTTCACATTAATGGATCAGTCCACTGAACCATTAATGACAGAAAAGACAGACTGCGGTCCTGATTGAAGCTGCTGCTGCTGCTGCTGGAACAATTGAGGTTTTTTTTTGCAGAGGTATTAGAGTGATATTGAAACTTAAGTATTTATCCCTCAGCCGGCAGAAGCCACATATAGAAATTTAAGGTACTGCAACAGACTTCTACTCTAAAGGTGTCCTTGTAGTTGATAAAATAATCTTATCACAAAGTCAGCTTAGTAGCTGCGGTAGAGCTTTCGATCCTATCACACACGATGCCTACCTGTCATGTAATTGTTCTGTTTTTCTAAGCACTCGAAGGACTTCTTGTTATTG
Organism: Scomber scombrus; assembly: GCF_963691925.1. Lineage (NCBI taxonomy): Eukaryota > Metazoa > Chordata > Actinopteri > Scombriformes > Scombridae > Scomber > Scomber scombrus. Next base: position 7,178,730 of record NC_084980.1, read on the forward strand.
TTTGTCTTGAAAAGTTGAGATTAAGGTCCACGCTTCTATAATAACATATGAAATCCATAATCAAGTCAACTTCATCTGCTGAGGAAGATTGCGTGATATGATTGAAAGCTCCAGAACAGCTACTGAGGTCTAGATTGAACACAAGTTGAACATTATCAGACATAGAGTGTAACAGTTTCTTGTTGTTTTTATTTGTCATTACTCCTATGAATTTTCTTTTCATGCATCATCCCTCTTTGTTCATCTTACCATCTGTCTTCACAGGGTCAATATGTTCAAATGGCCTGCTCCAGGTTAGGCAGTCGGGTCGTGGAAGCCATATGGAACAGTGCTTCAGTCAATCAGAGGCAAAGCATCGCACAGGAACTAGGTAATCTGAACTCAGTCTAAGATTTCTTTTAAACGGTGGCGAGAGGTTTTTTTACCCCCTTTTTTTTTTGCATATTTTTTCTCAAATGATCATGACTTCCATCTCTCCTTCCTCTCCAGTGCCGAGCGAAAACCAGCTGAGGTCAGATCAGTTTGCGCGCCACGTTTGGGCCAAATTTGCTCTCTCACACTTCATCCAAAGACGAGCTCACTGGCAGGAAATCCAGACTGGCGAGTCCAAGAAGCGGAAACTCTTCAGTGACATTATTGAGTGAAAAATAAATTTGTAATCTTTTAATGCCTCCCCCCATATAATTAGATGAAAAATAATAAAAAAGAAAATATTCTTTATTTGTGTGCAGAATTAATTGATAATATTTTAAGTATGGCAATGTCAGCTATTGAGTCATTTACAGTAGTTCTAATTACATTTGTTCCATTGGATGTACTTGTAAGGAGAAATTTGGCCACTAGGGGCTGCTGGTGGAACATTTATACTCGGTCTCTTCTTTTCTTTGAGGTTCAGCTTTTCAAATGAGCAGAGCAACACAATCTCAAATTTGTGATCATGAAGTCAAATAGAAAACCCTCCAAGGACACACAGCTGACACTGCATTTTTTTTCAAATCTTATTTTGAGTGTAATGTTTGATTTTTATGCCTGTCCGCCGGTGATAGCTATGGCAAGAGGCATTATTTTTTTGGGTTGACTGTCTGTCCGTCCCATTCTCATGAATGCAATATCTCATGAATACTCAGAGCAGAGGAAATTTCATTACATCAATTTTGTCCACTCAAAGATGAACTGATTAGAATTTGGTGGTCACGGCATTTTATATTTAAATGGTCAAAGGTCAATTTCACCATGACATCATAATGTTCGGCAAAAATACTTTTCTAGCTATTATTCAACACCATAACTCAGGAGCAGAAGGGGAGATTTTGACCATATTTCACACTTGGTTGCAATACTGAATTGGTGTTGCTACTCTTGGGTGTCCGCCTTTAAACTGTGGTGATTGTTTAGAGTTTGTAAGCTGCCAGGTTGGAAATGTGTTGTGTCAACTGTGTTCTATCAGAATCTGCTTTATTTGCCAAGCATGTGAACACATAAAAAGAAAATACATTTAATACCTTTTTATATTAAATTTCTTCTGTACAAATATAAGTCTTGACAGATATGGATACAAACTGCAACTTCACTTGTTGGTGGAGGCATATAACATCAAGATGGTATTTCTAGTTCTTTCTCCATTGATATTGTGGAATGTCACAATAACAGGGTGAATATAGTATGTAACTATATAAGCATGCATATGTTAAATATGTAAAAGCAGTTTTGGTAGGGACAGACATTTTTTGGGGAATAAAGTATGAGCATTTATAGGAGGACTTCACATCTCAGAAAATGTTCGATTATGTTATTGATCCCTCTGTTTCTCCGTATGTGATGTTTCCTCGTAATTCCTTAACAGAAGCACAAACACATTCAGAAATCCTTCTCTGCCTCAGCAGTGAGCCATTTCTGTCGCAAGCCTTTTGGAGACGCATTAGATTAGTCACAGAGGAGAACATCAATTATAAATTGATCGGAATAAGGAAGGCCTTTATCTTGGCAGATGCCTCTCAGTAGAGGAGAAGCACATGGCCAAGAAGCCACGCTTAAAGACAGGATGTGTTGTCGGTGTGGAAACAATAAAGAGCACCATACGCTTAGGTAAGAAACATATTGTCATTCATCCCAGACTCTCTTGGCCACTGAATTTTTCACTGTCTTTCTCTAGCTCAGGTATAGACTTTTTACATTCTTTTAACCCATGTTGAGCGAAAAAACATATTTATTCATATTTTGTTCCAAGGTCTTAAAAAAATAGTCAAAGGCTTTATGTGTGAGACAGGAAGATAGAAAGCTCACTTCATTTTAATACAATCCAACACTAGTCTTGTTATAAATACTACCTTTTCCAACACCATTGACATGGTGTCATGGTTGTCTGGAGGTATCAACTCTGGTCATTTTGAAGTTGTAGGTTGTTTTATTGGATTGCTTTATAATGCAAATTGTTCCCCGCATTTTAGCCCTTCTACATAATATGTAAATGAAGTGGATAAAATATTCTTTCAACATAAACCAGTGCAATATATTCACACCGAAGTGCAGTTTCAAAACGTCTAATAAAATTTAGTCAGCACACATGCAGAGCAGTATAATAATAATAATTATTATTATTACAGAGCTATACTGGTATATTGCATTGCATTACATCATAATGGTATTTATATTTTTCCAGTCACTCAGTGTCTAGTGTATACATGGCCATCACAAAAGCATGACAAGAGCGACTTGAAACAACATCATTCGTTAATGTGGTATACTGTATTTATTAGTTCACCGAAACTGGAAGAAAACAAGTTTTAACACTTTCCCTCATTGGTATCCATTTGTATAGTCCAGATGTTATGTAGGGAGGTTTTGAAATATGCCATCAACCCAATACGAAACAAAAACTGGGACCACAAATAACCCATTCTAGTGCATGAGTCTCAATTCACAACCTGCACAATAGATATTTAATTGTCAAAAGATTAAATCACCTTGAAATTTGCGGAGTATATTCAAGCTCCTAAAGAGATGAAGTGCCCTCTTTTCCTTACATTTCACTGACCTATGACACTGGTTCCCTGCTTGGTAGCTTGATCTACCATCTGTGGTCTTCTCCCTCAACCACAGATTGTCTTAGTCCTTTTGTTAAGACCTTTTTTTTTGCTGAAAATGTGGAGTGTGTAAGTAACTTGAGAGAAAGCACCATTTAAATGTCTGTGTCTCTGTGGTTTGGAGCTAAGTTCCTTACCTTGTGACTTCATTTTTTGTCTCTTGTACTGCTAAGACACATCACAAAATTATAAATGTGCCTTTCATACCATCAAACATGGTGTAATATGCATTTAAGCCTTTAGAGACGGTTTCCCCTGGGCCACAGGCCACTATTAGACCTCTGAACATTTGATATCAGGCCACAAGGAAATTGTATGATTTGGCCATTATCAGAGACTAATACTTTATCAGCATGTACTTTGTCCCAATTACTGTGCCAACCAGCTATTTAACAAGAAGAAAGATAAGTTTGAAAAAAAGAAGATGAGAACTTATTCAGAGGGGAGCTCATTTGTTTGTGATGATTTTAATACCCCCTGGTCAGCAAGGACATTTTCATAGTCCGCGGGGACACCTGATGTAAGGGAAGAGTTAGACAGAGAAATACTCTCATTCACTTTCTTCAGAGTTAGATGAGAACCTGAAGCAAGAAGTTTAGCTTAGCTCAGCACAATGACTGAGAGATGGCTGAAACAGCTAGGCTGGCTTTACCAACACCTCTAAATCTTTAAAAAGGTAGCTCAGTACCTCTAAAAAGAAGGTAACAGATTTTCTTCCTTTTGACAGAAGCAGGCTGGTTGTTTCCCCATGCTTTCAGTCTTTATATTTACCCAGCAGATGAGAGAGGTATCGATCTCACCATCAAACTCTTTTGCAAGACTAAGCATATTTCCCACAATGTCAAACTATTCCTTTGAATGTTTAATGTGTTGTTCGCTAGGTCCTAGCATGTCTTTGCAGTTTTACCCTACTTTTACAGCATTCATGGCATGGTATCCAACAGATTCCCCATCACACCCATATAGCCCAATGTTGAGATCAATACTAATCTCATGAAGGCATCTTATTATAGTCTTGCTGGATTTTGTAGAACATATGGCTTTGCTCTCACCTTTTGACCTGCTATTCATCTACATTACTGTGGGGTGTGTTGTAGAAAGAATTCTGACCTTATTAAGGCTGATTTGTGCCTTCTTTTTTAACCCACTGTTACAGTCACTAGGCCTGATGTTTCACTCTGGGCTTCTTGCATGGACCAAACCAGTCTTAATTACACATGCTTCAATCCGAGCGAGACTGGTCTGGCTTATTCTGGCTTCCTTTGTTGTTTGGTTATTATAGCTCTGCGCATGTATAATCAGCTCTGTGCACTCAGGAGACAAAGCAGAGGAACAATGACCTTTGGGGTACAATGAGCCATCGCTCCTCGAAAACAAATCACATGGAATCCCCAGAGATTCAGACACATTTCCTTCACTGCCAGTCAATGTCTGACCACACCAGCGTATGGCAATCACTGCAGACTCCACATGCCCTGGTCTATACCTAGTTATACTCCGTAGACCATTTCCAATATTACCTCCTGGCTGACATGCCTACACCCACACCTCAGGAAAATATGCATTTCATTAGTTATGCACAGTGCTCACCCAAAATAGTCTTTCTTTGGTGCAAAGTGAGGAGTTAGTTCGACAGGCTTTCACTGGCACACAGTGGGTGGTTTTCCGTCTTTTAATCTCCCTCTGTCTTCCCTGCTCTCGAGAAGTATTCTCTTTGACCAAAAATCACAGTAAAAGCCCACAGAATGAGTCAGCGACAAAAAGACAGAGAGAGGGAGGATTTCTGTCACGATTTGAGAGAGTGATAGGGTGTCACAGAGAGAAGAGAAATCATATCATATTATCCTTGTTTCCTCTCATATTTCCTGCAGGCTTCTGTATAGCTGTCAAATGTATGCTATCAGTTATCTGACCTGTTTAAGTGTGATAAAAAATCCTTTGTCATTTTTCCAATCTTTGAGACATATTGTATCAAATCCAGCCTGTTTCTGTTTGAAGAGTTCACATTACCTCTATGCTTATCGCTGTCTGACTCTTATTCACCTACTAGGATGGGGGAGAAAAAAGTAAAACAAACAAAAAACCTCTTTCTGAAAATCAACATAAATATAGGACATTTGAGATGCCAAAGGACTCTAGGACTCATCGTCTCCTTGACAACAGTCTCCAAGCAACCATTACTCCTCAAAGCATTTCTCCAACCCGTCTCTCTCTCCAACTCTCTCTCTCTCTCTCTGTCTCTCTCCTCAACCCCAGCTATCTCTTTGCCAGTTTTTCTTCCTTTCAAGAGTCCTCCTGTGTATCCACTCCAGATAGTTAGCGTACCAGCATCAGAACCCCAGCTATCTGATGTGATCCCATGTTATTGGCTGTTGGGAAAGTGTTCTTGCTTTTTAACCCAAGATACTTATCTACACCTGCTAAATCTAGGATGGAGTAGATAGAGATTTTTTTATCGATATTTGTGCCATTGCTTTGGGACTTGAGCCAGTGACACAAAATGCTTCTATGGTAACACGCTACCGAGTTTTTGGGAGATTGGCACTTTGGGGAGCTTACAACTAATAGGACTATAGCCCTGTTAGACAACTGATAGGACTATAGCCCTGTTAGACAACTGATAGGAATGGGCTTTTTAATATTAAAGAATATAGTTAATCCAAAAGTGGTATATCCTGTGAATTCATAAATGATCCATATACCTGATGTAGCTAACACTATTTTAGGTAACCACCCACTGCATAGTTATTTTAGTTGTAGACAGTCTCCTCTGGCCTCTGTCCTTAAGTTCCTTTAGAAGGAGGCAAAGTAAGACCTGATAGATCCAAGCAGTGTTTTGTTTTTAGACCATACTGCCTGGAAATCGTGATGATTTTTACAATATGAGGTAAAACTGAGACAAATAATATTATTTAATATCATGTTACCTTTGCATTCAGTCGCTCAACATGGTATTTTATAGGGTCAGTTTTACGTTTAGTTTAATGTTGGGAAGGCTACTTTTGGAATGGAATAGGTTACATATTACTAGTTACCCTGTTAAAAAAATGTAATGTAGCTATTAGAATTACTTAATAAGAGGAATATACCTTATTACATTTGATTACTTTTCTAACAAATGTTGTAAACTGGGCAATAAAGCTGAAAAGTTCTTAAAGCATACATTTAAACCAGGCAGTGTAAACCTTAGTTACCTGATATCCAGCACTGAAAGGCGTTCTTCTCTGACATGGTCACCCACTTTATTGTGGTCGTCTGGTGGCATGGCATGCCTAGAGGAATGTGCATTATTTTGATTGGCAGACAAGAGGCGGTGTCAATTCCAAACAAGAGAGCCAATCAAAAACAACACTCAAAATTTGAGTGCATACTGCCAAATGAACAGAACCTGTCTAGACATAGAAAGAGCTCCTTGTAAGCCATGCTACCCTTGATGGTGTTGCACTTAGATTTGTCCCAACGGCTTTGCTGACCCATGTTTTCCTGAGATATGTCAAAAGAAGGCGTTCCTGCACGGGGAGGAGATGCAGGGACCGGATTAATACTACATACTAAGCTTTTTACCGAAAATAATATATTCAGACGTAACCTGTTTTTCTAGTGATCAACATTTTGATGAGTAAATATAATTTAATGACATACTCTAGTTACTCCCCAACATTGGCCAATAGTAAGGAATAAATAGTGTAATTGCTAAAAGAAATTAATGAACAGTTGAAATAAGGTTAGAGGTTAGTTTAATAGAAAGCTAAAAGTAGCATTCAGCTTCTGCTACTCCAAGAGTGCAAACCTGACCAAACTTATCGAAACATTTCAATGTTAAGGTATATGAAAAAAAATCACAGCAACAATATACACTTATATGATGAGGTCGTTCTCTTCATCTTTAAGGGGCTATGGGGATGAAAAGGCTGGGAACGACTCCAGTTCAAAAGAGAATTGGTTTTGATTTGTTGATTTTTTGCGTTCCCATCATTAGCAGGTATTATCACAAATATCACATTTGCCTAGATACATGCATGCTGTATATACCTTAAAGTTAGGACAGTTCAAAAAGCTTGTTCTCTTGTTTTCGGTTACTTTTCTCCCCCGACACAATCTATTTTTAACCTGAGATTTTGTTACAGCCAGAAAGTGTCCACATGGCATCTTTTTGCTGCTTAGCGCTAAACGGAACAACCGTCCTGAGAGGCCGTCTCACAGTCTGTCTAGAGAGGACCCGTGAGTCATCTGATGACCTGTCACGCCATCCCTCAACCTAGTAACGTCTGTAAAGAGACATTCATTGCAAAATGTTGTTAGAAAGAAGGACAAGACACTTGTTCAGGATGTCAGACAAAAATTAATTTATTCTCTGTGGAAAGACGAGAGTGCTTAGTAGACGGTGACAAAAACAAGTGATCATGTGTCAGTGACGCCAACCACACTTTGACGAGATATCCCAACAACGTTTCCAGAACGTTCTCTTCTTTTGGGTCACCTGTGTGGCCAGCCCCCACAGAGTTCAGTCCAAACACGGATAATGATGCCAGTGGGTAAAAAGAGAAAAATGAAAACATCAAACAGCCACAGGTAGATTAGGTTTACTCTTGTTTGTCCTCCTCGTGCTCAGGAAGCAACCTAGTGTTCTGTGACTCAGCTTCAGTTGAAGAAAAGTTCAGTCTGATCGGCCGTGCTAACATCTTATTCCTTACAGCAGTTTTGACCTTTTCTCCTTTGCTCTGCATCCTACGATAAAGGGTTCTTTGTGCTGATTGCTCATGATGCTTTCAGCAAAAATATGGCTTGGGCACTGATGCTTTTAGCCTTGGTATAAAAGTCACAGATGAACGTATGCCATTGGTGATATCGTCAAACACTTCTTCCAATCAGTATGGGACACAAACGGTGGATGCGATGTGGAAATTGTGGCTATAAAACAAATGCGCAGAGAGGGAGCATTTTCTTAAATAAAGGGTCTTGCCTCAGAGATGGCATTGCTAGAGACGCTAGCTAGATTGTGCATTAGCTATTGGCCACTGTGGAACAGTGAACCCAGTATCACGTAGCTGTAAAACCTACAGGGTCATGTCATAGATCGTCTACTCGGCATGCTATAAAACAGGGTCTACAATACATGAGATTGCTATATCAGTCTTTACATATTCAATGCGTGCTACGTGTATGTGATTATTTGTGACTTTGCCCCCTTCCCGTTCCTAACCCCCTCCTGTTTCGCCGCAGTAAGCGTCCAATCAGCGCCTCCACGTGACTCTCTTCACCATCGCTAATTGTCTCTCTCCTGCTCTCATCAGGTAATGAGTGCTCGCTAATGCACCCAAGCTGGAGAATCAAATCCAGCTCACCTCCTTATGTATTTGTTCTGTTCTTTTTTGTCTCATATCTGGCCTCTTCCTCTCTAAAAAAATGGTTTTCTTTCCTTGATAGGTAGAAGATTAAGGTTCAGGGCTGCGATCCAGGCCGATTTCTTCTATATCTGTCCATCTTTCCCTCCCACTTCCTCTCTCTCCCTCTCCTCTCCTTTCTCCACTCTTGACTTTTATCCACCATTGTGAAAATTCCCTCCTCCTCCCTTAACATGTGTGCCTCCTCCATCTCCATCCTTCCATCTATTCATCTGCTCCTCCCTGCTGTTTTCCATTTTACCCTCTTCCTCGCTTCATCTTTCACACATCCCCCCATATCTTCTTCAATCTTGTGTGTGTGTGTACATGTGTGGGAGTGTATCTCTTTGCCTGTGTGTACTGTATCTTGTATGTATGTGTGTGTTGTGTGTTGTCACAGTGCACTGAGGTCATGGCAGGAACGGGATTTCTGGCGGAGGATCTTGCTGCCCCGGTGGCGGCTCATCTCCCTGTAGCGGCCGCGGTCCCGGTCTCGGGCGTACGAGCGTGGTACCAACCCTGCCAGAAAGCGCTTGGCCCGGCTGGTCAGGCTTTCTCTGCGGCCTGACCCTGGGTCACCATCAGCCCATCCGGGGCCCACGCAGTCGCCTCTCGCAGTCCGAACCGCCGCCTCCAGTAACTCGTTGGTGCCGTGGTCCAATGAGGCTGAGAGCTCCAGGTAGTGGCAGTCAAACATCATGGCGCTGGATTGGGCCTCTGGTGCAAAGAGAGAGGAAGTTCAATTTTAGAACCTTGTTTATGATGCACAGTTTAAATAAATGAGTCTGTACCAGAGAGCTTCACACACTGGCAGCTGCAAACCGCAATTAGAGATAGCAGTTTGAAATTTATGGATGTTTAATCATGAAACCAGTAAGCTGTCCACAGCATGTTAATGATACAGCTGGCGTGTGATGTGTCTCACCCCAACATATGTAGTACCTCTGATAGACTGCTGTATGGGAGACCATTAGATTCTTAAGTATTCATTCAGTCACTCCTTACACACTAAATTATGACAAATAGAGTGAATCTACAGCATCTCAAGTAGGAATGAGACAGCCCTGTCTTTTTGGAATTCTTTTGAAATATGGTGTGACAGTCATGGCAGTGAAAGAGAGGAGAGACGTTTTATTGGAATGTTTTCAGAGAATGATCTTATCTTGTTAAGCGGGTTTTTATACATCATATAAATATTTCAGTCCATTATTGACCTTGGAAATAGTATTTTAACAAAACAATCCCAACCGAATGTCCACTTACCAACTTTTTCTATAACTGTCAACTGTATTGTGTGTTCTCACCAGTGGTAGGAATTTCCTCTGTGAAGGAGATGGATGTGTTGACATACTACTGTATATATGGTTCCAAAAAAAACTAGTATGTGGACCTTGAGTGACGTTTATTTTGTCAAACTATTATTTTAATCATCAAGGGTGAACTTTCATCTTATATTACTTTTCAGCCAATGTTGAGAAGATGTCCTTAAAGTGCTATGGAAGATGAATCTGTATGGCATCGTATGCATCTTCATGACAACTGCGCAAAACCAATTAACCGTTGAGACTGTGATACAGTTAAAAAGCACTGGAAATAGCTAGTAAGTGGACCTTGACTGTAGTTTATTTTGTCAAAACTACTATTTCAAAAGTCTGTCATGTTTCATACTTTTCAGCAAAAGTAAAGAAGTCCTAAAAGTTGTGTGGAAGAAGAGACTGCACGAGTCATCGAATGCATCTTCATGACAACCAATCCACTGTTGAAGACTGAGTTGAGACTGGAAAAAGCTAGTAGGTGGACTTTGAATTTGTTTTTGTTTTTTTTTACCAATTTTACATGTGAAATATGCAGATCTTTCAAAACGAGAGCTGTTCTAAAAGACAGGTTTGTTAACCAGAGTTTGTGCTGCGAAGATACACTAACCATTATTGTCCTCAGAAAACAGCAAGCTAAGAGAAAATAAGACTAAAAGAGCCATGCTAACAGCTCCATACACGCTAGCAGACAGTACTAGATGCTAACATGCTCGTGGTGACGAAGCTAAAATCCATGATGACGAAGTTAAAATGTTTACCGTGATTAGCATCTCAGGGTCATGCTAACATTTGCTATATGACATTAAAGGCTGATAGGAATCATTAGTTATAAGTATCTATCTATCTATCTATCTATCTATCTATCTATCTATCTATCTATCTATCTATCTATCTATCTATCTATCTATCTATCTATCTATCTATCTATCTATCTATCTATCTAATTTCAATATGATAGTGGCACTAAAGGAAAAATTAAAGGACAATTAGTCCTGAGGGCACCAAATTTGAATGGAAATCCATCCATCCAAAGCTACCTAACTACACTCAAACTGGTGATGATACAGTTCATGTTCCCATCATTACAGTTCAATACAGTTCAATCCAACCAAATTTTGTTGAGACCTTTCACTAAAACCACAACCCCTTTGAATGTTTGTTTTGCAAATAGTAATTTTCAAGAATGATTTTTGACCAAGAATCTGTATTACAGATTATCAACATTCATTTTAAAATAAACATGGGTAAACATTTTAACTAATGGGCCTTAATTACATTGTGATGTTTTTAAAAAATGAACATTTTGTGTAATCCTTATGCAAATCAGTCAAATCAGAAGTCACAAGTGAGTATAAAAACAGAGCAAGACACCGATGGCAGGATGGGGTTAATGTTGCCTCTCGCTGAGTTATATGAGCTCAAATCTCTTGGCTGCGGCTCAATTGGGAAAATGTTTTCTATCTCAGTGTGACTCTCCTGGATAAGGACAGGTGACTGAACATGTTGTTGACAAGGCTCCATATCTCGGCTAAAAATGCCTGGATGGCTGGTCAAACAATCCCTCGATGATAAGGAAAGCTGACAGATACGGATCATTCAGCAACAAACAGGCATCATTATCAGCTCAAATAGCATTTCTCCTTTTCAACAATACTTTCAGAGAGCTATTGCTTTGCCTTACTGTTCAGAGAGCTCAGGAGCATGACAGCAGCGTAAAAAAGGTCACTGCAGACTAATATTGTGAGTAGTTTCAGAAAGAATCTTTTATATACCTTTATTCTGTGTATTAATCTAAAAAAAATGATTTCAAGTACATTATAATACCCTTTAAGCTCGGATAAAAAAAACATCTACTCTCAGGAGGATGAAAACAAAGCAAATCTAATAAGATAAGCACCAACAAAATATCACAATAATGAATGATTTCAGGACAAACAAGAGACTGCTGCCCACAATGTGATGTTAAACTGAACACAGACAATACTATTTTTCCATTATCTGTCTCCATTAATTCTTATTATATTACATTTTGCTGGTAAATTAGAAATGGCAGACATAAAATTAAAGCTTTATTCAAGACAAAAATGAACAGAAATCATTACCTGAGCTGTCCATTGTAACATTATTATAACTACACTGCATTTTGCATCAAGTCTGACCTATTGCACTTAATTAATGTATGTATGTATGTATGTATGTATGTATGTATGTACAAGCATGCAATTATATAACAGTTCAGGTGTATTCACATTAATTTTTTACTTCCAAATGAGTAGTTTACGTTAATTTGGTTAACCTGGAGAGCTTGTTTACTGTAAAACCAGTTTCTATTTGTGCTCTAGTATAAAGAAATATCTAGCTCTCTCAATAATGAAATTCTTGACTGAAAACAAGACCTTGGTAGGATAGGAGCTGACGTTAATACTCTTTCAAATACCTTTCATTCTCTAGTTTAACTGTTGTTAATACTGTGGGAGCATTAGCACGAAGTAAGGTGTTCATCTGGTTTCTGTGTGGATGCGTTCACACCATCACTGTGTACGAGCCTGTGTTACACGGGTGTTACAAAAAAATCCACTAGATTTGATCTGGGTGTAATAATCCAGCCACACAGCAGCTGTCAGCCCACAAACCTTTCACCTAATAGCGGGATGAGGTAAGAGTGGGAAGGAAAAAAAAGACAAATCCCAAATCAGATCAAACAGGGCTTATCCTTGTATTGACAATGGCTGATTGAATTGAATTAATAAGCGGGTAAAAGGGTGTTTGGGAAAGTGGCTTGGAGAGGAGAAGGAGGAGAGGGGAAAAATGAAGAGGAGATATGAGGAGAGGAGACTACAAGGGAAGACGAACGAAAAGGAGGTGAGATGAGGAGACAAAATGAGGAGACAAAATACGGAATTGAGGAGAGGAAACAAGTCGAAGAAATTAAGTGGGAAAACAGAGAAAAGAAGGAAAAGCAAGGGAGGCAAATGACAAGTTTAGGAAAGGAAACTAGGAGAGAAGACGAGGATAGGACAGCAAACAAGGAGAGGTGAGAACAAGAAGAGGATAAGAAACAAGGTAACAAGAGAGGAGACAAGATGAAGGAGAGGAGAGGAGAAGAAAAAAGGAAGAGAGCAGGAGGGGGCCAAAGGTGAGGAGATAGGGAAGATGACTTCTTGTGTGCTTACACCAGTTGGGGAGTTCCGGTCCTCTAAAGTGATGCCAACGCGGAAGTAACTTAAAACTGTATTCTATCAAAAGGCCACCAGGGAGCGACCGTTTTGGTGTCAAAAGAACTTCTCTATACAAGTCAATGGAGAATTCACCAACTTCTCACTTGATTTCTAACCTCAGTAAACGTTTTCAAAATGTGTTTATGGTCTCAATCGCTAGTTTAAAGCCTTCTTCAATGCAGTATGATGTTCATTTGTGAAATTTTGGCCTCCCTGATTTTATATTTGACGACAAAGCAGGGTATGCATTAGGGCGTGGCTACGTTGTGATTGACAGGTTGATTGGTTCACAGGTTCAGGAGGGCGCCACATGCCCCTCCTGATGCCCATATAAGTAGAATCCGTGTTTTTATTTTTCCCGGCATGCACCGGAAATTTTCAAGATGGCGCTGCCCAGATCCGAAACTATTGGCTTCCGAGCAGCACTCCACAAACCAACGGGTGACGTCACCGATGTTACGTCCATTTCTTATATACAGTCTATGGCTTACACAGAGAAAAGTAAAAAAGAGGATGGAGAAAGAGATGGACTGACAATAAAATAAGAGCGACATGTAGATGAACAAGAAGAAACATGTGAGTCACACAGAAAGAAAGAAGAGATGCTGAAAGGAGATGACAGGCAAAGACTGGAGATGAAATGAACACGCGGGTAGGAGACAGAGAGAGAGAGACAGAAGGACAGTGGAGGGAGACAGACCGAAAGGATGCCGACTAAGCAAACGGAGCCAGAGTGCATATTAATCAAAGCACTGAGGAACAGGACCACCCCATAGCCATATTGTAGCAAATGATAAATATGTTCTCAGCGTGACAGTGTGTGTATCACTGTGTGGATGGGATAGAGAGGGAAAGAGAGAGAGAGAGAGAGACAGAGAGAGAGAGACAGAGAGATGTAGCAAGGGGGAAGGTGAGAAATAGCAGAATAAAGTGTCACTGAACGTGCCATAAATAGACTTTATGACTTCAGCCTTTTCAGCCAGGCCCGTGGTTCTTTAAGGAAGATGTTAGCCGGTCAGGCATGCCCGTCGGCTTCATCTGTCAGGCTCACATATCAGTAAGAATACATGTGGCCTGTCCAGTGAGAACATAAGAACATCCTTGTCAGGCGCCTCGGGATCAGCAATGGAGCATTTCCATATCGCTGACCTCATCTATGCTCCTAGGTTATGTTTGTTTTTCTTTCTTTCTTTTTTTTCTCTCACAAAAACAGAATATGCTGAGTAAAGGCATCTCTCATTATTCATTCCTCCTCTGCCTCCTCTATGCACTTGTGTCATTAAGTATAAACGAAAGCTGTGACCGAAACTTGAGTCGACAGCAGTGTGCAGGCACCGAGAAATTTTTACACTTGCTGCTTCTGATTAACTTGCACAGCAAAACAAGCCGAGCACAGTTTGACCACCAAGCTGTGGTTTCTGTACTTCAACAACACATAAACACACACTTTTCTATTCGTATGTCCTTATGAGAACTTTCCACTGACTTTCTTTGTCTCAATGTGAACACACACTATTATAAGCTTTAAGTTAACCTCATATGCAACCACAAACCTTAAATGTATCATTATTATTTATTATATCTTAAATTTATTGTTGTAATTGAAACATCTCGTTCAGTTTGTTTAATGTAACTGTGGAGGTATTTATGTGTGCAGCCTTTAAGACCAAGACAAATTTAACTACAGGGACAAAAAATTATATCGTATCGTATCGTATCGTCATGTATCGTATCGTAAATCATAACATAAATTAAACTTTAACCTTGTTTGATTTCTAATCATAAATCACTAAATTATAAACTTAACCTGACTCCTTGTAGGATTAGACCAGTAAAGTAGGGTTAGAAAGACAAAGACAATACAAATTCTGATTTCTTAATTCTACAGTATCTTCAGTTAAGATCTAAAAGTCGATTGGCTGTTTCAACGACAGCCAATCGAGCTTCACTCTCCCCAAAACACACAAACAACTACTCTCACAATGCGTTTCACACATCTTTTCGAACTGAAGCAAATTCTGATTGTATATATTGTATCTTCGGTCAAGATTACCAATAGTTTGCAAAGTTGTCATTAAGATAAACAGTGACTACTTTGAGGAATCCAAAATATAAAACATTTAGTTCTTTTAAGCACTCTCCCCATAATTATGTATGTGTTATATTATAGTTTTGATGTATTCAGTATTATTTAACAATGGACATAAAAAATAAAGAAAAACCCTTGAATGAGCAGGTATGTCCAAACTTTCGACTACTGTATGTGACTTATTTATTCTAACAAAAAGTAAATTATTTTTTAAAAAGTCCAAACTTATAGCAATTTACTCAAATAACAATAAAGCTGCACTCAGCAATTCCTCACCACTAGTCCAAAACAAATCCACACGTACATGTTGCTATCAAACAGCCAGCTTACGAATTTCTTGTTAGCAAAGCAATATGGTCCCAACACATAGGGCAACATTAGCTTCCCATTTGAGTCCTGTTTCTGGCCACCTTTACTTATAACTCTGCTTTAGTCTCCACTAACTCCAAAGGGAAATATCAGGGTCTTCAGCTCAGATGCTTGACTTCCTAATTGCTCATTTACCTCAGAGTTTTTGGGGGGTTATTTGTGATGGGCTTATACAGTTTACAGAGTAAACATGCTAGCTAGGCCTAGCATGTTGGGCTATGTTTGGTAAGAGCGGTAAGACTCAAATTGGACTATATGCAGGTCAGGGAACCAAATGGAAGCTTTAAAAGTAGCTACAAGTATTGCAGAGCTGAAGAAAAATAATTGTGTATTCTCTGTAGGTTTGGCAGGACTAGCAACCCTCTCCTTAATAGAGGGAGCAATAAAAAAGTATAGCTTCATATTTTAAAATTAAAGACCTGACATGGCACTTTTATCGGGACAGACTCTTGTAAAGAAAAGTAATTGAAACTTGTCTTGTATCTCAAACTTATGTTCAAAATGAGACCATTTCAGCTTTAAAGCCTCTCAGGACCAGCAACCATTTCTGAGCAACCACTATACTTAAGGACAGAATTTTATAAAATGGGCAACACAAGAACATCTTTTATAAGAGAGCGACAGAATAACCAAAATAACCTCTTTCATACTGGCAAAGAAAGATCGATATGTTTATATTAACATCACTTGACTGATGTATGGAAACAGCAATGCATTGGTGTAACACTAGCCATATAGCTTCCATTTGTGAAAATAGGCTCAATCTCAAGAGTTAAAACTCAAAGTGGTTCTTTCATCACGACAGCATATCACTCACTCACTCTCCCCCAACACACACACACACACACACACACGCTACCATACACTCACAATGCGTTTCACACATCTCTCTTCAAACTGAAGCTCCAATTTACACACACACACACACACACACGCACACACCGTTGTCATACATTTACCCTTCCCTCTGTCACTCCTCCTCGCCCCTCTTATCACAGCCCTCGCTATGAAATAGCCTCGCTGACATGCAGGCAGGGAGAAGATGGAATGAGACGAGGGGACGTTTCTGCTCGTTTGCAAGGGGGGGTGGTTGCATGTGTGTCTGCTGTGTCTGTGTACATGCAGGCAGTTGCGCACGTATGGTGAGGACAAATATAAAGGTAGTAAAAAAAGCAGCGTCCTGTTAGAAAGAGATAATCCAAACAGAGATGTGCCATCTGGAAACAGAACAAAACAGAAAAAAACCTTTGGAGCTGAGGGACACAGGGAGATGGAGCCCTCCCCAGAGGATTAGATAGCGGGGAGATACTGTAAGGTAATGTCTGCAACTGCAGCAAAACATGAGTCTTTTTGTTAGATGGATGTGATTGTGGATATAATTATAAACTAGATGTATACTGTGAGTGTACTGAAATTGCAGAGGTGACGATAAGGGTTTGAATTAATACAATGCCAGCTCAAATCAAGGTGAAACTGCTGTCACTCTCTCTTATCTACAGCCACTCTGCACCCAGTTTCTATTTGAAACATTAATGACAGGCAGACAAAGAGATGTTCTGCCAGTGCCCCATAAAAAAATCACCCATAAAGTCCACAAAAAATTGTAACCTGCCTGCAGCCTGATCTCTGCTCACAGGATTTATAAGCATCACTAAATGGATTGCGGACAGCGCTGTGTCTTTCTTTTTCAGTGAATTTGTTTTGCCAAAACCTGCTTCAGTGTAGCATGCCAAATTAAAAAAAGTCTGTTGAGCTCGCTGCCCAACAGTATTTACCAGAATAAGTTTTATTCATATTGCAGCTGTTGCACCAGAAGGCCAGTAAACACCCAATAACGCCTATAAAAAGTCTATAAAATATTCACCCACTTTTGACCTTTTCATGTTCTGTTTTTACCACTTTATATCATGTAGAAGTAGATGGAATTACAAGGATTAAGAGAATCAATTACACTTTCCTCATTAACAAGCCAAATGCATTGTTGAGGCACGTTTTGCAGGAATTACAACATTGAGTCTATGTGGACACATCTTTAACAGCTTTGTACAATTGGGCACTGATTTATTCACTCATTTATGATTAAGAAATATTCAATAACCTGAGACCTGATTTGATTTGTTTGTTTGTTAATTATGTATTTTACCTAGAAAATCACCCTCCAGTTGCTCAACTGATTACTTCTGCTTCCATTACACCTTGATGTGCACTCCATTTAACTGGCTGCACATGTGGTGATATATATATATATATATATATATATATATATATATATATATATATATATATATATATATATATATATATATATATATATATATATATAGTGTGTGTGTGTGTGTGTGTGCGTGTGTCATAGTTGCAATCACACATTTGAAGTTAAGGTTCATTAAGTCAAAGCATTCACCCATCAAAGTTTTACTTTCATTTTAGTAAGACTACAATCATGCTGCCAGCTGTGTTGTTTTGACCTCAATGCTAACACCAGCATGCTAATATGCTCACAATGACAATGCTGATGTTTCACAGGTAATGTTCTCCATCTTTGTGTGTTAGCATGTTAATATTAGGGAATTAAAGGGCCAGCGTGTCATTTTAGCGTAATCTACCAATGAGGTTGCATATTGCTTCCAACTGAATACCTCTACCTTCACCCTCCCCTTCAGAGCATGCAGGAGAACCTACGGTGGACATGAAACTCATTAAAAAACCCAAATGACCTCTCTTAAAGCCATTGCTTGTTTTGTCTGTTCTGGGCTACAGTAGAAACATGGCCGGTCGAAGGCAACAAAAACACTTTGATTCTTATTTTCATGGGAATATACACTAATTAAATCATACTTATGAATATTATATTCCATTTCTGTCAACTCTGTTCAGATAGATGCCAATAAATTCTACACACTGCACCTTTAACACTTAACACAAAGCTGAGGTTGGTGGGAATGTCACTTTAGGTGTTTGGTCACAAACCTAATTATTGGACTTGTTGATGGTGCTACATGAAAAATTAAGCTATTAGTACAATTATTACAATTCATCAATAGACACAGTATTGTAATATAATTAACTGTATCATAAAAAAGCTAGATCACCAAAGTCAGGGCCATGAATATCTGTACCAAGTTTCATCCCAACAGTTACCAGGTACACAAAACCAGAAAAGTCAATCTCATAGTGGTTCTACAGGGAAAGTCAGTAGGATTCATCAACTCAGCGATAAAAAAAAATCATGGCAATTCTTCCAATATATGTAGAGATATGTCACTCTGAGCAAAAGTTGTAGACCAAGCATGTCCAAACTATTCCATAAAGGGCTGTGTGCCTGCAGGTTTTTTGCTTCAGCCAATCAGGAGCACACGATTCCACCAATCAGTGTCTAAAGACTGAGATCAGTTGATTAAATGAGTCAAGCCTGATGTGCTCCTGCTTGGTTGGAATGAAAACCTGCAGCCATATGACCCTTTATGGAATAGTTTGGACATCCCTGTTGTAGACCATCTGAATGACCAAAGGGCATTGCCATATCCTGAGTAAGGATTGCTAAAAACGCTGCTCAGTTTTGCTTCATGTTGTAGTGTGATTGGGTAATCTCACTGCTGCAATACAACACAGAGAAAGAAATAGGACACAGTTTTATATTCTTTTCTTTTTTTAAATTGGAGTCAATGACAGTTAACACTACAGTTAATGACTGCCTATGCATTTCAGCTACAAATGTTTGCATGTCGGGTTGATAAGGTAAATACATAAATCTTTAGCTTTTTTATATTCACACTTAATTTAGATCAATTTACGTCACTTACAGATTTGTTATCTTTTCAGTATTCAATTAGTGTCAAAAAGCCTAATTACACCCACTGTTATTAAATGTTGTAAAGCAATAAAACAGAACAAAAAGCAAAGGGGGGGATAGTTTTTATAGGCAGAATATATCTCCACCCCATTACGACAATAACAAATGATATAATTTTCTTCCCATAAGGAGTTTACCAACAGAGTATTTATCCCTGGGTACTGTAAACAGTGAAGAAATTGATTTTGCTGATCAAAGATAGATCCCCCAAGAGCCTCCCTAATGGATACGCTGTGGGCTTGAAGGAAGATTTATTGTGAAATACCAGGACAGAGAAACAGATGAGTCAAAGGGAAAAGAGAGAGAGAGAGACAGAGAAGAGGGTAAATAGAAGGGATAGATTAAGATAGAGTAATTGCACAGCGCACACTGCCATTCTTCTCTCTGTTGTAAGTGTGCGTGTGCCTATTAACTACACATTTGCATTTGGAGCATTTAGGCACTGTTATCCATTACAACCAGCAGACAAAGCACCAATATCAGCCAAATTGCTATGATAATAAGAAAGTTTCCATTTGAGATTTTCAATTTGAAGCGCTGCTTGAAAAGGCATTAAAAATACATTTTTAAAAAAAGGAGCCAACAAGAGTGCGTTGCACATCACTCTATATGCAGATAATAACAGTAGCAGATTTACCACCAGAAACGTATAGTCATTTTTGAACAAGAAGTCCTTGATGTCAGAAAGAAAGAGAGAGAGAGAAAAAGCACTTGTTTAATGTTACCAGCTGACTTGATGTAAAATGAAAACCCTGTTAAAAGGGTCTTGAATATGCACTTGATAGCAACGCACTACTGTGCAAAAAGATTGGCTTTCACACCAAAAAGTCCAAACATGATGCTAAGCTAAACCAGGCGGCTAAGTCAAACTAAATAAACCATTAACGCTAAACACGCTGATATCCACAACATGCAACCAATATGATTTTGGCACTGACTGTAGTGAAGAATGGGCCAGAATTTAACTTTGTGCATCTCTAAATTCCTGTAGTTCAAACTGATTCTACCAGGACTTTTATTTACCCTTACATACTGTTTGGGTCAAATTTGACCCATTTTGACATTTGAAAGCTGTAAAAACACCCCAAATGTCATTCTTTTACCCTGTAATTTATTGACTTTACCCCATAGGCACAATAATGAAAATATGTTAAAATGTTATACTTTGGTATAGGTACTACACATTTTTGTCCATTGAGGCTGCTCTGGCTCAAATTTGACCCGTATCTATTGACATGGCTTTTTGTTAAATGAACAGTTAATAGTTTTAATAAGATAGTAGTTATGAGGATTTCTTTTTATGATGTAGCAGTGAAGACAGATGGCTCTAATGGTTATACAGTAAACCCCACAGTTCCACAAAGTTCTTGTAATTTTCAGTTTGAATAAAATTGACCCTGAACGTATTGCGAGGGTGTAGAATAGGAACAGTATGTAAGGGTTAACGGGAGACTGCAGAGGGCAGAGTGTGCGTGGCAGCTGGGGTGTCTCCAGTGCTCTGTGTCCGTCTGTCAGCTCAGCACAGTCAGGTTCATACATGGTGATATTTGCACAGTATTAGAAGATATTATTAAAGATATTATTAAAAATATACAGGAATCAGTATATTCGGTGTCATATATCAGGGGAAAGGCAAGCCAGAAGTACTGACTCCTGTCACCTGCCACATCCTGACATCCCTCTCTTCTGCGAGCTGCTGAGACAGCACTGATGAAATAATGAGTGGACTTTGATTTAAGATTTGACTTGGCTTGTATGTTTTCATATTGAAAGGTGCTTATGGAATAGTTATGGCTCACTACAAACTCAAGTACGGTTATCACAGCTGGTTCAATTTTGATGATAAAGTGGAGCTATAATTAACACATTATGTGAGGTGAAATTAAATGTGTGAATGGAATCAGCAATGTTTGAATGGGAAGACTGTTGGTTTCTCACTGCTGATTTTTAAATGAAACCCAAGGTTTTCATATGGAATAAGTGTGAGGGTTAGCACATAGAATAAAAAAGACATGATCTCTAGTTCTGCTGCATCGATTTCTATCCTTTTACTTTTTAAACTGTCCACTGTGAGTCCAGACATGTTAGGAGTGCAATACTGAATCAGTGGAGTGGACTTTTGAAAATCAAAGATGGAAATACCAGATTATTGCGTAGTTGGTGTACTGCAGTGCAGAGCTACTTAGGGGTAAGTATGATTTTAAATATTAATTAATTTAATGCATCCGTTACATTTTTGCTCTGGTTCTTTTGGTTTTGGAGAGGCTAAAAAAAGGCACCACCCTCCAAACTCTTTAAATACTATTATATCTCTCTTACTACAACACCACTTCAACATGCAAAGGCACATACAGCATGACAGGCCTGCCATGCCCGGTTAAGGCTATTAATGGACAATTGTTGTTCCAGGAGGGTTTTGGAATCACTGAGTGTGTGACAGCTCTTACATGACAGACTGGTGTCACTCCCTCTACTGTACTTACCCTCTGCGCTGATTTCACGGGAGCGTACAAGGTCACTCTTGTTGCCCACTAGGATGATTGGTGTTTGTGGCTGGGACTCCCTGAGGAGAAGGCGGAGCTGGGCGGTACGGTGGAAACTTCGCCTGTCAGTTACTGAGAAGACCAGGATACACACATCGCACTGCAGAGTGGACAGATCCTGGGGACACAAATACAAAAAAGCATGAATAAAACAACACCTCGGCAGAAATGATTAGCATTGCACTCATAAAGGAGAGATCCAATGACAGCTGAATTGGTGTGGAATGTCACGTCGCTGAAAGACATTACACAAGACCCCTTGCATGCCATCAACAAATTGACAGTTTATCCTTGAACGTCTTTAAACCTTCTCAATTCCCTGTATTGTTTTGTTGGAGCTTAGCCACTGAAACGACACCAGTGCCAATGCCAGACAGGCGGCACTCAAGTTTTTTATCAGTCACATGACAGGACACAGAGGAGGCTTTGCTCAACTTGTACTGTACGCAAGTCACGCTTCACTTTGAATCTCCTGACCCTTTTAACAGTGACCACCAACATCCCGTCGGGGCTTCCTGTCACAGAAGCTCAATTAGCCCGAGTGGCTCTAGTACAAACAGCAGCTCGGAATTGCCTGGGACCATTTTTGTCCTCTCTCACTTTATCTCTCTGATTTCCGTCGGACCGAAGGTGGTGCATGGGTGTAAAATGGGTCATTGCGAGTTTCTGCGGGGTGTTCTTACATTTGCCTTTGTGTTTCTTCATTTTAATGGAGGACAAAGATCAATCAAAATCCAAAGCCAATTAAATGGATCATATCCAGGGAGCAGTCAGGGGCCAATTCCCTCTCAGCTGATCATGTGTTGACCTAATTATGTATCACATTGACCAAATGATTACCTTTTGTCAGGCTTGTGTCTCAGTGAATGATATTACATACAGATTCTTTACCAAACAGTTGATTTTTTATTGAATTGTCATCCCAGTGGTTGTGAAATGCAGGGGTAATGCAATCCAATTCTGGATTTAAGTGTGAAGCCTGTGGTTGTGTGAATTAGGTATGCGCCACATGTGTCGCACAGCATGTAATTCACTGTCTTTGTTCTGAATGTGGCCACAAAACATCCACCTTAGTATATGTTTCCCAGTAGTTCCCTCACAGCAGTACTATTCAGTATTTTCATATGAACAACGGGTCAATGTGAAATGTGAGAAGTGATTAATTTACGGAGAGTTACCACCTAAATCTGCAATTACCCTTAACTTTATGGAGCATTTCAGTGACTTTTTAGTGTCTTTCAGCTTTTAGCTTTGTTTTTACAACCAAAAAACATCACTCTTACCAATCCCATCAGCCTTATTTTCATTGAAAAAGCATGGATAACCTGACTGCTATCTGTTGACAGATGATTGAACATAGTGAAGTGTTTAGCTGCTAAAGTGACAGATGTGTTCCTGAATCTATCATTCAGCCTTTAAAATTCCTGAATTAGCATCAAAGTTGGATAAAACATTTTCATAAAACGTGTTAGCTAATGCGTTATGTTAGCTAACACATTATGTTTGCAAATGTACGAATGATACTAAACCAAGGCTATGTTTACAGGTTATTTTGTTTCCAAATAAGATAAAAAATCTATCATTCAGCCTTTAAAATTCCTGAATTAGTGTCAAAGTTGGTTAAACATTTTCCCAACATTTGTATCTGCTTATTACAGAACTTTGGAATTCAACAGAACTAAGTTTTAAGGATGTAACATTACATCTAATGGGAAATATTCAGAAACTCATCATTTTCCACACATATCCCTTTTACCTAATTCATCATGTATGATATCTGCAGAAGTTCTGGCTTCTTCATTACTATGTAAATCTAAATTCTGTGAGTGTCAGCAATGCCTCTCCACACAATTAGAATGAGTCACATCAAAGGTCTGTGGGGTTGAGGAGGTTAAAACAAAAGACACTGGAATCTAAAGTTGGACAAACACAATCAATACAAACTATTTTTCTGTCAAAGACAGAAACCTGAAACCAGACTCCACTGTGATGCCAGTCAAAGTCACGTTCTGCAAGCTACATGCGGGGCACATTATAGAAATAGACAACATACAGGAATGAATGTTTTACAGTCGGATGGGTTTTCATGTAGTGAAGCACAGACTGTAGGCTCTAAGCTGTATCTTGGAAGTTTTTCACTTGACTTAACTGTGGACACTCTCATGGGAATGACTAATATTTAGCTTCAGGATTGGTTTAAACTTTAATCCATAACTTCTTATTGTATTATTTCTAAACACTGGAAAATTATGACCGATCCTGACTCGCAAACGCAATCCCTTTGTTTTTCAATTTGAAATAAGACTCTGGAGCCATAAACACTGCTGACTGAATCAATATAAAAACGTAATTTCCACCAGCTAACCAAATCCGCCTGCTAGCTCTGGACTGCATGTTGTCTGTGTGTATGTGTGAGTGCTTGGATGCCCTTGCCCTACATCCACAGCCCTCAAGGTAAATTCCTGCCCTCCAGAGAGTTTCAGACGCCTGAAAAATTCACATCCTCTCAAGCCGCCAAGTAGTATCGGATCAGACCCTGGAGCAGGAAATTCGTGGGGAGCGCCTTGGCACTCTATTTGACGGAGCACAGGAAAAGATAGGGAGAAGAGAAAATAGGAGGGGAGGGAGCCACTGACGGGGAAGGCGGCTCCGCCACCTGTCACTGTCTGATTGAGGGATGTGGAGGAAAGAACAACAAGACAGAAAGAGAGAAATGGAGAGAGACAGAAAGAAAGACGCTAATCTGTGCAAGCAAAGGAGGTACAAACACAGAGTGGGTATCGATTAGGAGTGTGATGGAGTGCTCCGGGAGGAAAACTGTGACCAAGTAAATAGTCCTCTCTATCAAACGGAGGCAGAGCAACGTAGGACAGTGCCAACTCCCTCTACCTTTTTCTTTCTTTCTCTCGATTAAGCAGCTCCTCTCTGTTCACAAAGAGCGGACCATCTGTCAATACCTACTCCTCCCATACACACACATACACATGGGTGAACACAGCAACGAAAAGACAAGCTTCCATAGAATGATGTTCAAATCACACACAAATACACACAGCTGACTGAGCATTGAGGATAATATTAATTATAATCCTATTAAGGAAAAACTCATGTGGCTGATGAGACCATTTTCTCTGGAATACAGGTGCTTTGTCAGGTTTCATTTAATTGACTTTAGGGTGGTTTTTCATGGTTTCAGCCAGGCCCCTTAGTTCAAATAAGGGGAGCTTAATCTTAGCTCTAAAGTATACAGTGATGTATTTTGTTAGTGCACCACAGTGTTGTGGCCACAGTTTGGTGACGGCTGTTTCCTCTTTCAGCATGCCCCCGGACACAACGTGAACTCCATAAGGACATGGTGGAAGAACTGTCCTGTACACAGCCATGACCTTAACCCCATCCAATACCTTTGGGATGAATATGAGAACAGACTGTGAGCCATGCAGGCATTATGGTAAAAAAGAAAAAGAAAAACAGTGACCGACTTTACTAATGCTCCTGTGGCTTACTGCGAGCAAATCCCTGCGGCCATGCAGGTTCCAAAATTTTGTTAATGCTGCTTTTGGACTGAGATGCTCGACAATCGTTTATAGGCAGTGTTGGGAAGTAACTAGTTAGATGTAACAGCATTATGTAATTTAATCACAAAATAAATCTAAGTGTAATCTGTTACAGTTACTGAGAAAAAATTGTGTCATTAATTACAGTTACTTATAAACATGTTGATGATTATAAAGGAGGTTACATCTGAAGTCAGACCTTTAAGATTTTGCTCAGGAGGGTTTTTTCCTCATTTTTTAATTTTTAACATGTTACTGAATACATTGCTGTTTTTAATTATTTGAAAACAATCTCTTTTACATTTTGCTAATAAATCATGACATGGGTTTATTTGGGGCACACATGGGCTTAAATGGTGTCACAGTACTAATTAAGCCCATGCCAGACTTTTGACTTTTTTCATCAAATATCTTTATTTTATATTCCAAAATCTACATGAACTAATGAATACATTTTCAAATGAGAGATAAAAAATTCATAAGAAATTATCTCCCTTTTAAATCATGTCAGTATCCATGAAAAACACCTGAACTTAGATGTTGGTGCTTAATGGGTACACTTACCCTAACAGCTGAAAACATTTGTGAGAAAATCAGAAAAGTAATCAAAAAGTTAAAAAAAAAAATAAAAAAATGTAATAAGTTACATTACTTTGATTAAGTAATTAAAATAGTTACATTTCTTATTTCATTTTACATAGGGTAACTAGTAATCTGTATCATATGACATTTCCAAAGTAACTTTCACAACCCTAGATATGGGTGTAATGTTCAGGTGTCCACACACTGTAGGCAGTGTTGTGTACTAATGGCTCCGTCTTTAAGATCCTGGAGGCAGATTTTTCTTATGATTATGAGTTCACAGCTATAATAATAGTGACACATGATTTGTATGCACACATTTACAATTCTGTCTCGAAATTGAAATGATGAATAAATAATAGAAGTATTTTTGATGGGAGATTTTTGCTTAAGGCTACATCCTGCCATGTCTCTGCCAAATAACCACTCTTATTTCACATTAGTTATGCCTGTGTATCTATCTTACTTATAACTTAAATGTTTTATCACCCCTACAGCAGGATTTCTGTGGTTGACTTTGACATTGGAGTGTTTAAAGAACTAATCAACATCAATTATTGGCTGACAGTATATGTGCATTTTTCTATTAAGGGTACCTTAAATTTGGTCATTACAGAAGTGTAATAACATGCGCTTAAAAGGATGTTTTATGGTAGAAAAATGAAACTCTAGTGGGAATTATGTAATGGCAACACTGGACTTCAATCAAAATACAAGCCCATACACATATATCTGTAATAAACTCAAATTGGCCAATAATATACAGTGCTGATATCTTAATCTGGCTCTTCTTTCCACTCCACTGCAGCTCACTCTGTTTAAACTCAGGCCAGTAGAGTAATTGTTCAGGCTTCAAACACCATGATAAATGGTGTTCTAAGAGTCAAACAGGCCATATCTGTTCTATCAATAAAACAGTGCCACAAACCAGGCTTTTTAAGAATTCATTTTTCCAAACTTCCTGTTTCTGGCACAGATATAGGATAAGAAAAACATATCCAATAAAACATGATAGAAAGCATGGAATTTTTTTTTTTTTTAAAGCTCAGAGAGAAGCTGCTGCAAATGCTTTCATTGAGGTTATGGTTGAAAAACACTGAACCCAGCCTTTAATATATCACTGTACGGTTTCAAAAGCTTTTTCTACGTACAGAAATTATACACACACAAATGCATATTCACCTGCACTCATCACATACACACACTCGTCCACAAACTTGTGAGAGCCAGGCGTTACATCAGCAACCATTAACAGTGAGGACAATGAATCACTTATCAGACATAATTTGCATAACATGCTGTGGCTCTGTGAGCACTCTGACTATCATTCCTTCCAGTTGTAAAAAAAAGGCAAAAAACCACAGAATTTGACCCTATTTTTAATGCATGTCTGAGCATGTGTGTGTGTGTGTGTGTCCTTTATTATACAACACGCTCCCCACTGACTGGACCACGTACCCCGAACCATTGCAATCTATTGGCTCCCACGTCATTCGCTTTGCAGAACAAGATATATGACCAAAGCAGCTTACGGCATGGAAACATAGGTCAAACACATTCCCACCTGTTTACACCAACAACCACAGCGCATACTTACATGCACAGATAAATGCGCTCATGCTACCATTTTGCTTTAAAAGCAAACACATTCACTTTGCACGTACGTCTGCCTCTTTGGCTTGCGTTCCATCTGTCTAAGTGCCTGTAAGAGCAAAATGAAAGAGCAGCCAGATCAATAAAGATGTAGGGGTGACAGATGAAGGGAATAAAAAAACAAGATAAGGAAAGAGAGGTAGAGGAACAATGAGTGGAGGGAAGTGGAGTGGAAGTAAGAAGGGGAGACGGTGGGGTACTTTGCTCTGGTAGCTTAGTCAAAATCTGATAATTGGATGACAAAGCTTAGTTCACATGGAATGCATGTTTGCTTTTTTTCCCTCTCACTTACTTTGTGCAGCATAGAGACAACACCTCCCCAAGGAAATATATTACTGAGGCCATCTGGCATGCACTGGCTCAGCCACACACACACATATACACACACACACACACACACACACATAAGTACTGCCTAAGCTGAGCACCAGTGAGCACAGATGACCACATCACCTGACATCACTTTGCAGACATAAGACATAAAGCACCGTGCAGGCTATTCACACATGAACACCTAGCACGTCATGCACACACACACACACACACAGTATATATCCAGGGGTGTGGTGTTTGCCCCTGCATGACCCACATTCAATCATTAATATGACAGCATGTGGAGTCTCCACCCTGCTGAAGTGTCTATTAGAAAATCCCAGAATCCCCACCAGTTTCAGAGATGCTATCCTGTAGTTGACCTCTGACCTCTCTGTAGAGGGGGGGGGGGGGTAAAAGAGTATTTCCCTGCAGGACACAATAAAGTGTAAAAAATGTGTTATTCACATGGCAGTGTAGATAAGTCACCTATATTTTGTGTTGGTTTGCTGTCTTTTCAGTTTTATGCATTAATGTTACAAATAACAGCTAAGTTGAGAGCCATTTTTTCATTCTGTTCGAAGTTGATGAAAAGCCAGTTTTGTGCATTAACTGTCATGCTTAACAACTAGCTAACTGATATCAACTACACAGCTCATGCTAACATTTATTAGCAAGAATGAATATCATGACACTGTTCATTGTTGCAATGTTACAAATGACAACTAAATGTTTGAGTTGTTTTTTAAAATCTTGTTTAAACGTGATGCAAAGTTTTTAGTAACTGTGCTAGCTTATGAATTTCATGCTTAACTCATTCTATAATGTATTAGCAACAATTAATGTCATTCTTAGTGACTAAAGGTACTCTAATTAAAGCTAACAGATAAAGGACAAAATAATTTAACGTATTATTTTTAATGTTAGTTAATGATAAATTCAGTTTTATTTAGCTGGCTAGCTAGCTGACAGAGTTAGCATCACGGATGTATTTAAGGGAACGCTAACTCTACCAGATTTGTGTCTAACTTCACAGCTCAGACACTAACAGTAATAACCCTGACTTGTAAAGACAAAAAGAGAACAGAAGAGCACTAAAAAGAACAGCAGGCCGAGGGACAGAAACAGAAAAGAATGTAGAGTAACAAGAAAAAAACGGCAGAAAAAGCGACAGCATTTACAGCAACATTTTTCTAATTGATTTGTTAGGGTTAGGCATTATTAGTATGAACTGTGTCATCAGTTCATATCTCTCAGTGAAAGTCTTTTTGATGTGCAACAACATGTTGCTGAATTGTTTTTTGAGCCCAAATAGCCTATCTTGCATCATTGTTGGATTAATACATTATTTATTTGTAGCAAAATAAACTGTGTGCCTTATCCAAGAAAACAAATATCAATATCATTTAAATAGAACTTTTGATGATTTCAAGCAGAAAATGAGTTCCACCTGACATAGTTTGATATTATATATTTTCCCCTAAAATACAACACATCAGCTCAGACTTCAACTGAGCTTTTTTGTCTCTTGGTTTACTTCACACAGAATATTCTACACAAATAAACTGAGTAGCGATTTCCAGTGTAGACTAAAACAAACAAAACTGTTAAACTAGAATAGTTTATGTAGATTAGGTTAAGAGATGAGAAACTGTAAATAGTCCAGAACGACTCTTATAAGGCTGCAGAACAGCTAAACAGGAAAGGAGAAAAATGCTCAAGGAAGGAGCTTCCCAGACATTTAAAGCATAAGCTTGAGGCCAAAATCAATTTCTGTTGCATGCGCTGGATGGTGGGACAAGTTTTTCTTCCCTCGTAATCCAGCTAAAGAATGTGGTCAAGCAGCAATTATCTTCTTCTAAATTGCATCCTGGACTTTTTCTCTAATTTGCGTTAACATAATAAACAATCCCATCCTCCGGGGGCAGCAGCAAACTCTACACATGCATCACTGGCCTATATTTTACCCGGCCTGAGGCTGCACCTTTTGGTTGTCTTTGATAAATATTTTAATTTCAAGCTATAAAATAATAATGCAAACTCCTAGACTGGCTACAGCTTCAAATGAATTCATGCTCTCACACACATTAGGGTAGAGGGCAAGAGGACCCTTCTGGTCTTCCATGACCTCAATCTCTCTCTCGGTCCTTTAAATACGGAACACAATAGGTTGTTAAAGAGATCCATCACAGAGCCAATGTCAGTCTGAAGGTAGAGGACAGCATGGGCCCACTAGGTCAAGGCCAAGTGTGCCAGTGTTTCTATTTTGGGAACATGGATGACTTATTTAAACCATCCTACCCCACGTGACGTCAACAACGCTCGCAACATCCAAGCGTCTGACTGAGCTGACTCTCAGCTTTCTGTGTGTGCGTGCTGGTGTGTTTTACACATTGGACAATGCCAAGGCTGCACGTGCCTGTACACACACATCTGTCTGCGCAATCTATATATTAATGTACCTGCACTTTGTAAGGCGCCGCTCCCTGCACTGCAGTCAGGAAAATGATAACTCCGGCCTGACCCTCATGTGTCAATCAGCTGTGACTCAAGCAAAAAGAGCACTTGAAGGAGTAATCGCCGAGCATGACTTCATCAGCTTTTCATCTTCTTTTTTTTTTTGGCAGTTTGCGTTGCAGGGGAACGATGAGGCGCTGATCAAGGCTGGCCAGAGAACAGATGAAGCCCCACAGCCAACAGCGTTGGATGCTGACTGTTCTAGCATGATCTTATGCGTGAGTGAGTGATTAAGTCAGCCTGTACAGTATGTGTGTATGTGAGTGTAGACGTGTGTGTGTGTCTGTGCATGTTGCTATGGTAACTTGGGTGTAGGTTGGGGTGCCCCATGGAGAACACTTGCAGCTTTGCCTCAAGGCCAAAAGCCCTGCCTCTTGGGAGTTGGAGTGATGGCGGTTAATGCTATGCCAGTACAAGGCTGTGACACATGTTAGGAAGTCAGACACAATCTGTTTGCTCACCTGAGTGTGTATGTGTGAGTGTGTGTGAGAGAGAGACAGAGTGAGTGTTAAGGATTATATTTGTATGTATGTATGTTTTTTTTCCTACAGGCATTAATAGAAAAAAAAAAAGCACAAAAATACGAGCTTGAATTGGCGGATGATTTGGGATACTGTCCAGTCCTCTCTGCTTCCCCCCACTGCTGACGGCCCTGGAGTTATTCCAAGCTTCCCGCTGGCCTGCGTCTGTTGCTTCAGCCTTAATGCCCTGCCTTGTATTAACACGCGCAGAATAACAAATGTAATTAACTCTCAGCGAGATTTAGCCACAGCAGAAAAGAGGTTGGTGGAGGGAGGCGAGCAAGTCCACAAGCACACACACTTAAAAATAAAGCAACAGAGAGCGTGAATAAATGGAGAGATCTGAAGATTTGATGATGATAGCTGCTGGAAGGCTTGGCAACAAAATTGGAGGGGGGGATGCTTGCAGGAAAATTGAGGAAGTGAAGAAATGAGCTTGCTTTCAGTAAAGTTCCCCCAAGTTAAATGTAGCTCTGTGTGAATAATTTACCCTTAAGGGGGAATGACCATGAAGGCCGAGTGGACATCTGGAATGAGATGCATCAGGGATGATCCAACCTACACACTAATTAGATTGCTTGACTGTTCCATCACATCATTAATGAGCATTAATGACTGCATGCCTTTTGATTTTGCATAATGTTCTCTGTGTCATGAGGAGCTTATTGACAAGCTGTTCCTCCTCTCCGCTGCTGCCTGCTGTTCTCAGTCCTCACTTTTTCCAGCTGAAAATCGTTGCCACAGGGGTCGATCGGATCGGTGCAAAGTGAAAGTTGGCTCAGAGAGAGATAGGTCACTGGAGCACAAATTCACAAAGAGCTGGTCTAACCGTACGAGATAAACAGGACAAACTGACTGAAGCTGAAAATCAGTAACTCACCTGTTTCCAGTTGTCGAAAACGATGAGTTTGCTGTCCTCGTCGTCAATTGTCACCGCGCACTCGTAGCCCTCACCTGCAAGCAAATAACCGTGTGAGTGTAAGATAAAAATATGACAGTGCGCATTGTGGAGGATAAATGCATCACAGTGTTAACTAAAGTGAATTGTCAGGAGTCTAAATAGCTGCCTGAAAATGTTGACAAGTTAATCGAAGTCTTAGAAAATGTCCTTGACCTACTCCAGAAACCTAAAATCCTGTGCGCAGATGTTTAAAACAGGTTTTACGGCCAGTTGATGTGTGTTCAAAGATTTAATCTTATCTATCCTAATAAAGACATTCTTATCTAGAAATGTACACATTTTTTTTATTCTACAATTCAAAGGATAAAGCTGGTAATGTTAATGACAACAAATCTCATGAAAACACCAAAAACAACATTCATCCATCTCTGAATATTTTCTAATGTCCTTATCCTGTCTGAAGCTCTCAGCCCCAAGCCCATTTTTTCCAACTTCAAATGTAAATCTTAAAAAGGGGAAATTTCAGCCCAGGGCAAACTTTAAACAAATACTTTGCCATTCTGTGATTCACTTTCTTGTGGAAAGTTAAATATGATGATCTACACACCTCTCATGTCAGTCAGCTAAATATGTAGCTGGAGCCAGCAGTAGGTTAGGTTAGCTTAGCTTAGCATAAAAACAAAACAACTTGTTTAGCTCTGATTTGCTTGATCATGCTAAACTTCCCTCAGTCTCCTCAGGGAATAGATTTGCTTGTGAGCTCTCTTGACAACCTTATCTCTGACATATATAAACAGGAGTACACAATTTAGATGGAATTAACAGAGGTTATATTTACTAGTCTGGTTTTCTGTAATAAATTCATCCAGTTGTTCTTTCATTCTTACTTTTTATTTTCCCTCTGCAGTGGTGTGGAGTTGAAATGCCAACATGCTGCATTTTGGAGTAGAGATAAGGGTTATTATACCTGCCACAGCTCTGTGATCTGAGATTGACATGGGGAGCAGATTAAGATCTGAATTCTTATCATACAGCTGTTTAGAGTTTAAAACGATAATAATACAAGAAAAAGATTGATGTTGTGATGTGGAACAGGTAAATTCACTGAGGGGTATGAAGGCCGCCGAACATCTGCAACAGAACAATCTGTAGCCAATTGCCTTAATGCAGTAGATGCCAGATGCTATTCTCTTGACTCAGTGCTTCCAGTTTTGTCTAAAGAGTACAGCCAGATTGCATTAAAGTCACCCCCTATTTTTAGAACAAATTTGGATAATTCAAGTGTTGTATTTTTCTTAAGCAGAATTCATTTGGTGCATAAACAGACAGAAAGGCTATTTTTCTCTTATTTACTACTGTTTTATGTGAGGAACTCTACCTTCTGTATCTCCCCTAGATCTGGATATTGACAGGCACACTTGGCAGGGATTACTACACCCCTGTTCTTGAAGATGCAATAATATTTTAGAATCTATTCTGCATTCTGCCAAAATCCTTTTCCAATAAGTTTGTGTCTTGAATAAAGGCCACCTCAACATTTTTCTCCATAGGAAATCCATAATGATGATTAATTTCTAGGGGATACTTAGGCCTCACACATTCCAAGATAGTAATCTTATGCTAGTCATGAATGTAAAGAGGAAACAGCAACTGTTTTAATAAAGGGCAATAAAGTTGTTACATAAGGCTCTGTACCACAATAAACCTCACCATGCTTCAATTAAAGATAGCGATACTAGAAACTCTCCAAAGAAAAGGGGAGAAGCGTCCTTTCAAAAAACAAAACCACCACCCAATGCTCACAAAATAATTGTGAGAAAAAGTCAAGGTAGTCCCTTATGTGAGTCACAAAGAGTTGAACAAAAACAAAAATGTCTTAAATGTAACCAGCTTCTTCAAGACAGAATAAAATAAATAAATAACAAACAATTGCTTATTGTTAATGCTCAAATTAGGTCGGAACTAAATCAGGAAAAACTTCATATATATATATGCTTAGAAAATAAATAAGAAAATAATCTAAACCACAGTTTAACCAGTTGTGGCAGATTTGTGGAGTAGGTAAGAGATGCAAGCAAAGTTTATTTATATAGCGCCTTTCATAGATATCAGCCATAAAGTGCTTTGCAGTGAAAGGAATTAAATCAAATAGAATCAAATCAAATAAATAAAACAAAGAAACCTGATAAAATATACAAGGGGAACAGACGAGACAAATGAACGCATAAAATTCCATGTTACCTAAATGCATGTCTGAGCAGATGGGTTTTTCACTGCTTTTAAAAACATTTTACAGTGTCCAAAGACCTCAAGCTTATTGGGAGACTATTCAAAAGCTCAGGGGCTGTCTGGAAGGCAATATTTCCCTGAGTCTTAAAACATGTCCGAGATACACTTAGAAAACCCTAGGTGGAGGGACTAAGAGCTTGGCTCTCAGGTATAGCGGGGTCCAGCTTTGTTT
The DNA here is from genome assembly GCF_963691925.1 of Scomber scombrus. Taxonomy (NCBI): domain Eukaryota; kingdom Metazoa; phylum Chordata; class Actinopteri; order Scombriformes; family Scombridae; genus Scomber; species Scomber scombrus. Next base: position 7,213,089 of record NC_084980.1, read on the forward strand.
TCTTCAACAAAGGCTGAACAATAGCCTGCTTAAAGTAACTGGGGACACAGTCTGATAAAAGAGAGTGGTTTATAATACTGACTATGCTGGGGCCAATAAAGTTAAAAACCTTTAAAAGTAGGACAGCTAGTGAGCTTGAGGAGGGTTTAATTTGTCCTAACAAGGCAGCAATATCCTTTACGGACACAGGACAAAAGGAGTCCAAGGATGGTTGAGGGACCACCAATGAGTGGACTGTACAAGGCAACATCATCTCCATCATACAACGCCACTTCATGTGGAAGTAAACAAACCAGCATGCACAGTAGAGTTTATGTGGATAGCTCAAGGTATGAGCCTTACCAGACAAGAAGATTGGACACTATTCCTCTTGGCGTTGAGGAAATTGACAAACTGCCTTGGATGGGTCGATGTAAATATGCTCAACACTGTGGTGACAGCCATCAGACAGACGGGTGACTAATGGTGTTGTATTGATGTATGTTTCCCCATGGATATGTGTTTCCCTTTACCTTAACCTGCACCCAACCTTATCTTGAACCAACCAGTTGTCTTTTGAGGTGCAATTCTATTTGGAGGGGAACATTATTTGAGGGGGGAGCAGACACAAAACTGAGTATAGCAAGAAACGTTTCGAAATAGCAAGAAACGTTTCTGGCTTAATCCAGACCAGGGTCTGCCTGGTCTGGATTAAGCCAGACAAGAACCAGAGCCTGGTTCTTGACTGGGCAGCAGTGATGTCTCCGTCTGGCAGTGCAGTCACTGTAAGTTGGTGTAAATTGAACAGTGTGGCTGGCAACTTCCACGGGTGTTCTTCTTGAGTCATTCAAGATGCAGCTTCTATTGTGTGAAGCGCATACATTTCACTGTCATGACTCTTGGAATAGCTCCGGTGGATTTTCAGTGAGACGTGGGAACAACTTGGAAATGGTAGTTGTCGGTTAAGCCAATGTGTTTCCCTTCTCCTCTCTCTCTTTTACGTGAATGAGGCACAGGTTGTCTCATCTGCTTGTGTCCTCAAGAGACACCAACTAGTTTTCGAGCTGGTCCAGTGTTTTGCTGTGTTGCAATGCGGTGTCTTCAGTGTTCTTGGTCCATACCTGCCGTGTTAGGGTGATTGAGCACTAGGTCTTGATTTCTTCAGCATATTTGGACAGGGTGTCTTGTGTGGTGCTCAGTTGACTTTCTAAATGTTCAAATCTTTCTTCGAAGCTCATTATTCATCTATCTGTAGGGTCAGCCTCTCTTTGGTTTTGAAATTGCGTGATCACGTTGACATTATAATATACAACGCAGACAAAGGTTAAAGTTCTTTTTACAAGTCTCATAGACATGAAAGCGGTCTCATCAAAAGGTTTTGCTGCAACAAAGGGGAGTTTGAACAGAGGGAGTTCTAATAAACCATCTTGATAACATCACTTACTGGGGCTTCTCTGTCTGACAGTTTGAACAATATAGTTCTAAGCAAATGGAGCTAAGCTAACAGAAGTAATTATGGCGTTTGTTAAAGGACTATTTTCAGCAGCAGGTTTTGATGCACTTTATTTAACGTCAGCAGTATGGTATGTGTGGGATTGACTGAAAATTATCTATAGTTCAGTACAATGGGTGCTTTGTACTGAAACCATGAGCTTGCTATCATTACACCCCTAGAAAACACACAACTATAATTACATGGCAGCTTTTAAAATACACATTACCCAAAAATGCTTGGAAGAGATTGGAAAACCCACTCTAATGAATGACATGTCTATTATAAAGTACGAGTGCAAGTCCTGGTGTTAATCAGTGCTGTCTTTTACTGGTGATTACTTGCTGGGGACACGTATTGATTAATGAGGTGTCTTTCCACTCATGGAGCTGATATGGTGCTGGGGCATCTGTGTGTAACTACCTCAAAGTGTTAATTGAGTGGGTGTTGAATGGTGGGGTATGTTTTATACACTTTGCTATTTTGCTGTGTAGCTCATATAATACTCCAGTACATACAATTCCCATTCAGACTGAGAGCTGAATCATGAAATTGTGTACCTCCTTAGATAAAAGGGCTTTTTCTATCCATTTATGATGCATGAATGCGAGTGTTCTACATGGACTACATGGACAGTAATGAATACTGTATGGTGTGACTGTGGAGCAAGTCAGCCTTATGCAGAGGGGTGAGTAGCCTTCTTTCAGCGACACTGATCGATTGGATGGTTGAGGACTGATTATCAGTGTTGCAGTGAGCTCTGTTTAGAGACACACCTACTGACTGACCATAGCAGAGGGTAACGAGCTTCAGGCCTGATTTTACCCAGTTTTAACGCTAAATATGTGGCTGCAGCCAGGAGACAAAGACTTTAAACAAAGACTGGAAACAGCTTGTCTGGAACATCTTCAGAGAACTGTGACCATTTCAACTCCACACCAAGTGTCTGAATTTGAATGTTAAACCTTGAAAATGATTTAAGAAGATCTCCCATCCCTGACCCAAATTCACACAAACAAACACACACACACACACTCAGTCAACCTGTGTATGAGGCATTACCACATGCTTGTGTCTCAGAGTCTATAGAGAGGGATCTGTCTGACTGCCCAGCCAGAGATAAGGCCAGCGACGATTTGCCCACGCCATTCTGTCCCAGCAGCACTATTCTCAATGCCCCACTGTGGCTGTGGTAAACCGCCTGGGTGGCTGCCGATTGGCTGAAGGACTCATCCCGAGGCACAGATGTGTCACTGATAGGCAACATAGCAGGCTCTTCCAAGCCTGGGATCCAATCGCAGTCCTCGGATACGGCCTCTTCCCTCCGCAGCTGGTGTTTGACAGGCAGGGGTGTGCTTCCTCTGCGGAGGGGGGGCGCCGTGGTGAGAAACATACTGTACTAGAATGAAATTGACACAGAAGAAAAAAGAAAGACACGTGTAAGTATAGAAAGGAACCACTGTTGCTTGACGTACAGTTTAAGGCATTGCCTGGAGTACTTCTTTGGATTTAAAATGGTCCAAAAGGGCTAAAGAGACTGCTGATCTACCTGTAACACTGTCTATTTTGGTCAGTGTTATCACTGGAGAATGGGGGAAGGGTGTTTCTACTATGTGTCTATGAGTGGAGGAGAGGAGGGAGGTGATAACAATGGAGGTGAGACAGATAAATGGCAGGAAGAGAGAGAGAGAGATGCTGATGAAGACACAGAGCATGTCAAAAGGAAACCTAGCAGAGGTGGAGGGGGGGTTAGGGGGTCTAGGGGGTGAAGGTGGGGCACAAAGAAATGAGGAAGACACAGGGCAGGAGGAGCTGCTGGAGGAACAGAAGAAGATAAGAGGACGTAAAAGACAGCAGGTTGATAAGGGCACATACAGAGAGCGAAAGACAAGAAAAGGACATGGAGAGAAAATCACAAGGGAGGAACAGTTGAAAAGAGGCCGTGCAGCTGTGTGTAATAAGGGCATACGTGCGGTCAGGTGGCTCTATACTGTGCAGTGTGTACATAGTGAGTGTAGCATGAATTCACAGAAAAAATTGATCAGAAACATAGTGTAGACCTCTAACCACAGTTATTTAAAACGAGAAAGCTGCAAAGGAGTTTGTCAGCAATTTTCTTCAGAACAATAGTTTGGCTGTGTGTGTGTGTGTGTGTGTGTGTGTGTGTGTGTGTGTGTGTGTGTGTGTGTGTGTGTGTGTGTGTGTGTGTGTGTGTGTGTGTGTGTGAGAGAGAGAGAGAGAGAGAGAGAGAGAGAGAGAGAGAGAGAGAGAGAGAGACAGCGTGAGAGTGTGTGTGTGCATGCGTGCATGAGTGTAACAGAGTGTGTGTGCAGCCACAGCAGGTCAAGCAGAGAGAACCCTCATCAATATTAATACAGCAATTAATCCAGCTCCACCAGGAACCCCCATGTGTCTGTAGGCCAGCATCTAAGTCCTGTATTGGCACTTAATTAAAGGGGGTAGAAACAATAACTGGATTGACTTGCATTAGAATATAATGCAATCCAAGTCATCACTACAGCAAAGTAAAAGTATCACAAATTGACATCTCTCTAAGACACAGTGTCGGCAAAAATGTAGGACTATATGCATTACAAAATTAGGATTTATTGGATTGCATGAGACTGTACTGGTAACTTATTATCTACTTTGTCTCCTAAAACATAACATTAAGTGGTTTTGCTCTGTTTTCATGATATGCTTTAAGTATAATTTGCTTAATAGAATATTAGTTATATAATATACTGTAGAATACAATAATGGTATACTTCATAAGTATATGTATGTACAGTATTACAAGCAGTATAGTGTAATTTAATTTAGTATAGTATAATATAGTATCAAAGTAGTGTAATGTTGTGAAAAGTGTGATTTAGTTACATATAGGTACAGTATAGTTATAGTATAGCAAAATAAAGTACAGTATGAGATGTATATACTGTGATATTGTATAGCGTAGTAGTGTGTAGTTTTATGTAGTATAGTATTGTGTATAGAATGTATAGTGTTGTGTAATGTGAGGCACTGTAAAATAGTTTTGTGTAGTTTTTTGCAACATGGTATTGTATGGTGAAATACAATGTGGTATAAAATAGTATAGTATACTGTATTGTTGTATAGTACAGTACAGTACAGTACAGTACAGTGTTAAGTGGTGTAATGTAATGTATTAGGAGTAGGAATGTGATGAACTGGACTAGACTGTAGTTTTGTGTAATATAGTGTTGAATAATACAGTGTAATATACAGTACTACTGTGTAGTGTAGTGTTACATATTAAAGTATGGTAGTGGTGTGTACTGTGATGGTTTGTGATATAGTGTTGTATAATTCAGTCTAGTACAGTTCTGTGTAATTCATTGTTGTATAGTATAGTATTGTATTATATTGTATAGTACAGTATAGTAAATTGTAAATAGTGTATAATAAAGTATAGTGTTGTGTGATTAACTGTAATAGAGTGCAGGTTTGTGTTATGTATTGTGGTTTAATACAGTAACTATAGAATAGTATAATGTACAGTATATTACTGTGTGTAATGTAGTGTATGATGTAAAGCATGGTGCAGTGTTTTGCAATGTATTCTTGTATAGTACAGTGTAGTATACTACAGTATAGTTTAAAGTAGTGAGATATAGTGAAGTGATGTATAGTGTTGTGTAATCTGTTGAAGAATAGTAAGAATGTAGTGCAGTGTAATGTGTTGTTTTGTACCATAGTATAGCCAGGTGTAATGGAGTTCTGTATAGTAATATAAGTATGATGTAGTGTCCTGTGGTGTGATGGAATATATATACATAATGTTGTTGTATAATATAACATAGTGTAATGTAGTATTATATGGTACTGTAAATGTAAGTATGGGTGTAGTCTTGTTAAATGTGTATGTGATACACATACTGTTGTCTTGTACAGTACAGTATAACCTATGCATTTGAGGTGTGGCTGCTTGTGACACACATATAGCTGCTGGCACACACACACACACACACACACACACACACACACACACACACACACACACACACACACACACACACACACACACACACGGTCACTCATCATTCATATAGGATCGCTCAGGTAGCTCAATTAGGTTAATTGAACGAGCTAATCAATTAAGCATGGCCTCTATTGTCTGCGGCGCTCTGGGGAGCCATACATGCAGAGACAGGAAACTCTGACCGTGGGCTGAGCCAGTGTGTCAGGGGTTAATCTCCCTCCCTCACCAGGCTGTCGAGAAACTAGGGCAAACAACCCGTGCACAATACAAAATTTATAATACAAGCAATGTTTTTTTATCCTGCTGTCGGTACTGCCCAGTTACACTCACTGCTGCTCCCCTACAAGCTGCAGCCTACTTGTGTCTGGTGTACTTTTGCTTTCTTCTAAATGATCCTCACTGCGCGCTTCATTATGATTATATGATATAATCTATGAGGAATGAAACGGTCCATCAAGAGGGCGAGTAAAAGATCGATTGATGGTATACCTTTGAGAACCTTGATATACTGCACATATCACAGCAAAACGTTCAACTATTTCACAACTACTCAGAAAATATGGGCTGTGGTAGAAAATCTTTTATGAAAATATAAAGAAAGTCAATATTGAGTAGACACATATCTGTAATAACATTGGAAAAAAATCATATGTGCGTAAAAAATAAAGAAGCTCCAAATTCCCACATACGAACAGAGAAAGAGACCGCTTAATAAAGTGCTGCATGGACAAAATCAGTGTTTAGATCTCGCACTATTCACTAAATAAGATTAGAGGGGGTGTGTGTAGCCTACCTGGGGTGTGCGTGCGTGTGTAGTCTATGGCTATTGTGCAGAGCGCACACGAGGTGGGTTAAAGCTGGAGGTGGACAATATGTGCAACCTTACCTGGTCAGCCATGGTTTTTTCCTGTTAGTCTTCTCTTTATGGAACAAGTGTTGTAGTTGTAACCGCCTGTGCCTCCCGGTTCAAGTCATCTGTGCTGGCTGAGGACCCGGCATCACATTCACAACGGCAGTGCCAGGCGGCGCACAAAGGAGACGCACCGGATTTCATTTAACATGGTGTTATTCTCCCTCACTACGGCGCGTAAAATCTTCCTGTGGTGCCTTGAAAGGAGAGGTGCGGCGCATGGAATTTTTAGGATAGGTAGTAGTAGTAGTAGTAGTGGTAGTCGTAGACTTGAGGGTGGATGTAAGGAGGATACACCTGCGTCTCCGCTTGGAATAAGAGGCGAGTTCATAAAGGAGGGAGATGTAAGAAAGCCATCACCACAACAACACATCCCCTTCTGTCCCTTTGGTGTCCCAACGGCAGGCAGCTACTGTTCTTCCCTCCCCACCTCCACTTAATACCTGCATATCTCTCTCTCTCTCTCTCTCTCTCTCTCTCTCTCTCTCTCTCTCTCTCTCTCTCTCTCTCTCTCTCTCTCTCTCTCTCTCTCTCCCTCCAGCAAAGTGAGTGTTAGGGGGGCGCGTCCTTGAGTCAGTATGGAGTGACCCTCCTATGGGTTGGATTGGTGGTGGAGGAAGAGATGCTGTGCCATTTCCTTCATCCTGCGTAAATGTTGGCCCAGATGCACAGGTTCGTTCAAATATGCGCCTTTGGCAAACACTACGCTGGTCTTTTCATTCAAGGATTGACGGAAGGTAGTCAGATTTTGCTCTTAGGATGATAAACGGCCGCTAGAGGGAGGCAGAGGGACGGCTCTTTATAAAAGGTGTTGCCAGTGTTTGTACAAAGGAATGAGGTGAAATCGTGCCCACAGAGTAATATGTTATTGAAAAGAAAGACTCTCATCATTCATGGTGATGTAGAATATTTTGTTTTCACTGTATCTTAAAAAAAGAAATGGTTAACTAGCTTTGACATTAGTTTTCATGAGGATTTATTCCAGTTAACTCAAATATACAACTTCAAATCCTCTGCAGCAACATCTGTCAGAAGATAAATTAGTTCAAAATTACTCTGCAAGAAAATGCAAAGCTGCTAACTCTGAAGTTCAAAACAATAATCCTCAAAAACATAAAATGGGATAAGCCTTTCACATTAGAGACAAAAAAAATAAACATAAATTGCATGACAAATATTAAAGCTCTGGAGTCAAAATAAATACAAACTTTTAATTAATCTTCCGTGACTTGCTTTGTGAATCATTATGTTTGCAGGTTGGATGATGTGTTCACATTAAATGAGGGTAATTAGTCAATAACGCAGATCAGTGAAGCTGTCAAATGCTTTAGAACAAAGTACTCTGTCGATTAGGGTTGATGCTGCTCACTGACTTGCTAGAGGCACATTGTTCTATTCAAAATGCCACAGAGTTACTTGTATGGTAATAGTTCAGTTTGTTCATTTCAAGTGATAATTTTATTCTCTGTAAGTTTTTTCCCATGTTGGCAACAGAAAGTGGCAAAGTGGTGGATGGATGACTGGCAGTCTGGTGGTACAGTATAACCGTGGAAACCTGGTTTGATCCCAGCAGGGGAACTCTGTTGCTATCCTACCTCATGTTTCCAGTCTATATTTACACTGTAATCTAGCAAAATACCAAAAAGTAATTCTGAAGGCAGTGAAGGATGTGTTTGAGCTATCAAGTCCAACTCCAGCGCTGCCAACAGAACGAAACACTGAGCCTGTGTACATCAGTGAACTGGCACTCTCACTGGAAAATTCATTGGTTCAATTTACTTAAAAAACTCTCAACTGACAACATCTCAGACTCAGATCATATCTGACAAAAATGTGACAAATAAAACCAGCTTCCCATAAGTCATCACGTCTACCCGCCACATCCTGTCCCAGTGTTCAAACCTTGTTTGGTCACATCTCATTCTGCTGCTCGTAGCGGCTGCATGAGCTGCAAAATAGAAGAAATGTGATCTCTTGCTCTTTGCTTTTAAAGGTTCTATTCTAGACTAATATGTTATTATTACAGTTGCTTTTAGTGATATTTTTGTTGTTGATGGTGGTGGTATGTTTTTAATGTTACTCTACAAGCCAAGGTTATGTCTGCACTCATGTTAAACATCACATTTTGTTGCCTTCTGCCAGCTCTTACCCTTTTTATACATCTCCTGTTTTCATTTGATGTCATTCCTTTTAACTTCACATCAAGGTTACCTAGAAGCTGACCTGACGGATGTTTTCAAGTGCAACTCTCATGCAATATCTACCATGTTTTATATGACTGGAATCCAGTGTGAGTGAGAGTCCAGATGCAGTAAAACACTGCTCGCCAGTAATGTTAAGAAGCCTGTTTCTCTCACTCAGGCATCTGTGATTTATTATGGCTCCCTGATTGATCAATCAATCAAAAAATGTGTGGGCCAAACATTCAATAGTAAACACATAAGCAATACACAGCAATAAATACAGACAATTAAGAACTACCTTTGGCGATCGTGTTTTCAGTACATCAGGAAGTACTGGATAAATGATATATTGTTGCATCTACAGTAGGAGAGTTAATAAACACTAAAGCCAGTGTTACACCAGCAGTGAACTGGTTGCAACACATACTGAGTTCAATTGCTGATGCCCAAGAAAGGATGTGTGTCTAGCTGAACCCCAGAGAGTTCCATTCATCTCCTGCGGCATCATCTCACCCAAGCACAGCGGTGGGAGCCAGGCCCAGCTTTGCCCGCAATGCACCGATGGTTTACAGCATATTGCTGGGTTCTTTAATTTAAAGTGGTGGGATGACATGTCAATCCCCTGGTGACTTAACACGTTGTAGCAGTAATAAGCTAATTCTGATATTTAAGGAAATCCAACTGAAATCACAATGCAGTCCAAAATAATATAAATTGGTTTTCTAAATTGAGCGTTAATAGTTTTTTTTATCAATAAAGGAAAGAAAAGCAGTCTTATGAGAAATGCTCCTTTTCCCCTCAGTTGGACCGTCAGTTTGATTGGCTGTAAGGAAACAAGTTATCTATTTTCAAGGAACTAAAAGATGTAGAACTTCTGTCTAATTCAACAGAGCACCTAAAACAAGAGAGACTGGCAGAAAATAACAGAAAGGATTGGAGATACTGGTGATTTACAGCTAATATTTGCTTAGTTGGTATTCACTTTGCATTCTATCTGAACACACCTTTAAAGTAGTAAATTGGCTTGGAGCCAACATGATGATGCAAGGACTGTACAACAAATGATATCCTTTTTTCAAGACAATTAGCCAGGCACGATGTTACACCGGGGGCTAAGGGGCGCCCACGTCATAAATCTGCACAACCCCAGTTAAACCCCCCCTCAAGCATTTTAGTTTTTCTTTTTTTAAATAACGAGATATGTGAAAGTTAATTACCAGCCATTCTGTTCCCAGTCTGATCCCTGGCTGTGTGCATGTGCAGCTCTTGTACCCTATGATGTGTGTGTGTGTGTGTGTGTGTGTGTGTGTGTGTGTGTGTGTGTGTGTGTGTGTGTGTGTGTGTGTGTGTGTGTGTGTGTGTGTGTGTGTGTGTGTGTGTGTGTGTGTGTGTGTGTGTGTGGAATAAATTGACACATGCATATTGGTTGCCAGTCAGCCTACAAGTAGTTTTACAATAGAAATAAAATCATTAAGACCATGATGATATCCAGCTTGTTTTACACCATGTGTGCACAGTTGACATTAGGATAAATGCACTTCTGGTTGTGGCTGTACTGTGGATATTATTCCTTTCATTTCTGACATGATATACCATTTAATCCACAATATCATAACCAGTGCACATCAGTATGAGTACATATCATTGGCCCACATGTTTGTAATAGAAATATAATCACTAGGATTGTAATAATAGCCTGTTTGTTTTACAAATGCATGCACAGTTGACGTAGCGTAGATTAAATGTATTGCACTTCTCATTGTGGCAGCACTTTGGATATTATTAATTTAATCTCTGGTGCTGTGATAGCCATTTCATCCGAAAACAGTATTACTGTTTATGCATATGGAATAAATGCACTTCTTCTTCGTGTCATATTTTGGATGTATTGTGTTGTTATTAACTGTGGATGCATGGGCGCTGTCCAGTGCTGAAATATTTCACCTTTTATGTTAAAGATGTTCTTGCGTTGTGGTCACTTGTATTAGACTTAAAGGTATTCTGTTTTTCATTGTGCCATTATCCTGGTGCCGGCCCTGCAATTAACCATTTGATATCAACTTAATTTAATGCATACGTTTCACACATGAGTTTACATTAAGTTAGAAGAAATTGTTTATTCTGTCAATACAAACCTGAAATGATCCAAATTCAGGTATTTTAACTAACTTTAACTGAAGCAACATCAATACTTTATCAAAAACTATTTTAAAAAAAAAGACAAAAACTGCAATAAAAATGAAATGCATGATACAATACATTGCCATTTAATGCTGATGTGAATATTTTTAAGTAGCTTTAAAGCACAGCGAATTTGAAAAAAAAGGACACAATTGGTGAGAGGGAAGATTCATGCAGAATCATTTGAAACAGCATAAACTGTATATGAGTAAACAATTTTCACTGGTTTCTTTCATTTCCTGTTTAACACACAGTAGGGGGCCGATTGCTGAGAGGAGCATATAATTCATGCTGTGTGAACATGCTGGCCTGGCCCATTTTTGAAGCACTGTGGGTTTATACTGAAGCTCTGGGTTAAACAGATCCTCCCTGTGGAATTTAAATAGCACGCAATGACAGTGAATGACCTGACACCCTTTTAAGCTATTAATTGATTCTCAAAGAATCAATACAGCTCTAAAATGCCCATCTTAAAAGTAAAGCTAATTTCCACTCAGCTTGACTTTTTGTAGTTATTCTATCCACTGCTGGTCTTACAGCTGCCTGATCTCACAGTGTGTGAAGAAAGAGTCGCAGAATCCTCCAGACACATTGAGGCTACGGTAAACACACTGAATGGAGATGGGAAGGATCATCTCAATGGGCCTGCTGAGCGTGACTTATATTTTAAGCTTTCGCTAATCTGCAGACTTAATTAAGTCTCATCAGGACATCAGAGCTCGCGAGTGCCGTGCACTGTATGAGAGGATCACAGAGCAGACAGATGACAGAGATAAGAGCTCTCATTAGCCACCAAGATGGTATTGACGAAAAATCGCCTGCTCCTTGCTAATGGAAACACGCTGGTCTGTCATTAGAATGTGCAGCGGTGCAGTCTGGGAAATGTCAGGAGGTCAAGAGGTAACTGAAGCAGGATTTATGGCTGTCAATATGATGACATCTGCAAGGTCAGAGATGACTTTATGTATTTATCATGGTCACATGGCTGCCACGCTCACATCTAAATAATGACACCACTGGAACATCATTACTTTTGGCCGTCCAATGAAATGTAACACCGTAGATAAAGCACAACTTTAACATTACCTTGTGAGAATTGATTGTTTATGTGTCGTTGTTTTGGCCAGCTATTACTTAAAGGACCAGTATGTAATGTATTTACTGTACTAACTCATAAAATGACCATGATATGTTACCAGAGATTATGCAAACATGCAAAGTTGAAAAACTGGCTTCCCTATAATACTACAGCCGCTGTGATTCCGCTCACTGCTCATTCGACCTGGTCATTTCTGTGGGATCAGGTTGACGTCCATTTCAACACCCCAGGTTGCCAGATCAATCAAAACTGGATCAATTGAGATGGATTCCACCGACCTAAAAAAAAACGTGAGCTTTGGGAGCAATAGTTGGGCGAGACAACTATCTCCAATATTTAGAATTTGGACTGCAGTCCCCATTTTCAACACTTGATGTCAGTGTTACATATTTCTACTTTACAGTCAAACTGAAATTGAATTCTTGCTAAAATAGCATAAATATATTTGTTGTTTGTTTTAACTTGTGAATTTATGTGGTCCAAATTATAATTCCCAACATTAGAAATTATGTTTTATTAATTTTTCTGAAGGGAAAGCAGCGCCTTCATTAGAATTTTACAAGATAACGGAGATTTGCTACGATTAGTGAAGTTGGTTATTTGGTGGTATGTTTATGTACTTTGTGAAATAGTAACTTCAATTCCATCAGTTACATCATGCAAATCCAGAAGTTCTATTTATATCCTTAGTTCTCTGGTGTGCCCTCTAGTAGTATCCTCCAGTAACACGCAAAGTGCACAAGCAAGTATGTGAAGAAATCCGTTCACAATGCAACCAGTTGTCTATGTGAATGTGTGGTTAAAAAGCAAGTATATCTCCAGCCTTACTTTGGTACCACACCGCAGAAGTTGAGTGTCTCCCTGCAAGGTCAAATGTCAACCATTATCAATGTGAAACACCCACCCAGAGGCCTGAAGCTTAATTTACATGCATTCCCAGAAAATATGTCTAAAAACTTTCTATCAGCTTTTGAAAAAAAGATAATGTATAATTGTAGCAGTATGATTATAGTTTATATTTCTACAAACAAACAGTCGGGAGAATTCAAAGTGAGGTCTTTTTCCCTCCATTGTTTGTCTTTATGTATTTAGATAGCTCAGACAAGCAAAATATCTGTTTGTGTTTCAGACTAGAATTTTAAGCCATATCCATTTTAGCTGAAAAACAAACTCATTATACAATATTCGTGGCAAACTTCCCAATAAATTTAAATCACTGCTTTACATCTCTCAGTATGAATAGCCCCGACAACAAAAAATCCAATTACTTGTCTGCAGCCAATTTGTCAAACAAAGCCCCCGACCAATGCAAGTACATGACATGACCTTTACATTGTGATATTAAACCACTCTGGTTGCAGATGGGCTCTACTTGTTAAGACGTAATTTTCCTATGTAGTCATCTTTCTGCCAATCCCTTATTTAATAAGCACATCTCCACATTCAAGCTCAGAACAAAACAGGTCAGCTTCTATTAATGCTTGTCATAAGTCAAGGAGGCCTCTTTTCACAACATTATTGAGATGACATTGAATTTAGATAATGTTGCAACCAAGCACTTTACAGGGAGCTTTACATAGAGGCAGGCATGGTGCTCTGTGTCCCCTGTGTTTTTGCTCTGTCAGACAGCTTAGCAAAAGGGTTACAAAGCTAGATTTCTTGTAATCTACTAGATGCAAAATAATCATGTTATAAGGAGGCTTCTGGAAACAGGCAATGCCCTTTTAATACTTCACACATCATGCATGTGCCATATGTTATACTTATCAGGCGTGCTTTTATTGTGGCTCGGGGACAGTTGTTTAAAAGTTCCACGGGGAATCTGTTTTATGTGTGCTTTGATGGGTCATGTCAGTCAGTATGGGCTCAGCAGACATCCTTTTGTGCCTGAAAAAGGCTATTAAGATTGCAGCTTTAGGTCCCATGTGGGGGCTCTGAAGAAGTTCAGTGACCTGGTTTTGTAAATTATAATGTGCACATTGATATACAGAGGACCTGCTTTATTTTGCTGTAATTCTTTCCCTTAAATCACCTCCGAATTGCAGCTGTCCTCTTTAAGCTTCCCCCAACTGGGACAGTAAGTTGCTTAGTGACTCTTGCATTGCAATGAGGAATATAAATCTTGTGTTTTTATGGCATGTAATGCATTCTGTTTATGATACACTGTTATCTATATGAGAGGCCCCACACACTGTTCCCTTGAGCCTTTTTATACATGTACTGTAATGTTGTGAAGTGGATGTTGGCATGACCATATAAGCATCTAAGCAAACACAATAGAATGTATATACAAAGCAGGCAGTGACTCATGTATTTGCATGTTTCTTGTGATGGCAAATACGAATAGTAGTCATGGGGGGTACTGTATGTGAGTGAACACAGCTGTGTGTGTACTAGCTTTTACTGAGTCAGTCTGTGTGTCAGAGTTTGGTGAGTAAGTGAGTGTGCAGGAGGCTCAGGGTGTGGTAGGCATAGGGGAGGAGCAGGAGCAATACGCCAGCTCTGTATTGGTTTTTTGCCCAAATACTTATGAAAGAAGGAAGGCAACAGAGCTTGGAGCTGACGTACTGCTGGACGTGACAGCAGGAAATATAGTGGCGGGTTCCAGCATGGTGCTAGACATACCAGTAAAATGGCCATCAAGGATGTTACCTCCCATAGCAGGGACACCCTTGTCTTTGTTTCCACGATTGGCTCAGGTGTAGTGACTGACATATGTGATGGAGAAGTTAAAGAAAGCCTTTGTCCAAATGTGCTAATGGGAGAGGCTGCAGAGCTAACATGAGGTGACATAACGTTAACAAACTCAAGTGCGTAATATGGCAACCAGCTGATAGCAAAAACCAGTGTTGAGGCAATCAGCAGGGCAGTAGCTTTTTTGTTGCGCCGGTCAGCAGCCAGAGTACCCCTGCAGCCATGGAGATGGGAGATGATGAGGCCGCAATTGATGGCAATACAAAGGAGAGGGCCCACATAATAAACCAGGAAGGCAGGAACCAGGAAAGACAGCCACTCGTGTCGGCCTACGGACCATGTACAACCGCCATCAAAGTTGATGTAGGTGACCTTTGGTAACGCCATGGTTACTGAGATAATCCAAATGGCTACTACAGTGCATAACCTGTGGGAGAGGGATAGAGGGAACATACAGCAGGTTTATTTTCTGCATAGGTGGGTTATATGTGCCAGTAGAAATAGATCATCTGCAAATTATAAGACAGCATACACCTGAGTCTACGGGTGTCAATCTTTAAGAAAGGTCAGAGCATTTCATTTTTCAAAGTCGTTTCCTAAAAGCTTGGTAGTTATGTACTTAGATTTGAACAACTTTTACTGAGATGGATACTAGGATCTATGCATTGTTAGCTTTGTTTTGTGTTTTAACCTCCTGAGACCTGAGCTTTTGTTTGATACACATTTTTTAATCTTTCCTGATACTTGATAAGTTTTAAAGTTGGGTTTATTTTACTGTATAGCACAGTTAATTCAACAATGTATAAAGCTATTTGTTTCATTACATTAACACCTTCCCTTTGCATGAATGATAATAAAGCCCCAATGTCCTCAATTGAGTACTTCCTGATTAGCAGTATGAGCTTGTTATTATTGCCGAAATTAGTCAAATTTGTATAACATATCAATCTACAAATATTATTAACAACAGGTCCAAGTTAAGCAGAATGAGGTATACGGTCCAGCAAACCAAAAATGTAATGTCCCAATATGAAGAGGCAGGGTTGCAGGAGGTTAATGGGATACAAAATATTATATCACCAGTATTATCCTATAAAATCTTCTCAAACCTGCCAAGTGATACTTACACTTGCGTCAGACTAGCAAGTAGTCTCATCCGTGGTGCAACGATACGATACCTCAGCACTGACAAAGCTGCCAGACTGAAGATTTCCACTCCCACTGTTATGGAAGTCATGAACCCCAGAAAGACGCAGGTCCCACCTCCGAGCTGCCAGTTCTGGAAACTGGCACTTAGGAGGACACAGGGCAAGGTGAGCAGGGCGCCCAGGTCAGCCAGGCTGAGGTTGAGGAGCAGGACGGAGCTTGGCTTGGAGCGGCTTCGGGGGTTCCTCATCAGCACCAGCCACAGCAGGAGGTGACCCCCAACACCCACCACAAGAGAGACTAGACTGACCATGGGCAGCACCACAGCAAAGGAGATGGTGGTGTTGGTGGAGACAACGTTGAAAAGGAGGTTGACTATGGCAGGCATGGTGACCGTGAGACTCAGTACAGTACAAGGTGTTTCCCTGGAAGAGCAACAGATTTAGAGATGGAGAAATGGAGTATTTCTACAAAATAGGATTGTAGATGAGTAGAAAAAGGCCAGTAAAGGATTGAATGCACTGAGGGGTCGTGAGGAGAAAATGCAAGACGCTATCTGAGAAATTACAAATGACATAAGGCAGGAACAGAGGAGAGATGATGAGAGAGCAAAGGCATAGAGAAGAGGATTTTTAGACGTGAAGAAAATTACCAACAACTGCGAAAGCAAGGTAGACAAAATCAGTAATCTAGTGAGACACACAGGGCGACGATAATTTTTAAAACTCATTTTAATAATCAACCATCTGCCATGCATTATTCATGTTTATAATAACTGCCGCCTCTAGTCTCCCAGATCACCTGAAATTCAGAGCTCACCAAGCCCCTCCTGTGACTGACAAGCCTGATGATTCAGACAAGATGGTCTAGTCTCCCTTCTTCTGTCTCAGGAGACTTAAGCAACAAACACTAAGTGACATAAGCAAGTGCGACTGCATCACGACACAAACAAGACAACTCACCTCAGCAGGCACATGGCAAGGCACAGGCAGATGTGTCACACAGACAGAGGAAGGGAGCTTGTCAGGAGGGATAAACAACACACATAATCTACCTGCACTACTACAGTATTTTGTACAGTTTTGGTAAAGATAATTCAGTTAACAAGAGTGAAACCCTAGAGGTGAACAAGCCACTTATCCTTTTAAGTAAACAAGCCACTTATTTACAAGAGATGACTCTGCAACCTACGCAGTGGCATTTGTAATTTTGTTGAGTAATTGATTTTACGTCAACATCTGAACAGAGTCCAACCTGCAATAAAGCCGTTGTCTTGATTTCCCCCAAACCCCAAATGCATAAACATAGATATACCACTGAGTTTCATTAGTTTTACTGATGTCTTGATGGATCAATACAGCTATCCTCAACTGCATCCCATTGGAATATTCCCCCAAAAAACAATCCCAAACACTTTGAAGATGGATTAAATTAAGAACTCTTTAGAACACCCTGGGATGTGTCTACCTGGAGATGCATTTAAAATGTCTCAGTCTAACATCCACTATCCAATTTTTAATTTACTTTTATTAAACTCATGAATTACTTAATAAGCTAAGAACGTAGTTGGTCAGTAGTGTGACATAATGAGGTCAGAACACCTACAAATCATTAGGAATGGTTTAACACTTACTTGCTTTTTCCCCCCATGAGTGAGACGGGGAAAAAAACACTTTACCCTATCTCAGTATGAAGAGCCTACCTAGCCTGATTCTGACCAACATGAATGGTTTTGTTTGTTGACGATGGATATTAAAATAAATGTAAAAACACAAGTTTGGCTAATTATTTCAGTGATCTGTATATCTGTAAATTATTTAAAAAACGTAGAATTTCCTGTAAATTGGTATTAAATATTAAGAAAATAGAGACAAAGCTCTTAGACTGTTAGCTAGGTTTAGCTAGCTGTAGTGGTTGTGTTAAGTTGATTTCCAAATGAATTTTCTTTTTTTATGTTGCTTCACTTAAATCCAAGTTAATATTTATTTATCATTAATTTATAGATTTATTCTCAATTATAAGTTCACCTGTAGGGAAATTTCAGCTCATGTACACTGGCTAAAACACATTTTAAGTTAGCTTAGCATTGGATAGGAATGAATCAAGTTGGAAGCTTAACAATTATTATATCTGTTTGTGGAGTTAAAAACATGAGATGCAACATTTTAATTAGCTAACTTTAAAGGTATATAACCATGGCCTGACTCCAACTAGTAGCACAAAGGCATGAGATTGATTTCAATCTTCTTATCCTATGAAATCAATTAGGGTAACTTAAAGGTTTCAACCACATTTTTATAAAAAATAAAAAAGTGCAGCATTGTCTCTTTTCTCCATAGGTATGCTCTTTAATCATTAATTGAGACATTATTAATAGAATTTGAAAATGCCATTGTTATGGTAGGATGCATCATTACTTTTTATGCATGCATTACTCCCACTTTTGTCAAAATCTGATCAACAGTGTGCACGATATTGTGTGTTTGTTTGTGTATGTGTCTGTGTGTGTCTGAGGGACAGATGGACCAACAAATGTTTGTTCATTTCTTAATCCATCTGTCCCTTTTATGCAGCATCTCACTCAAGCTCAACATCCTTGTCTAAGTATCATCTTGGGGATGGGTGATATTGTGCACAGAACAAAAGCTTAGTTGGTATTTTGAACTAAAGGTCACAAACTACTTACTATGCTGACTTAAATGACAGTGATTAGAGTGGAAATCATTTATTTGAGGGGAAATAACAAATCAGCAACCTGCTTCTAGCCTTACTAAAATGTACTTTCGCACATTATGCTGGCGACAGAGCTTCATAGTATTTATATTTCTCTTGTCACTCTGGTTCTATCAGTACAGCTGCAAGTGAATAAACAGTGAAGAGCAGGAGTAGTGAAAAGGGCTGAAAGGGAAAGATAACATGACAGATGAGGAGAGACAGCCAAGAACACAGAAGTGATGAGGAGTACAGAGACATGAAATGAACAACACAAGGCTAAACTAATTGTGTTTAATTTTAGACACATTGACCTTCAACTGAACTGATTTACTAATTTAGAGTTTGTGACTGGCTCCGGGCTATTTTCAGTCCAACCACAACTACTCCTTAACCACTTTATGGATTTACATACATCTGTAGCATGAAAATCAATCAATCCAGGCTGTGTTTCTCAGAGAAAATCACAAAGCAGAAGGAAAAACAGATTTAATTTACAACAAAATTTAATCAAGGAGTACAGATGGGGGTCAAATTGAAAAATAAAACATGTAAAGAAAAGTAGATAAGAAAACTAAAGGTCATTGAATAGTTTGATGGATGTAAAAAATAGTGTGGAGTCATATTTTTCCAGCCTTGCAGTCACCAAATCTCAACTCATTTGAGCACATTTAGAAGATTTTTGTGACACTTACCACTACTATCATCAAAACACCAATGGGGAAATCCCTTTTGCAAGAATTGTGTTCATAGAGCTGTAGATCCCCAGAGACTTGGAGAATGTATTTGATGGAAGCTGTTGTGGCAGGTCAGTGGCTCAACACCTCAGCAAGACAATTACAATGTCAGTTGGCTAACTTTTCTTCAAGCGCTACTCTGAAGTTCACATTTGTGGTGGTTTTAGGGAAATATCTCCTCAACTATTGGATGGAATGTCAGGAAATGTGGTGCACATGATCAAACATAATGCCCCCATCACAATGCATTCTAATCATATTGATGATGAACTTTTCATGTAGCACCATCATCAGATGTATATTTTAAACTTGCCAAGTGTCTGACATTAGCAATCAGCCTCTCTCTGTACTTTGTGTATAGTGCTAATTAGCTGATGCTGCATGATAACACGCAAGCTTAAATGGTGAATCTGCTGATACCTGCTTAGCTTCATCATCTTAGCTCGCTGATGTTAGCATTCATCTCAAAGCAACTCAAGCCTCCAGGAACGGCGTTGGGCTGTGAGGTGATTTTTTTTGAAGTGGTCACACTTGTTATCACAGTATCACATCACACATTGCCTCAAAAAGCCTTTTCCCACATACACAATCATTCATAAAACTTCTGAGTCTCAAAAACGACCCAGAACAACTGAACTTGATCCCCTCTGGTCAATACAAGTTGGAAAGTCTAGAGGAGCCACCTCATTAAATTATATTATGCATTTCATGTTTGCCGGGAGCCAATGCAAAATCAGCTACCTCCAAAGACTAGACTCCATATTGTGGATGATGGGGCCAAAAACATGAATGCCAACTGAGACTTTTTCAGCATATACGCCCAGTGGGAAACTTTCATAATAATGAATAGGCTGCTATCCTGGAACATACTTTTTCACTTATTTTTGATATGTCTTAAAACATGTCTGTAGGGGGTCTTTAATTGATCCAAGGTACAGCCTCACGAGCCACTAGCACTGCTATAGACCCTTGCTCTTGTTTCTTTAATTTGTCATCTATCTACTACTTGGAGGCACATAATTTAATTTAACATATTACCCTTTCAACAACAACAACTAAAAATCAATGCAGACAATAGCAGCATCATATCCATTAGTTTAAACCATAAAATGCTTTCACGAATACCTTTTTTTCTTTTATTGTCCTTTTTTAGATGCTAAATGGGTCATTTTGTTGCATTCAGTAACATTCTAACTGCCACGGGCAAGCATGTGCACATCCACAAATCTTCAGTTCTGCAATAGAGATGTACCCATACACTAAATTAGAGCTCCCTTGTAGGATTTACTGGCAACATTTGGACCCAGCACTGTTCCCATGTGCTGGAAATGATATAAGAAGACGCACAGTCACATTTTATCACTTAAAAGTATATGCCAGAACAGTATAGTCTAAAGTCTAAAGTATAACTCAAACATGTCTTACATAATCATCCAGTCAGTACAAATATCACCAAAAAAACAAAGAATAGGGCGGCACAATAAGGTCAAACTTCAAGTGGGTTTAACCTAAATGAAGAAATTTGTGCAGCAGCTATTTGACACAGGTGTGGACGGAAGTAGAGCTGAAAAGAAAATGCAGAGGTCTGGAATGCGGGCAGAGCCACAGGGACATAAATAGAGAGGATGGTAAAAGTCTCACTTACTGTGCGCAGTGAACACCTCCAGGGAAAAGCCCTCCGTTCACCATCAGCTGATGTGCTGTATAAAGAAGAGAGGGAGAGAGAAAGAGGGCACACACCTGCGTTCCTGCCTATATGCCCTCCTCCTCTTGACTTCCCATGCTGTCCTTTGCGCACACAAACACACACACACACACACACACACACACACACACACACACACACACACACACACACACACACACACACACACACACACACACACACACACACACACACACAAAATGTAGGAGTCTGAACTCTTTCCCCTCTACCTACAAAGTGTCAAGATAATGAGCAAAGATGTCCATCCACTGATCCACTGACTTTACTGTATGACAGAAATAATGAGAAAATTCACTGGAATCTATGTACACTATATGGAATATGAAGGAAACCCAAATGCTACAGCGTACACTTTTTAGACAATCACATGCAACATAGTGGGAACAGTTTGGGGCCCCAGTCTTGTTTCAGCATAACAAGAAACTGACCGACACTAATTAGACCAAGGTGTTCTCTTAATCAAACTGCTAAAAATGACATTTTGGACTTATGTGAAAGGTAGACTTGAAAACTACACATTTTCTACATCTTAAAAGTGAGAAAGTTCCATTGTCAAGTTGGTAAATGAGGAGCAGAATCCTAGATCACTGTAGTGATAGGATAGGTTTTGGAGTGATAGTACAAAATGAATCATCATTGGGCATGATTAGTAATAAATATACATATAGGTGAACAAAGGTATAATTTAGAGTAGCATAATTTTAGCCACTCATTTGGATTTGATTTGAGCATTTGATAGCATGTTACAGCACTCTTCTTGCATTTATCAGGCGTGCAAACAACAAGAATAATGCTGGCATTCTCTTTCACTTTCCCTGCATTTATATTGTCTGCATCTATCATCGTTGTAGCCTACTGAATTGACCTTATTACTGGATATATGTGGTGTACCTTGTCTACCACAGCAGAACTTTGCTCCAGTGGTTCTTTTCCCTTGCCATTTCAGATTTTTTAAAATTTCTTCATGGCTTTGACATTTTAGGTAATTGGTTTTATTTCAAGGGCTTATGCATGGTTCCTGGATTACCTGTAAATCTGATTCACAGCAGTTTGTGATTTTGGGAACTATTTGTTCAAAGTGTATAATGATAAATAAAGGTGTTCCACAAGGCTCAGTTCTTTTTACAATTTACATTAAGTTTGTATGTTCTCCCCGTGCCTGCGTGGGCTGGGGTACTCCTGGGGGCTGGGCTTCCTCCCACAGACCAAAAATATGCAGCTTATGTTAATTGTGTGAATGGTTGTCTGTCTCTATATGTGAGCCCTGTGATGGACTCGCGACCTGTCCATGGTGTACCCCACCCCTCGCCCAATGACAGCTAGGATCGGCTCCAGCCCCACCACGACCCTCTACAGAATAAGTGATTTGTAAAATGAATGAATAAATGAATAAATTCTATCTTCTCATCTTTTTAAATAACTTCCATGCACATTTATATGCAGATGATGTTGTATTGTATTGCAGACTCTGCTTTGCTGTGGAAAAGCTGCAACATTCCTTTGATATTCTCCAAGCATTTAATGATATAACACTTCGCTCGTAAAACCAAGTTTATGTTTTTCTCTAGGACCAGAGGAAACAATGACAATAGCAAAAACATTCATATTTCAACTATACAAAGATCCATTATTGAGAGTATTACAGAATGTAAATACCTAGGTCTATGGATAAATGACAAAATTGCGTTCAGATTTCATGGAGATATCTCGTCCACAACAACAAAAATGTGTTTTTTTAATGTAGAAATAAAACAAACTTTCTTGTTTTTTAGGAATAAGATTTTGAAACTTTTTCTCTCTCTGTCTTAGATTATGGTGATGTGATTTATTGGCTTGTCTCTGTTTTGTCACTTAAGACTTGTTCTTGATAGTTACTCTTGCAAATTGTTGTAGGTGTATCTAAGTTGCTGGATTAATGTGTCTTATTCCTCAATCTCAGCAACTTTACAATGAAATTGGCTTTTATAAGAGTAATTTATAGAAGCCCAGACCTCATCTCAGAACATAAGTAGCCAACCTCACTAATTGTCCTGTGGCTGCAGAGTAAATCCCCGCAGCAAGGTCCCACAATCTAAGGGAATGCCTTCCCCGAAAAGGGAAATCTGTTGTTAGGGAATTCAACATGTTTAAGGTCAAGCATGGGCCTTGAGGTCACAGTAAAGGCAAGGCAGGGCAAGGCAAGGCAAGGCAGCTTTATTTATATAGCGTTTTTCTTACACGGGCAACACAATGTGCTTTGAATAAAAACAAAATATCAGTAAGAATTGGAAGCATAAAAAGATACAATAAAAAAAACCAAAAACGGTTAAGACAGCACCATCGTCTTATAACATCTGTTATAGCAGCATCTCATTGCCTGTAGTATTGGAATCAACAAAAAATACATATGGATGAAATGTCCACCTGTTAACACACTTTTAGCCATGTGCTGCTTCTTCATTGTACAACTGCCCTCTGTGTCATGGTTGACTAAGCTGGCATCTCTCCCTTAAGGTATTTGTTGTCTCCAAAAATGTCTCACTCCTACTAAATCTAACACTGCCTCAGCCCCTGCCGCGTTGACCTCACTATCACTTTCTTTTTCACTCACATACACCGACGACAGAGGAGCACACAAACACGCTGAGCCGCCCACGCACGTACAAGCACAACTAGACACGCACACACACAGCTTTAATCTCCACTAATTGCTAGCAGTAGGTATGATGAGAGTTTTCAGAACACAAACAGGTAAAGAGGACAGAGAGAGAGGGAGCAGAAGGAGCAATAGAGTGAAAGAACATTAAGATCAAGAAGGAAGGAGAGGGCGATGAATGACGGCTTCCATCGAGGCCGGCGTGGAAAGTGTCAAATACACCTCCTCAGATCGTAAAGATGGAGGCAAACTGAATAGAGGCCTTTTATAAACCTGAGGAAAAACACGGTGACGGCTGCGTCGGTGGGAGATGTCTGAACCGTGTAACGTTCAGGATGGAGCCAGAGGAATCCGTCAAGTGTGTGCCTCTCTGTTGTGCGTCATGTTTCTAAAGGCAGAATAAAAGTGAGCCAAGCCAGGAACATAGAAGCAGTAAAGTTTATGGGTTTATTGCTTCAGTTGAAGCTGATTTAAAGTAAAATGGATGGAGTTTAAAGTGATGTGCCTTGATGTGATTGGGATTTTTGGGGGGTCATATTAGCTTAAAAACCAATTAGCAGCATTTGTCAATCATTCATGTACAACACTGTATTTCAATCAGGGGAGATTTTGATAAAAAGCTCCAGAAAAACTAAATTCATTTATTTGATATCCTGTATTGTGCAAACAGGAAAGATTGAAGAGATATATGAAGAGTCTTCTGCGATTAGACCCCAACATTAGGTCATCTTTTTTGGGAGGGGGTAGTCACACCATGAACCTTACATGGAATATCCCCTCAATGAAGTCTAGACATTGGTGGTGATGAAGAGGGGAAGAGCTGAAGACCTGAATGGATATAATAGAACTTCTGATGAGCTCTGTGCAACAATGCATGGAAAGCTGAATCAGCTCAAACTGGAGATGAATAGGAATGGGTGGATGGCATTGATTTGATACTGAAATTACAGCAGCAGATAAAGGAACAGTTTTAACATTTCACAACAATGACATGATTAGTTCAAAGAGGCTATGGCAGAATCTGACTGGTTGAATTGAGTGTGAACACCCTCAGTCAGATGGTCAGGAGGGAGGAAAATAAAAAGAAAGAAAAGGAGAGAAAGAAAAGGTAAATAAATAGAGGAAATATGTCAAATACGTCATGATTGATGATGACCATTCCTCTTGACATAATACTAGATAATAGATAAATGGATTATTGCCTGATGCATCTAGTTTTAGCCCCTTTGGAGGTGTCATATATTAGGTTGAAAGCCAATATATCAAAATGCTTACAGACCTTTATAGTTCTATAACTCAGACATAGAAACCCTACTGCAACCCTAACTAACATTTGAAGCTATAACCCACGTCTGAAGCAGTTTTTCCATGAGGAGTTTACTTGTTTTTGTCCACACCAGATGATGCTATCATGATACAAAGGAAGGTACCTGTAAGGCTTTAAGTCATTCATCAAGTAAAAATGCAGATCATTTGACATCTTTGCAGAAGAAGAGATTTGCTGCTTTTCTTTATTATATCTCAGATTGTCAGTTGAATAAAACAAGTAATTTGAAGAGGCTACCACAGAATTACAGATTAAACAGGGATTTAAAAAATAAATCGAAAAGATTAATTACTCCAAAAGTGGGACAAAATGTTTGTTTTGCAAGTCTCAAGTTAATCTTAAGTCATGGCTGTGAAATCCTTAAATATTTAAATATATTTGGAAAGCAATTAAAAAAAACAACTGAATGAAATATTTAAAAGCAAAAATGATCAGGCTTGCCTTGGTTTGTTTGTGTATTACAATCATTTTTAATTTCTTAGAAAAAATGTTTTGCATGATGCCAGCTGTTATTTTGTTTATGTAAATGTGATAATTGGAAACATCATCTGGTAGAGCTGTTTAACAAACATTAGCTGAACAGGCAACAAACGCTCCTTTTTTTACTGCTATGATTTTTTTAGACAGACAGAGTACAAGCAAAGTCATAGGTCATTAATCAAAGTTGAGTTGCAAGTCTTAAAGTCACCACATTCATGACTCAAGTCCAAGTCATGTGACTCAAGTCCTTACAAATGGCAAACACCACTCGACTATTATATTGAAAAGTTGCATTTCACTCAGCCTTCTACTACTTGCAGCTGCAAACTATTCAGCTTGATAGAAACCTTTTTCTGTTTCCACTTTCCAGTTCCCTCATGAACATTAAACATAGAATTAAAGCAAAGCAGCACAAACAAAAGCAGAAAATCGCTGTGTTGCTGCTCATAATATTACTATTGCCTCCAAAAATGCCTCTATCAGAAAAGGTAGTTTTCATGATCAGTCATCTGAATCATGAATGTTCAGTTGCACTGGTTTTGTCAGCCAGGTTTTGCATATGGAGGTAGGGGCTGGGATTCAGGCCCAATGCTTACCATTACCAAAGTCCACTCATCACTGTGTGTGGTTGAAGTCTTTTAAAGGTCATATGCGATTTAAATTGGCAGTTTCATATGCTGCTTGTTTGCATTCAGATAAAACAGTTCCTGTATGGTTGGATGGAGATTGTACGCATACAACATGCATCATATAGCAAACGCATGTACACTGTATGTTTGCATGGAGGTCTCCCACTTCAAAAGCTGCACAAGGGCTGTGACTAAACTTAAATCCTCTTTTTTGTGTGGTGTTATTATGTTCGCTGAAAACAGAAGCCTGCCGAAACCCCAAATCCTTTTTCTCTCTCCAAACTATCACATTGAGAAAAACTCTTAGATGGTCAGGCTTTGTTACCTGTTTTTGTGCTGCTCAGTTGGTGCACAGTAGAGCACAGTGGCTCATATAAACTCATTACCGGCCTGCCACTGTTGACACAGCGAGTCAAGGGGCTTGCTGCTGACCCATCTGCTGGTGTTGTGCACAAGCAACTCGCACACCGACCGACCGACACACACACATTCAAACAACACAGAGAGCACACACTTCTCTACAAATACAGACAGAGATGAATGAGCGAGCTTGCAAACGTGCAGATATCTGAGTGAACACCTCACACTCCCATCTGATACACATCTAAATGAATGGACTGCAATACTCTAAGATAATATATTACACACACACACACACACACACACACACACACACACACACACACACACACACACACACACACACACACACACACACACACACACACACACACACACACACACACACACACACACACACACACACACACACGCTGTTTAGTTAGTGGAGCATTGTTTGAATGCATGAGTGAGCCACGTATATGTTTACACATACTGTGAAGAAACATTCAGCTGAGCATATGGTGTATGGAAAGAAAAGATACATAGCTTATCCGGTGACTGCAACACCCCTGTCTGTGATCTTTCCTTACAGTATGGGAGATCAGGTGACTGTGGAGGGGATAAAAGCTTCTCATTGTCACAAGACCAACAGGCTTGCAGTTGCATGCAACACAGAGCAGTAACCTATAGGCCTAATCTGCTGGTTATATGCCAGACAGTAATAATTAATGAGCATGCTTATACTCTCAGTTAAGTGCTGATCTTTGCTCATTAGCAGGTCTCTTGTTGATTTGTCAGCCAGTGATTTCATCTGCTAAAATCAACATCTTAACATCTGTATCATCATATATATTCTGATATTTATTACAGAGACAGTGGCTGCTGCCGGTATTTACAGTTGTGATGACAGTGCATCAGGACTTGGTGGCAACGTGTCAGTGGAACAGTGAGCAGGATGGAGAAGCTCTCAGTCTCTGCTGCCATCTGCTGTTCAGAGGCGGTAACTGGCCTTAAAAAAAAGAGCATCTGGAGTCATGACTTTACTTGGATTATCTGGTTTACAGGCTTCTTAATAGAGGTAGTTTTTAATGTAGACAAATTAGTCAAATTGAGAACAATTTTTCAACCTAAATTACATTCTTTTATATGAGTTTTCAATTGACAATTCAAGAACAGCATCTTTTTAGGCCCTTGAATCCTGACCACTGTTTAAAATGTTTCCAATTGAAAGGGCTCCTCTACCAATTTGGCATTCTGCCTCCATAAAGTTGAGTGAATCACATGAGACAGAGTTTTAAAAGAGGAATTAATAACATCGAAGCAGCAGAGGCTGAAATGTCCTGACTTTATATGGGTCAACACCCTGGATACTATTTTTCCCATAATGCAACCTTTTTTAGTTAAACCCTTCCTGTCTGGGAAGCTGCCACATATTCCAATTTCCACACTGAGCCCAGGCTAACCAACACAATCACCGTGACATCATCAGGGTGTTGAGAGAGCTTCTTATGAGCCACAGGAGACATGATACTACAAAAAAAAAAAAAAAAACTGTTTTCAGGCTAAACCGTAATGACAAGTTAATTGACTTTTATGCTTAAAATTGGTGAAATTCTCCTTTAGGAAATGTTTGACCCTTATATTACAGCATTGAATATTTAGATACAAATGCAGAACTTGTAACATGCCCATAAACACATCACAAAAATAACTTTCAATTATCCAGTTCCTTCTGTAAAGTCAATTTTATTTATTCTGATTCATAGAAGCATTTTTAGAAAATATACTCATTTTCAGGCCTGCAAAATCAGATTCAACCTGTAAGTGATCCACTGACTGACTTAAATACTCTTGAAGAGATGGGAGTGCTAAGTGCATGGTAACACATTTCTCAATCGTCAACATCAGCATACAGTAAAAGCATACTTACAAACACGGTTATCAAATGATAGAATTATCACAAATAAAAACATGATTGTTAACTGGTAGAGTTACCACAATGGTTAGTGCAGATTTCTATTCAGTATGTACATCTTCCATTAGAATAAATACAGTACAAACTTACTTCTAGTTGTCACAGATTGTCAGTAAAAGACGGGGAGACAGGATAGCTTCAAATGATTTTGCACAAATGCATAAAAACAACAGTTCATGAGACTACTGGAGAGACGTTGAACTACTCTGCATGTGTGTGTGTATATTTATATGTGTGTGTGTGTGTGTGTGTGTGTCAGGTACTTTATGTACTGCAGGTCAGAACTCCCCTTATGCCTGAGAAAAAACACAGCAAATCCGACCAGTTAAAAACAGAGAGCGTACAGTACATGCATTTTCAGCAACGAATGTTTACATGGATTAAAAAGAAAAAGAGAAAAAAAGCAGCTGTTGGATCCACATAGTTCTTAAAAGCTTGTCTCTCTCAAGTCCTCCGTGTTCCAGTCTTTCCTTTCCAGCAAACTTCTCCTGGTCCTCTGGTGACGTCATAACGCATCTCTGTTACCGAGGTGGGGGCTTTCATAATCTAAATAAGAAAATACAGTGTCAGGACCTGAGTTTAAAAGCTGCACTAATCAATCGTTTTTATACTACTTATGAGCTCGAATGACTGAGTGTGATTTGAAAGTCGCTCTGTTATAAAGAGCGTCTTAGCATATTTTAGCTAATTATTTTGGTTTCACAGCTTGCAAGCTTTCATCTCACGCCTTTATAGCAGCAGCAACAACATTTTTCCAAGGGAAAACTCACTGTATGGTACTTACACAGTTCTAAATAACAGGCAAATTTAACAGCTAGCTGTTGAACACAGTTAAGTCTATTTTGGATCATTGTTTTGGCTTTCTGACCTTGTCCTAACTACCTTGAGGTATTTTAGTGCCAAATCTCTGATAAACCCACTGTACACAACCTGCCCTGCACAAAGTTAGCATCTAACTTGTGAAAATAGCATAGCATTTAGCAGATAGTGAGCCAGATATTTTTTTCAGACAATGGAGTAAAAGAAGAAAAAGGAAAAAGAAGAGTGAATATCAGGTGGAACAAAACTCTAAATATCAGCTTGAAAATGTTTAAGCTTTGCAAGAGTAAAATTTAAAGCAGAGATGTTGTATTGGATTGCATTAGATAGCACATGTGTTTCTAATAAAGTGCTTTAGTGGGTGTATTATCTCCTTATATGAAGCTGATGCTGTATTGTTTACACATCCAGTTTTTGTCAAAATTATCAGAAAATCGAATATTTTGCCACTCTCGTGTATGATAATGGGCTGGCCAAAATATTAGGATCACTTTTAAATATGATTCACTCCAGGATACCACCATCACCACCCACTAAGACCTCGAGAAAGTAGAATTATCACCTTTCGGATGATGTCAACAAAAACTGAAACTTTATAAGCTTTGTAAAAGTAGATTTATGGTAGAGTTGTTGTATTGGATTGTATTAGATTGCACAGGTGTTTCCTAATAAAGTGCTGGGCAAGTGTATATCAATGTTGTGTTTTACGCTGCCCACTAGTGGCCAAAAAATGAACTGATCCAGCTTCAAGTTTTCCAAACTTAGCATTAGGAGCAAATATAATTCACTACAAAAAGAGACAATAAGCACTCTAACACAGTCCTTTCACTCATTTTCAATGTGTACAGAAAAAGTGAAGTCAGTTGAAAATGTAACCAGACGAGGCAAACATTCTATATTACAGGCTTGAATGGCACCATTTGTGACATGTGAACCCTCTTGTTCTCAGAGTGATAGTGATTGAGTCCCCTGCAGCAGGTTTTTTGATATATACTTCCATATTACAGAGGTAATTGGCAGTGGTTTTGCCATGTCATTAGTGCCCCCTTGTATTCCACAGCTTCAGGGTTTTTTCATATTCAATGCCAAGCAGTTCAGGAACAGAAAGTGATGATGAATCAGCTAAACATGGCTGCCAATTATCTCAATAATTGAACATGGTATCAAATAGGAGCTCCAGTTAAAGCTCAGCTCCAATTAAAGCGGGGTGCAATAAAAGGTCGTTATTTCTGAAATAAGTGAAGTTCTCATCTAATAGCGCACTTATCCTGGCAGTGTCAGATCCGGCTGCCAGCTGCAATGAGCCGGATCTGGAAACTAGCCAGATTACGTCTTTAAATTGTAATTGATGATTTCTTTCACAGGTCAGCCGTCAACTGAATAACCAGAACAAGCATGCGTTCAATATGTAAGGTATGACTCATCCATGTGCAGGGTTATGAGAAGGTTCACACATACTTGAGTCTTTCCAAAAGTTAAGATGTATAACTTTTTGGGAATTTAATCAACTTTGTAAACTTTTAGGCGTCCCCCGTCACATAGCTGTCATACCACACACATTTGCAGGAAGGGAAACAGATACATACACCTGGTCCCGGCAGGGCAGTCCAGAGATCTGTTTCTGTACTGGGGGAAACAGGGCTTTTTCACAGAGAATCTGCGATCTGAAGATCTCTCCAGATCGTAGGGGCTGTCCCGTTCCATGCCTGAGGGGGAAACGGCATGAGACACACACACACACACACACATAGAGTGGGGTACGGGAACTCAGAAGGGGTTGCAGGTAATACGGTACACAGCCAGCAAAGCACTACAGGCTTGGGAGGACATCAAATAAGAGACTCGTGCTGCTTTTTATTTGATAAAATAAAGAAATAAATATACTTTGAGCCATTGTTATAGATTATGAACAAAAACAGCAAGAGGCCTTCACATACTATAATTGAACAGCATGCATATTGTGTGGACAGCATGTAGTGTGTGGACATTAGAAGGGGAGCAACAAACACACTGTCATACACACAGTACCTATGTCAAATGAGTTGGACTTCCTGGAATGTGATGCTGCTGGAAATCCATTACGGCCTCCTTCCTCATCTAATTGGTGGATCAGGTAACATTATTATTATCATCATCTCATTCTGTTATATTATGTCCTTACTGACATTAGTAATAAGCATGATTGAACAGGTTGGCATCTATAGCTAAACAGAGAGAGGAAAAAGTGTAATGTGTCTTATTTGAAAAAGACGTCAAAGAACCAACCATTCTGTTTGACTGACAGGTGATTTTTGGGGTCAAACAATTTTTACTAACCTACCACATCACAGCTCCTACCGCTATTTACTGTCCTTTGCTGTAAAAATAACATTGTTAGCGTACCTTGACTGACAGCAGGATCTGGAGGAGATGCTGCTGGACTTTTCCTCTCTGTGGTCTCCTCCTCATAAATGATGGACTCAGTAGCAGGCATGCCCCTCTGATCAGTGGCTGCTTCCTCTCCTGGACTGACGGGCGAGGTTTCGGGAGATGCCTTGACTTTTTCCGGAGAGATCCTGTCTTTGGAGAGGTCTAGACTGGGCTGAGGGTGGGACATGGGTGTTTAGTTATGTGATGCATTGTGCAGATTTAAAGTAAAAGCTTCTCTTGTCTTCTCGTACTTTTTCCTATTACACGCACCTTATTGGGAATAAGAGGACGTTGTCCCTCTGGCCCTCTTGTTCTCTGCTTCTCTTCACGCTTTCTTTCACTCTGGTCTTCTTCTAATTCCAGCCTCCCTGCCTCTTCTGGAAAAAAAGAACACAGTCTAACAAACAGTAGCAAGTAGCAAGTAGCAGGAGCTCATATTTGGTGTGCATGCTGTACTGAAATGTTAGTCCTGGTTCAACTAGGGATTAAATCTCTCACAAACATTGAAATATCAAGTAAAATAATACAACACCTAGAGTTACTGTAGCAGTTTCCATGTTAAGTGCGTGTTATGACCTCAAGGGAGATTAAAAAAAAGATATTCATGTAGGCAGTTGGCCACCTGTTTATTTGCATATGCTGATGGGTTGTCAGTGAAATAGGTGTGACAACCCATCACAGCAGAAGCTACAATTAAACCTTGTTCGTTGTCCACATATTGCAGCAAGATTTTCAATGAGAGGAGAAAAGTGAACATCCCTGTTCCGTTTCACCATTTCAATTTCAATTTTTTCAAATTGATTTCAGGAAACAGTCCAGGCGGTCCTGGACTCTGGTTGATGTACTGATCTTTTAATTCCCTTTGAAGCAACTTTCTGTCTAGAGTTTTTAAAAGTGAGGAGCTTTCGGCTTGTTACAAAGTTTGAACTGGAAACTAACAGCAGACTTTTAACAATGTCTCTTTAATCTCTAAAAGCCTCTACAGTAGTCAGACAAATCAATGTCCACCTTTATACTGGAGCTCTCATTAAACAGTTTAACAGACCTGCCTTTAACAAATGTTCTTTTAACAGTCCTCTTCTAATGTTCCTAATTATAGTTTTGTGGCTGCTTCATATAGTTTCGTATGAGCTTTTTTTCACCAGTCTGTTTTAATTATAAACAGTGATGTAAAAACATATCACTGTGGATCATGTTATGGCTCAGTTAAGAGCGGCAAAATGATCTAGAACTGTAACATATGATGCATTTTAACATCAGCCAATGAATGTTATATTTTGAGCAAAGAAAAAAAACAACTGTGTAATTAGATGAGACAGACAACCTGCTCTCTACATCATTTGTTTACAGCAGTCATGGAATGGCATCACAGTTAATTACACAATGATTCACTTTAATTCCACGTCAGTTGCAGTACCTAAACTCTCCTGCAGGTGTCTCTGCCTCATGACAGACAGACTGGGCTTGGTGCTCTGTGGTGGAGGATCTGGTCGTGGCCCAGAGGGAGCCAAGACTCCACTCTGCGTGTCCTCCTCCAGCTCGGGCCGTGCGTCTATCAGTGGTACGATCCTCTCCTGCCTGCACGTCTCCATCTGTCTGTCCGCCTGTTGTTTGGAGGACACCACGTGGCCGTTAGTCCGGGTATCTGTGGGGGCATCTGAGATGGTGGTCGACCCGTCGGTGTCTTGGTCCACCGCTTTGAAGTCACAGGTGCTGCTGGTGTCTGAGTCCTCGATCTCAGCCCCGATGCAGCTGTACACCATGCTGACCAGGTCTGTGGACTGGGGAGAGGTAAAGGACATTCCTGAAATCTTAAGAAGTTAAATATTCAACTTCACATACATTCATATGATATGAGATTAGAGAGATCAAGTCTGGTGGTAATAGTGGTGAGAGTGACAGCTACAATTAAAATGCATCATTCTATGTGAATCCAATTAAAGCTAAATTAAATTAGCCCTCATTTTGCTGGGGATGTCCTCAAATCCCCTCAAGGATCAGCAACGGTCCATGGACTCTACTTTGTGAACCAAAGGGATTTGGATGACTCTGGATGTGTGTGTTTGTGTGTGTGTGTGTGTGTGCGCGCATGCGTTCCTGCATGTCTGGTTAGGCAGAGATTTAAAACAGGCCATATAGTCCTCCACACCTCAGACAAGCTAGACAAATCCATCACAGAAAAAAAAAAGCTGGGAATAGCAGGTGGTGCTCACAGCAGGCAACTGTGTGCTGTGTTGTGGCATGTGAAAGCTTGTAATTTGGATCGCTGTTTATGAGTTTGATTGGAAGCAGGCAGAAGACATGGCAGTAATTCTAATGGTGGGCTTGTCTTTACGCCTCAAAAGGCCAAAAGTCAGAGTTCACAATAGAGCATCAGCCCTGATAGGGATTCAGTGTCAGTAGCTGCTCGCTATCATAAGAGTTCCAAGTTTGGGTTTCCATTTGAAGGGTGGTCTCGATGTGTTCCCTGAGACTGTACCTGTCGTTGGTTGAGGCAGGGGGGGCTGGCGGCCCTTATGCCGTGCACAGGTACACCCTGCGTGGGCCTGGGCGAAGACATGGTCCCGTTTGCTCCAGGAACAGTGCTATCTGGCCGTCCGCCGTCCTTAGTGTGCTGAATCATGGAGTAGACGTTCTCTGAGGCGCTGCTGGGATGGACAGATAGCCACATGTGAAAAATGTGATGTGGGAGTCATATTTCAGGAAATTTACAGGGGGTTGACGCTTGACCTGAGAGGCCTGGGAACATGTGAGTAAGTGCTGGGTGATTTAACTTGCCCTCCTATTGACGTACTTTGCTGTATTAATATATTACCAGTGTTGAGCAGTAATGTATTACAGTAATATTATGACTTTTTTCTGTTAAAAGTAGTGTAAAGGGTTACAGTTTGAAATTCAGTAATTACATTTTCAGTTACTAATCCAAGTAAAGCTCCATTCTTTGGTGTGCTAGCTGTCTTAAAGGGATTAATGGAGGGTTGATAACAATAGCTACAGGTATGCCTACATTTAGTAGTCACCTGACGCTGGTTTTAGTTCAGAGTTGGAGGGTGTGTGAATCATCCAGCTGAGGCAGTTTGTATGATTTGTAAGATTTTGAGCTGTTTGAAAGCAAAAGTAAAGAAATTAGTAATATAACGTGTTACTTTTGCTGCTTAGTGATAAGTAATATAATTAAAAAACTAATATGTAATAAGTCATTAATTACAATTTTCTAGGAACGTAAACTACACAGTATATAGTACAGACGTGCAAGTCCTATGCCACCAATTTGAAAAGGCAGCAGGTGGATACATCTTTGGCGCAGATGCTTTTATGCTTCCTACACACTCTGCAATGTCTTAAAATGACAAAAGAAATGAATGTAGACAGCAGCCAAGAGAAAGCTGCAACAAGCTCATTGATTGCTTAGCAACTATCTTAATGTAAAACACTTTAAAACATGGTAAACTTTAAAAAAACAAAAAAAACAATCCATTTGTATCTCAAGCTGGCTTTAAGATTAGTCGTCTGCTCTTTGATTCTTGTCTTTCACGCTGCCGTAAAAACCTGGCCTCTGTTATAATTGTGTAACTCCGTCTCCTTTTCAACCAGCAGAGGCTATTGTGTTTTTAGCCTTCTAACCCACCTCAGCTTAAATGCATAGCTGAGTGTTTTTTTCTCTATTTTGTGCAACTATGTAATTTATTTTTAACAGTAAGGTTTTCAAAGAGTCCCCCCCCCCCTTTGTAATACTTTTTTCTGCTTTTTGTCTATGGTGCCATTATGTAACAGCCACTTTAAATGTATGCAGTGCAATCAATTCCAACCAAAGGAAAAAAGACGGCTAAATATTTTCTTCCATTAAAATATTTATGAAACTATGATGTGACGTTAATGCCCGGCGCTGGATTAATTTAACAGCCCTCTCATTTTCAGGGTCAGTGCACTTAAATGTTTCTTTCATTCCCCTCCTACCGCTCAGCCACCCTGTGCTGCATACTTACTCAGAGTCCTGGTTGGAGATGGTGGAGTTGCGGTTCTTGCGGAAGCCGGAGAAAATGGACAACACGCTGCGTCTTTTCTTCCTCCTCAGTGACTGGCCCTGATGGAGGGATGACAGCTGACTGAAGGGGAGAAGATGAAGAGAAAGATTATTGGTAAAGTACGGAAAGAGACAAATAGGCTAGGATGAGTGATGGAGGACTTTTTGTGGTCAAAGTTATACTGTTAATGCAATCAGCCTCCAACCACTAATATTGATCAGTGCATTCTATATACTGTTTATGATCATTGGCTTCCTGATCCCAGTTTTAACAGCTGACTTCATTACATGTTTTACTTATGCTAATGAACCATTTGACAATAATAAGCTATAGATTTTTTTCTGTGAGTGGGCCTGTACAGACAGTTTTTGGCAGTATTTGACAGTGGGCTAGTGGGCATTAAGTACACATTTCCATATGGCCTTTCAACTGTTTGAGAACTGCTATTTTCATATGGTTTGGGTGGCTATAGTGTTGTCTGGCTGACATATATAATTATCATAATTAAGATTTTTAAACTATGGTCTACCCAAGTTGCTAAAGTTGCTAACAAATGGCTTAAAAAGAGAGTCACAATGTGTCAAAATCACCATTAAACTATCTTAAAGCCTTAACCTAAACTGTACTACTCATTAAAATTAGCTAGTGCACACCAAGTATTTTATTATTATTTATTAAAAATAAATATATATTTGTTTTATTAGCACAATTTTGGGGTGTTAGTAGTAATAAGGTTTTAGTTTTTCCATTTGATAGTTAGATATGTGTTTCTATGTGATGTTGTGGATGTAGCTGCTGTAACCAAGCAACTTCCTATGAAATATCAATACAGTATCTATCTATCTACCTACCTACCTACCTACCTATCTACCTACCTACCTACCTACCTTTCTATCTATAGCAGTAGCCTGGTGCTGAAGGAGCCTTGGTTGTTGAGAATGGAATGAAAACCCTGTTGTAGCTTTTTCAAACAGTTATACTTTTATGTTGTAAAACATGAAGGTTTCACTCAGATTCTCAAAGTGCTGCTTTAAACCTGCATTAATGGTTCAATCAATTCATCTTTATTTATATAGTGCCAAATCACAACAAAAGTTATCTCAAGGCACTTTTCACATAGAGCAAGTCTAGACTGTTCTCTTTAATTTAATTAAAAAGACTCAACATTCCCACATGAGCAGCACTTGGCAACAGCAGCAAAGAAAAACTTCCCTTTAATGGGAAGAAACCTCAAGCAGAACCGGGCTCTAGGCGGACGACATTCAGCATTGACCGGTTGGGGTTGATAATTACAATAAGCACCTTCCTTTGAGCTCTGTTTTTGGTCTCCACCAACTCCTGAGGGAGATATCTAGCTTTTTGGCTTCACTTTGTCTTTCTGCCGTCTGGTGCTGATTGAAGTGGGCTTTTACAGCCTTTTTAGGGGGGAAAAAGTTGCTTGTTGCTGCCAAAAAACGATGCAGATGAAAGCTGTCAGTCAATCCTAAAGTTGCGAGCCAAGAAACCAAAGCTGAAAGACACTAAAATTCTGCATTGAGCTGAAGGGAACTGCAGAGTCAGGTGACAATTATCTTTGGGTTCATCACTATATATACACACACTCAGAAATATTGATTATAGCCACTTTAAAGCGAGCCAAATGATTAAATCATCACTGGATTAAATACAGTACTTAAAGGGAATTTAATTTATTGTGTCTTTTGGTGTTCTGTCACATCATCAAGCCACTGAAAACAATGTAGTCTGGAATTAAATTAGTCATTAAAAAAAAATACATAGAAAAATGTCTGATCACACAATTTCACATTCAATAATTGGAACAGGGAAATTGACTTCACCTCCCTAATTTGCTGTAGCCACTTGCAGTATATCTCCAAATGTATCTTAATGCTGTAGCTTATGCTGTTGTTGTTTTCTACACAATATAATTGTTTTTGGCCACAGGTCTAATAAAAAAGTATATGAAACAGTTAGAGTCTCTTATATAGAAAAATGAGAGCAACAATTCTGCTTAACTGCTGTAAAATTTGAAGAAAAATTAGCTGGACTCCTGACAGTAAACACCATGATTTATTTTATATCTTGGAATTTGTTCTGGTTATTGAATAAACAGAGCCACAGGTGAGGCCTGTATTCAGTGCAAATGGAACCTCTCCACTATATTATGGACATAAGTCTCTATGCCTGAGTGCTTCTGGATCTCGCTGTTCATTCATCATTGATAATATTATACTGTATGTCATGAGAGAACAAACGCATTATAGAGGAGGACATTAAATAGATATAGATAGTTATTAATGCATGTAGTAGAAAAAGTAAATCGCATATAGGAAAAATACTGGTGTGAAAAGACTTGATTCATATGTTCGTATGCAGTTAACAACCTGATGCATCTACATACATGTTAAGCAGTCAAAAGATTGATATCATTCAATTTTCTCTACATGCACTGCAACATGAATTATTCTCTTCAATTCAATACAATGTGATGGAAGAGAGATAAGGCGTCCATTTTAATTATACTGAGCACATCACATTCAGCAGGGTTCTCTTCAAATTATTAATTCAATCTCACATAATTATGACTCAATATCTTATAATTAGAAGTCAAAATGTCCTAATTATGAGGAAACATTTTCAGAATGAGAACATCTTTGTTATAATCATGAGAAAACTATCACATAATTATGATGAAAAAGAATGGACAAGACCTTTCGCCATCATTTCATGCTTTGGTAGACACTGACATGCGTACATGGCTCTATCATTCACGTGTTAACACAGCTCAGGTATCTTTCATTATTCAACTAACTACGTTTATTGATGAGGTGATGAGCACATGTTAACCTACTTAGATCTGCAGTGGGCAGTGGAAAAGGGGGGGGGGCATTTTACCAGCTTTTAATTTGATATAATTAACTTGTAAACAACCAGCAGATACTGACTACTCACTAACTTAAGATTTCTGACGTTAAAGGTACCCTATGGAATTTTTGCTTACATTCAGTGATACTCGTCAAAACGCATCATCTTTATCGTTGAGGTCTAACAACATTTTGAATCCATTTCCTTCCTCATAAAACATTAACAAACCCCCATTTTCATAAAAATTTTAAACCTGCATTGTTTACATCCATATGTATTGCGTTGCCTGTGTGCATGCATGCGTTTGTTTTTTGTGTGTACACAATAAAGAAAACTGGGACTCAAATGTGAAAACAATGCTCCATAACAATACTAGTGGTGTAAAACTACACATGGTGCCTTTAATTGCAGGGCAGGTAGCCAAAACAGTAAAGCTGTCGGCTGTAAAACCAAAACAGCGAGATGAGAGGCGCTAAAGAGGAGCTAAAATGCTGTGTAGAACTAACACAATATATGTTGGGTAGCAGCAGCAGCAGGTGAGCAGAGTGGCAGCAGCTTCCGTCCTCCACCTACATCTACACAAGATGCATTCAAGCACAGCACAGAGTGTGGAACACCTGCGTTTTGGAATCGCTCGGACAAAAATAGACACGAAGAGAAGAAAAATAAGCTGAACTCGTGCTCATGTGCGTAAAGCGGAAGCGAAATGTGAGCCGATACACAGCTGTACTGATTATTATAGAGTGGGTGATAATTCTCTGTGGGTGCGCCCTTTCACAAACTATCAGTCATTTAATCCGTTGCTTCAGGGTCGCTGGAGTAATCCACCAGCCCCATGTCCTACTTACAAGCATTGCTTTGACTGGTAACTTGACATCAATAATCAAATCCTTTTGTCATAATTAAAGGATAACTATCTCCTAATAATCATTAAGAGATAATTGCCTCATACTAATGAGAACTGTCTCACATAATTACAAGATTAGGTTCTTGTAGGTCTCCTTGGATACGCCTCTGTTAGATGTTTAAGAATAAAATATCAGGTTACCAGATTTAGAGTTTAGTTCTCTTAATTGTTATACTTTCACTCTAGTGTGTGAGTGTTGAGGCCAGCTTGGCAGTGATGTATCTACTGTATATTTAATCATTGCATGAAAAGAAAATGGTTTCTGTGTTCTACCTGTCAGGGAGAACTCTCTTGCTGTAGAAATCAGGTAGTCCATCCTCCAGCATGTTGACTGCTCCATTCTCTGAGCAGTGCTACACACACACACACACACACACACACACACACACACACACACACACACACACACACACACACACACACACACACACACACACACACACACACACACACACACACACACACACACACACACACACACACACACACACACACACACACACACACACAGGAAACAGATAGAATAACAGAACAACAATGATCAATCCGGCATGTCGACAAAAAGCTGAAAGGCTGACAAAAGGTATTATCATTTGGAATGGCTGGCCAGCAAAACCAAACCCACTGCCAACACGAGTCTATTTGTAAAACAACTCCTCACCATGCTGCTCTAACTGAGTTTGTACCAATTTAGAAAAAAGCTTTTACGAAGTCTCAAAACAAACCGTCTGCTACGTTAGAGGCCTCCCCGCAGCCCCTGGGAGATGACTGTGCATGATCAACATTGGAGTCACAGAGACACATGCGACAGATTTCTACTTTAAAAGGAACTTATTTTTGGAAAAAGCCGCTGGCATGGAAAACAAGATGAATAACAGAAGTTCAAACAAAGCAGTCGAGAGATTAAAGAAAATCTTCACAACTATGCATAACTATCTCACCTCTAAACCTTTCTGAACTTTTTTGTGGCAACACACACTGACTGAACTTCATGCTGTATGAGATCAAAAATGGGGCAGTTAAACATACACTGTGATGCCGGTAGCACAATAACAACTTTTTAACAAGGTTCCGCAAAAAAGAGTCTCAGAAACCATGTTTAAAGTGCTCACAACATCACATCTCATACATTAACTCAGAGGAAAGCTGATTCCTACCCACTGAAGATCAGGATAAGGTCAAAGGTCACTGCTGTGTCATTTGCCATCAACTCACAGATTCTGGAGGAAGGTGCCCCGCTCTGTGTCTCCGCGGAGGGCGTGGCCTGACGTGGGTAACGTGGCGTAAGGGAGAGCCGTTGGTGGGAAGGGTGGAAAGACACTCCCATGATGCCGAGTGGGAGAGAGAGGCGGAGTGCGGTGGAGCGGAGGGGGTGGGAGAAGAAGTGGGCTCGTCACATAGACCTGCAACCAGGCGGGAAAGGATTGTGAAAAAAATGAAGATTTATATGTCACATCATGTTTTGAGTTATACATGCTTATCTGCTTAAAGTTAGTCTTCTTTGATTACAGAGAATTTACATTACACTCTGTATAGTAATTCATACATTTTTTAATTGAGAACCTATATATGAAAAATATTAATAAAAACTAATTAGCTGCCCTGTGAGAGAGGAGACTATTAACTGTCATTACCACTACTATTGTGAATACACTTTAACTGGTTAATAATCTGGTTACAATTAGGGTAGTAAAAGCTATAGAGAACATAAATATTTATAATACTATATTGAATGTCTAAGATACGGTCACTCAGTTCATCATGGTTTGAGGCACACTGCTTGCATGGCTGAAGAAACACTCCAAAGTAGAATGAGCTATGAGGATTGTTGTAAATGTTCTGCTACATGAGCACTTGAGAGCTGCCAGCTGTGAATCAAAGCAGAACTCACTCAGTCTGGTGGAGACGGGACGAATTCTCCTGGTTCTGGAGCTCCGCTTCTTAATAGCCATGGTGTCCTTTTGTCAGAGGAGTTAAATTGTACAATGAGTGTACAGTGATTTAACATAAGATGATGAATAGATTAAAACAGAAAAGAAAACACAGAGCAAATACTATATATATATAGTCCTTGTGTATATTTCAGAGTAAGTGAATCATTACAGTTTAGCCCACTTGCATAGTTTCTGTTAATAAACAGTGATTAAATGATGTGAATTTGGACTCATTTAAGTGCTAATCTGTTCGAATGTTATACACCAAAAACAGGAATATTGGACTGTTCTCATGTAAAGTGGAGTTCTGTCAGATGCAACAACACATACAAAGGCTGAATGACTTTCAAAATATGCATCCACTTCATGACAATAAAGAACAAATTAATGTTGTACTCAGAACTCTGACACATACAAGTGCAACAAAACAGTCATTCAAGTCAGAATTCCACGTTGGAAACTTGAGCAAGACCCATCTAGCCCGAGTTCACCAACAGAAAAATTGCAATATGGTCTCTGTCTCTCTTTTTCTCTCTCTCTCTCTCTCTCTCGTTGACTTGTGTTTGATAGAATCCTTTATAAGCATGTAGTAATGTCCTACTACTCCTGTCTCTTTAAAAGTGAGCAAATGTGATGCTTGTGAAGTTCAGAGGCTTAACATACAAACATCTCTTTGCTGAGGGCGTCCATGTTTTCCGTAGTAGTAGGTGCACTGGGACACATTTAGATTGGAAACATTTACGTCTGATTTGCAATGGATTGCAGAATAAGGCTATTAAATAAACCACAAGGATTATGGGAAATGTGGTCTTGATTTTGAGAAAGCAGGTCATTCATAGAACTGGTGTCGAGCGGCAGTTAGTGGCAGTGGTCTATTTTTGCAGCAGTAACAGTAAACCAAGGTGTATATTTACACACAACAATAACACATTAATATAGGGAGTGTGATTGGCAATTGTGCAGTGATTGGCAATTTTCATTTTTGATGTATGTATTGATCTTTGTTTTGATGAATTGATTCATTCTGTAACTCAATAAAATGTCAAATGAAATAGAGAAAAAGGCCCATCTCGACTTCCTAGAGCCGGAGGTGTCTTCTTCAAATGTTTGCTTTATCCTTCTAATGGTACGAAATCCAATGATATTCAATTGAAATTGAAAAGCAGCAAAAGAAACTTTTCACTTCAAAAGCATACACAGCACTATGAAGCATTATCGGACACTTACTATTCCCAGATTGATGCCCAGGTCTTCATCGGGGAATTCCAGCGACTCGACTATTCTGGACTGTCTGATTGTGCGTCTGCCCGTCCCGACGTCATCCCAGCGCTTCGCCTGAGACACCTGCCGCAGCTGATGCAACACACAGACAACATCAAAAAATATGTGCCGTCATGTACTCACACGGTGACGACACCTGACACAATATCCTTCAACACAGTTTCAGAGGAAGAGAGCTTCTGCCTTTGTAAGCAAGAAGCTCGCAAACAAAGCAGAGGGTACTTTGCCATTGTTTGCATGAATAAAATACAAGTTTGTGATTATCAAAGCAGAGCGAGGCATGATAGAGGACGAACCCGCGCTCTGCAGCAAAACAGGGAGAGGAAAATGAGATGTGCAGGCAGTGAATTGAATGCAGAGCAGGGCAGGCACTGTTATTGCCAGAAATCTATTTCTGCCTGCTTTCCACTGGCTTCATTTTAACCAATTTGATTATATGTAAAGGAGGACCTGCAGGTTCTAATCACGTCCTTAACAGACTCACATCGTGTTGTTATGTTGTCTCTCGGCGCAATATTCTCCAAAAGCTGCTCTATACTTAAACCTTCATCGTGATATGGCAATGACAAAAAGAACAGTGCCTCTTTTTTCATATAATTACAGGACCTTGAAGTTCAAAATGTACAACCTTTTTTGACAACCAGAGTGGTTTGTATCAAAAACTTCCAAGACGTGAAATTTTAGAAAAGTCCTCCAACATGTTAGAAGAAGCTTTTCATAAATGATTGTAGAATGGTATTGAGTTGCTGCACTTGATCCCAATGGCATGGCTACTGTTCTGATTTTTAACTCACTCGATTGAACTTGAAGTAAATGTTAAAATTTGTTGAGTGTTATTGAGATGTAAGTGTATTCTCAAGCCACTTCTGAGCTGACTGAAAATCAATGCTCTACACTAATGTGACTGGAGGGATAGATGTCTTTATTTTGAAGCATTTTATCAATGTCATGTGTGATCTGGGATCAACTGTTGTTTGTACATTGATAGTTATATTCAGACTGTAGGGCTACATGCTTTGCAAGTATAATTTTATTACATTTTTCTTGAGGACTCATCATGCAACAGCAAAAGATATAAAGACAACTTGATAACTTTATTATTATTTCGATTGAAGTAGTTCTGTAGAAATAACCATATTG
Organism: Scomber scombrus; assembly: GCF_963691925.1. NCBI lineage: Eukaryota > Metazoa > Chordata > Actinopteri > Scombriformes > Scombridae > Scomber > Scomber scombrus. Next base: position 7,256,719 of record NC_084980.1, read on the forward strand.
GTAAGCAGTTAGAAAATATGTGGAAATTAATCCAACCAATGAGAAGAAATCATAGAGGATGTGGCTACATCCAGTCTCTACAACCTCTAACCTATTTCTCTGGGATGAGTTTTGATCTATAGAGTCTCATTATTTGAGTTGGATTGAATTTCCACATATTTGATCTTTGTCCTCCTCAAAATCAATTTTTGTCAAGTTAAAGGCCCTGAAAACCTATTTTCTCAATTGGCCTGAACTGAATAAATCATAGACTATATAAAAATATATACATAGTCCCTGTTATATCACCCAGTGATTTGTGGACTCGCATTTTGAGGCCTTGAGTTTGGGACACTGCCTTCTTGGATTTTTGAGACAGAAATAATGAGAACTGACCATAAACACTAGCTGGTAGTTTGGTTAGTATTGTGCATTTACAGTCTGTGGTTGACTGTGCTAATGCTAATGCAAAATTTCACTAGGGACAACGGGCTTAAGACCAGTAAGACTTACTGGAGTACAACCAAACTTTTTAGGCAACCAAAATGTTATAATTAACTTTCATAAACAGAAAACAGTGAAATATTAGTGGCTACTACAATGGCTATAACTCTGACTCTGAAGGATTTACGGAATATTTACGTTACCTAACCAATGTCGCCATGGTAGCAACTTGTCAATCACAATGTAGCCACACCTTAAAGCATATCCTGCTTTATCATCAAATATAAATGAAATTGGATCATTATTTAGAAAAAAAAACATCATGCTGCATTGAAGAAGACTTGAAAGTAGCAATTGAGACGATGGGTAATAAATCAAGTAAGAAGTAGGGTCATTTTCTCATTGACTTCTATACAATTGGACTCCTTTTTAGAGCCAGTTGAGTCGCCCCCTGATGGCCACTAGATAGAATGCAGGTTTAAGGCACTTATCAAAAATCTTGCAACAATTTAAAGCTTAAGTCTGTAACTTTTTGTGGTGAATATATTTTTATAATCCATCTTTATCATGTAATGCAGTATATTTGTGTGACATCACTCTGTTGGCTGACACTAGTTCACTTTTTTTAATCTTTACCAAAATCAAGGTGTAACTATTTTGTTAACACCACACTTGATGTTTCATCATCTTCACTGGAGAGTTACAGATTTCTGCTTGAAACTGGAAGAAATTTTTGTTTTTCTTTCTACAGTTCTACAAAGAAGTCATGCAGTAAAGGGATATTACCAGTACCAGCGTTTTATGAGTGGTGTAGAGCTCTTGTAGAATCTGATCCACGATGGAGTTGGTTAGATAGGAGACAACAGACAACTTCACCTCCCTGACATGAAGAGAAACGGAATAACAAATAATGAGTCAATATCTTAGCTGAGGTTCTTTTGCCCGACTTGACCCTTTTTAACCAGCTCTCTCTCTTACTCCAGGGCTCTGTTGATATCCTCAGCTGCTCTCTCCATCAGGGCGTTGCGGATGGCCGAGCGAGGGATCGAAACTTGCTCGGATATGGACGACAGGGGCGGGCTGAGTCTCTCTGCGGCTGAGCTGGACATCGGACACAACTCACGGCACAGAGATACCATGGAGTCCACCACCACCTGGACAGGAACACACCGAGACATGAACAGATCACACCTTACACACATTCTCAGTATATTCACATTCATGTTTCCAATGTGAATCCATTTATGTTTAATTACACGTTGCCTGTGTTTTCGTCTGCTCGCTTAAATTTTCATCAAGCACCTTTACTTTGACTTGTTGCCATCTTTTATTTATGCAATGCTGCGGTAACAATTCATATGATCTATTCAGTACCTTCATTCAGATCTTTAACTCTATCAGAAAGGTTCCCAATAAAGCACATTTACTCATGAAGGCATAAATGTGGAAATTCCCCTGTTGATATTTTTGGCAATTTCATGGATCTTGACCTTTGCAAATTAGAAATGCAGCCTTATGCATACCAACAACACTGGAAAGCACAAACAGATATGTAAATTAAAAAGTAAGTTTAAATTCAACAGGAGGTATCCCGTATTCCTCCTCAGGGTGTGCCGATTTTCTTTTTTTTTTTCATCATTCAACTGCGTTGTGCTCCTGAATCCCGATGGGAACAGAACGGAACTATAAAAAAAACATTAAACTGTTCTTTCCTTCGGAATTTAAATGCTGCATTTCTTTTGAAGTCAGCATACCTGCACCACACACACACACACACACATACACACACACATACACACACACACACACACACACACACACAGCCACACGCTATTAATGGGCAATTTAAATGCAACTAGTCCAGCTCCACCACTGTTCAAAATATGGATGCATCAGGGAATGGCTGTTTCTGATGATTCCAGCACGGCCTACCTGCAGTTCCTTGTCGGCAGCTTTCGCCAGTTCCCCAGCTAGATTGTCCAGTCGCTGTTTGACCGGGCCGTCCACTGACAACACGTGGGCCAGCTCACACAGGGACGGATACAACTAATACACACATAAACAGGAGGACAGGGGAGAGAGGAGGTTCAATATGAAAAGTAAAAGTAGTACTCATTAGGCAGAATGTCTACTCTCATTATATGTTATATCACTATATGTCTTTTATGTATTATATTATTGGATTATTATTGATGTATTATAAGCAGAATTTGATGTTGCAGCAGGCTGAGGTTGGAGCTAATTTTGACTAGATGATATACTGTTGGTTAGTTTAACAACACCATCATTTTATAAGAAAATCATGTATTTTATGAACCACCTTCTAATCATTTATTTTCATGTATGCAGTATTTTTATTCATAAGACATTAAAAAGAACTGTGAAAAATCTCTCCAGCTGTGTCTATCCTTCTCCCAGGCCCACCGACTTTGCACTCATTTAATCAGTTATCTGACTATGCAACAATTATTCTTGTTTCTTGCTTCTCGTTGCCATATGATAATGTTAGGTCCGTTTTGCACTCCTCTTTCACTCAGTCTAGCCCACACATTGCACAGAGGAACAGAAGTCCCATTTTCTGTTAGCTAGTTGCTTGCTTGTCTTGGTCAAACATTTTTGGTGACAAGGCATTAATACAGCCAGCCAGCACACACCTCTCCATTTCTATATAAGATGCAGAACATGAAGTGTTTGTACAGCAGCTGAAAGAAAGGTCACAGTGGACAGGGCCTTTCTATCACTTGTTGAGGTGCTTGACACATTCTCCTGTGACACATTTTCCAAACATGAATCGTCTCCCTCAGGCCCTCGCTACCCTATTCATAGTAAGCTGTACTGTTGAGACTCTTTTTTTGACAGTGGGATAAAAACTAGCATCAGGGCATCAGTGATGGCATACAGATTGAACTCTGCTCTCCTTTTAAAGAGAATTGAGTGGAGCATTGGACTGTAGTGAAATAAATTGGACTGTAGTGAAATAATTTGAGTGTTCAAAACCGAGTCCTGTTGTCCAACCCTGTCATTGTCACTGTTAATGTTTATTTAGTATAGTTTTTATTTGGTTTAGAACTGGATTTAAATGCTTGTGTGTGTGTGTGTGTGTGTGTGTGTGTGTGTGTGTGTGTGTGTGTGTGTGTGTGTGTGTGTGTGTGTGTGTGTGTGTGTGTGTGTGTGTGTGTGTGTGTGTGTGTGTGTGTGTGTGTGTGTGTGTGAGTGAGTGAGTGAGTGAGTGAGTGAGTGAGTGAGTATGTATGTGTCTAACATAGCCTACTTTCAGGGACAAGTTTCAGACTAAAGACCAGGGGACAGCTTTGTGTGTGTGTGTGGTTTATGTGGCTGCTATGTTCAGGTGACATTAGCAAAACTCCTGAACATGTTTGTGCCGGTGTATATTTATCCATATGTTTCATTAATGACGCTGTAGCTGTCAGCTATGTATATGTGTGAATATGTAGTCACTGCGCCAGGTTATGCGATGCTGTTAATGTACATCTTGCTGCCTTTCACATTACCTCTGATGATGTATAGGGCTTGTATGATTTAACTGTGGTGCATTCAGCCAAGTATAGTTGTAATGGCCTTTTTTGGTTTATATATGCGTTTCAGAACCTTTTAAGTATGATTGGCTTTGCATCGGCTAGGCCCACCTGATTTTTAGTAAGCCCACCCACACTGTGATTTCTGCCTACGCAGCCGCCTCCTCCAGCAGAACACTTGCTTTACAGTATTTCTCACTGAAATGTCATCGCTTGTTTGTATTCAGTGTTCTATGTGTTTAGCCTCCTACACAAGCATTTGTTTATTGTGAAGAGGATCCCCATTAATTTCTGCTGATTCATATTGGGTATTTGAATTTATGTATAGCTGACTATATGTGGGCAAACACGTTTGTTTGAATGTGATTGTCTTTGTGTACTTATTAAATCCTCTTTTCTATTTATTAAAAAAATGAATGTGCAAAATATGAATTACAAAATGTAGAGGAGCATAAAGTAGAAGGAAAAGTACCTCAAAATTGTACTACAACATAGTACAGTACAGCTCCCAGTACCTCCCACTCCCACTAATAAGACTGAGGCTGTCCTTACTGTTTAATCCAAGGAACATTGCAAACTTGTATATAGTATAAGGAATTGATGTATATTGTAAATTTAAATAATTACAGATTATTTTAAAGATTATTTGTTGTATATAGTATATTATATTATTTTTATTTTCATCACTTCACCATTACAAGGCTACTGTTGTGTCAATTTTGAATTTCTCCCTAGGGGGATCAATAAAGTATACCTTACTTTACCTTACCTTAAAAGGATTACTTATTTGTATTCATTCATTTACTTTTCATGATTGGGTAAAATATGCAAAGAAACAAAAAATAACACATCCCTTTCTAGTTTTAATGTCACACAAACAAACACGCGCACAAAATAATGTAGGAGTTCACTCACAGCTCTCGAGTTCCTGGCCTCTTTGAGAATTTGTTTTGCCGTCTGCACCTCCTCTCCTTCCTCACTGCCTTTAAGGACACTCACCTGCTGCTGCACCCGCACACACAGACGCTCCATCACCTACACACACACACACACACACACACACACACACACACACACACACACACACACACACACACACACACACACACACACACACACACACACACACACACACACACACACACACACACACACACACACACACACACACACACACACACACACACACACACACACACACACACACACACAGGAGAATAGAAGTACACAATCAGACAAAAAATAAAAAACTGAGACAATACTGTGAAACAAAAAATCTTAACATGTTTAAAATCATGTGCACAAATACAAACACACTTAAACAGGCACATACCTGTTCGGCGGTGCTGGTGACGAGGCCTTGATGCAGCCTGAGAGCCTGCTTCTGAGAGAAACGCTGAGTCTGGTTATTCCTAAGCAGGGCACGCTGGATCTGTCTCACACACACACACACACACGCACACACACACGCACATAGAGGAAAAAACAAACAAGGAGGGAGAGGAGTGGAGATGACAGGTGTTTACAAAGCACAGTGTGCAGAAGACAGGAGACAAGTCCATTTGCATGGTAATAAGGTGACTGGAGAGACAGTTTTGATCCCCAGAAATAAACGGGAAGCCTTTGATTTATTTCTTGACTCAGCAGGTGGAAGCGTTCACTCCTTAATCATCTTATGTAAAGAAAGATGGAATCAAGCATCCCTCAAGGACAAGACAAACAAAAACCTTCACCTAAAATAAAAGCATCAGGCATACTCAATAAGAGCCATAAATGATTCATTAGGCTAGTAGCACTTTTTTTGATGTTAGAAAGAACCTCCAGTGAAAAAATTCTGCTACACTGATATTCAAATAGATGTTTTATAGATATTTTTCTCTGGAGATGTATCAGTAAGTCTCCTTTAGCCTCCGAACTTCTGGCGAGGCGAGATGTTTGTGTGTGATTGACTGACAGCCGAGCCGGCAGGGAAGCAGGGTTTGACATGTAATGTAAACAGTCTTGCTCCGTTAACTGCAGCTTACAAGCCAACTAAGTGACAGACAGCATTTACTCCGGCGAGCAGCAGTAGTGTCGAGGAAACGTGACCACGCCAATCTGTATCTGAAATGACAGAGGCGAGCTTTAAAGCTGTTCAACAGTTGATGAGGTAATTAGCCGTCGCTCCCGCCTAACGATGTTAGCCAGTGTTTCCTTTCTCGTGTGGATGTTTATTTATGCAACAAATGAAGGTGAGAGAAAAGATGGGTCCAAAAAAGAACAGACAGTGCTGTTTAAAAACTAATGTTTGCACACAGTCTGTGCCTGCGTCATAGCTTGTAAGTGAATGTCACTGTTAGGTCAATAAGAGAAAAGCGATGGTTACCACTTAATGTAAATGTGACTTAAAATATAATATTTTTATTGGCTTATATGCAAACAAATCATCATCTATTTAGAAATCTAACCACCACCTGATATATGCATATATAAGGGGGCACCAATACAAGAAGAAACAATAAAAAAAATATGAATGTCTGACTATGTGTACTGACTGTCCTTACAGCACATCTGAAAGGTAATTGGAAGAACACTGTGTACCTCCATTGAGGGAGGCCCTTAATCCCAAACTGGCACAGTGGAGCTATTCAGTGGCCAATGGATTCAAATAAAAATGTCAATGAAACATCTTTAACAAAGACTTATCCTCTTTTTATACCAAGGAACCACAATTAAACTAAACCTTTTATACTATAAGCATTAGCAGAAGTAGTGAACACAAGTTTATTTGGGGAGGCAACAAACTTTTTTTTTGACTAAATTCAATAATTGTTTGGTCTAATAAATGTCAGAAAAGAGTGGAAAAACATCCATAGCAGTATCCTAAAGTACAAGGTGACATCCACAAATGTCCCAAATCCCAAAGATACTCAGTTGACTTTCATGAGATGGAGTAAAGCAGTAAATACTCACATTTGAAAAGCTTGCTCTGGGTAATGTTTGGTATATTTACTTGAAAAGTGATTTAGGGCATTTTTTAAGAAATTATGCCAGACTGCGCTACACACACGCAGAGGAGAGAAGTCACAGTAGACAGATGGAGCTCTGCATTAACTTTTTGGAAATGTTGAAGTGTCCTCTCATCCGCATGCCAAATTACCTCCTTCACAGCCTTTGGCAGTGGTGCACCCTGTCATTTACAGTAGTTTGGTTGATTTTTCTCCCCAACCGCATTCCACGAAGATCCATCCTACTCTACCTGTGATTGGCTAGTACTGGATACCTTCATTGGTTAGGTTGGTTAGATTTAGGCATGAGGAGTGAGATGGTTAGGGTTAGTTAAAAAGAAAACTAAGAACATTAAAGTAAAGTTTTGGGCATTTCAACCCCCGTGGACAGAAAAGTGGGGTTTTATGGTTTAGAAGGACCGTGCTGTGTGTACTTTATGTCTTGAAAAAGTCAAACGTTAAACCCAAACACAGGAAAACTTAGGATGAATCCCTCAAATGTGCCATGTCCAGGTACGTGAAGCAAGAAAACACCCTCAATGTCTTTGCCACTGCTAAAAATCATGCTACCGAAGCAAGCTATCGCATTGCTCATCGCATTACGAAAGGTGGAACGCTATTCACTGACGCCCAATATATATCTGTAGCTGAAAGATGATGGCTTACCAAACAACAGCAGAAGCTTTGAGAGATGGATGGAAAAGTGGCTGAAAACATAGCGCAGCAGACAGTTGCTTTGAAAGAAGCCACGGTATTAAGCATTACACTTGATGAGAAGATGGATGTGAATGACATACCACGTTTGGTAGTCGTTGCAAGATACTGTGATATGACTTTAAGGGAGGAGTTCTGCTGTTTGAACCCAATGCCCGAAAGAACAAAAGGTGAGGACATAGCCGAAGTTCTTATGGGGCATTTTGAGGAGCAAGGAATTGACATTAGCAAGATTTTTGAAGTGTCAACAGATGGTGCCCCTGTCATGGTTGGGAAACAGAGGAGAGCGGTCACATTGAGGAACAAGTCGGTCACCCCCATCATGAAACTCCACTGCATAATACCCCAAAAAAACCTGTGCAGAGATGTCAAATTCAGATCTTAATGAGGTCATGGGTACAGTGGTGAAGGCTCTTAACTTCGGAGCTAAGCGATCAGCTCTGACACCCCGACAGTTCCAGTCACTGCTCATAAAAACATATCCCTCTCCACTCAACAGTTAGCTGGCTATGCTGTGGAAAAGTTTTGTAGCAGTCTGTCAGCTGCTTTGATGCCATAAAGGCCTTCTTGGCTGAAAACAGCTAAGATTATCCAGAACATGACGACGAGAAATGGGTTGTGAAACTTATGTTTGTCACGGAAACAAGCTCTATCTCCAACTGCAAGGTGCAGGGTAAACCTTTTGGACATGTTCCACACATGGGTGGCTTTTGTTGGAAAGCCAACATTGCTACCTCCACTTTCTGCTACTTATGGGTGTTTTTCATTCTGCACAGCATCAGCACCACTAAAATATGCGAGTTCACAAAAAGTATGAACCCTTGTACTCTTTCATGATCAAAGCTGATAGGTTTGACATGAACATGAACTGGGTTTATCTCTTATAGACTGGCTGGATACTCAGGACATGTTAATATAGCAATTGAGCTGAAGAGGTCAACAGTGTGGGTGACAAAGTTTGTTGACCTACAGAAACAGCTGTAAGCCACATCAGGGCATGATCACAGAGCTAACCTGCTAGATACCTCTAGCGGAGAAGTTCAGCTGCCTCAGGAACATTACACTGGCTTTGCTGACAGTCTTTGCATCGACATATCTCTGTGAGCAAATGTTCTTGTACCTGAACAACATGCTCAGCCTCTCACACAGTCGTTTGACAACCGACAACTCCGAAGCTTGTGTGCAGCTTAAAGTGACTAAGTAAGACCCCTAGATAATGGAGCTCGGCAAAGAAAAACAGGGTCAGGGTTCACATTGACTGGTAGGCATCTGTTTATTTGTAGCAGGCAGGCTTGCATAATAGAGCTCTTTGTCCCTGTCTCCTTTTGTTCCCCTCTCAGATGTGGATGTTTTCATTAAGGATGGCAGCAACTCTTTTATATTTCTCATATTTCTGTTTGTTACACTTAATTCTCCCTCTTTTGACAATTGCTGCCATTGTAACACTTTATAAATCAGGGAATGTCTCTGACAGCAGTATGCTGAAATGAGGTAAAAAACAACTATTTGTCACGGTTATTGCCGATGAACAAGACTGATGGAAGGTTGGTAGGGTTAATAATTTCAACTCAGATGTGGATGTTTTCATAAGGATGGCAGCATTCTTGTATTGTGCTCGTATATTATTATAACGTCCTGATTTTGGGGGAAAAATTTAATTAATATGCTTCTATGTAGGTTGCCTATATGGATGGAATAAAATTATAGACCCATTGGATATTTCGTATGTTCCATCTACCTGGCCAGGGACTACGGGTAGAAAAAAAGCAACTTGCTTAAACCCCGGTCTGCATCTCTCCTTGTTTTATACAGGGTTAATGTTTTATTGTGCACTGCCCCTGTTTAAATGAAAAAAAAATTTAAAAATGTAATTTAATTAATTAATTAATTAATTACATTTTGATATGGTGTCATAATTACACTTAATGTTGACCTTAATGTTAACATGGCACACTGATTAAAAAAGGGCATTTCATAACAAACAAGGTTTTTGATCCCTGCTATCAACTGACTGACTCTGGTATTAAATGACACAAACTGTAGCAGTATGGTGAATTTATGCATAAGCCCTCTCATGTAAACCTGTATGGCATACATCAGGTTGCAGGGTTTCCATGCCAACAATACAGCAATCTATAAAAAATCTCATAATTTCTTATGCACGAGCAAATGAAAGTCATTCATCAAACCCGGGATTCAGTCTGACCTTAATTGTCAGGTAATGCTGTTATTCACCACCTGCGTGTTTATGAGATGATGTGGATAAAAGTGAAAGAACAGTCTGCCTCCTCTCACCTTGGTCAGGGCTTGGTCGATCTTCTCTGGGGCGCTGCGATACGCCTGGGTGACATCGCTGAGGGGGAGGGGCATGTACTGGAGGGTAAAGTTGCTAAAAAGTGAAAGGGGTGGAGAGAAAAGTGAGATTACTTCTGCAATCATCACTGAGAAGAAGTGTGACGTTAATAGGAACAAACACAGCACTTTTTAACAGTTGTGTCAAATTTACTAATATGAAAACAAGCCTGTGTACACACACATCAACATAAATTTCACACTCAAACATATTGGGGAAAAAATAACAGTTTGACTGGCACCTACGTAAGAGGACTGATGAAACGCTGTGTAATAGTAAACACTGTACACTGAGGCTCAGAGATGGTTATCTGCCTTTCGTACGTGTGTGTGTGTGTGTGTGTGTGTGTGTGTGCGTGTGTGTGTGTGTGTGTGTGTGTGTGTGTGTGTGTGTGTGCGTGTGCATGTGCATAACTGATCCAGTTTCATGTGTGCAAGCCCTCTTCAAAAAAAGATTTTTTTTTTTTTTTTTGCCGTGTGTTATGTTAGTCTTACTGCTCCAGCGCTCTCGCCACGTCTTGGAAGCCCGTGGCCGTGGTGTTGTTGCGGTCCCACGTCACACTCCTGAAGAGGGATCAAACCAGCGGGAAATAGGGAGAGACAGGCACAGAGGAGGAAGAAGAAGATCAGTCGCCTTTCTAAAGCTTTTGACACAACCGCATCTACACACACACACACACACACACACACACACACACACACGCACATACACACATGTGCGGGGCATAGTATCACAGTTACAGTACAGAAGGGTTTGCTGAGACATTTGTCAGGACTTTCATTCGCTACATGCATACCCTGCACCCATATCACGCAATTAGGAATGCATGAACAACTGCCATGCGGCTAATGAGCTTCTGTTATTTCACAGTGCAGATTCGCCACCTACACTCCACACTGTCGAACTCCTGTTTTCTTTTTTTTCCGCTATCATTTATACAACAATTTCAGACCCTCTTCTCTTTTATCCGTGTTCCTCCTCCTCCATCTCCATTTTCCCCAAACTCATCTCTGTCCTAGAAATTCAAAAGTAAAAAATCCAAATCTCCCTCTCAGAGGGTGGTCTCGCTCTCTAGTCCCCTCCGCAACATCCACCCTCTCTTTCTCCCATCCATACCCAACCACTCCCTCATCCTAAGACTTCCATCTGTCTTCTGCCCTCCTTTTCCCTCACTCTCTCTGCTTGTCTTTTTTCCACCTATTCCTTTCCATTCCTCCACCCCCGAAAAACCTCAGAAAACATCAATATTTCTTCACTGACTCCTATATTTTTCCTCACTGATGTTATACAATACATGTATGCCTGAAGGCCATTCCTTTCTATACCTCATCCCCTGTTTTCCCTCCCTCCCTCCCTCCCTCCCTCCCTCCCTCCCAGGGATTCGCCTCGCCATCCCTCCGACTTCTCACTATTCAGTCTTACCTTCTTATCTCCTTGCAAGGTTTCTCTCCCTTTCCTCCCCTCCACCCATCCTTGAAGCGCAGCGCTGAACTCACTGTTCCGCCTCTTAGCAACCTCTCCTGTAACCATACCTAACATGTTAATTTTTTCTCTGACCCTATTCTTTCATCTGTCTCTAAAACCTCTTTCGTTCCTGCTTTGCTCCTCCTCTCCTTCTCTCCTCTGATCTGCTAAGGAAATCCCTCCGTTCCTGCCTGTTAAAACATGCATATGGACACTTAAGGTGCGCACCTGAGTGTTGTATTTATCTGCAGGGCCTTGCTGAGCATCTTGGCCCCGGAATCCTCCAGGGCGTTGCCACTCAGGTCCACCTTTCGTAGGCAGGCGTTGGAGCCCAGGGCGTTGACCAGCACCGTGCCCCGCTGGCGAAGCCTCGAGTCAGCCAGGGAGAGAGACTGCAGGGCCTGGAGGTTGCAGGGTGAGAGTGCAAAAGGAGCAAGAGTTTGACAGTAAGAAACTTGATGGGTAAAAAAGACGTGAGAAGCAGATAGAGAAGTTTAGATAAGTGAGGAAAACAAAAAAAATCTTCTATGTATCCTGGTTAGATTACCGGTATGGCTCATTCTTGGGAACCTGGGAATTTAGAGTATATTATGATGATTATAAAATATGTGATTATGTGGATTATGTGCAGCACGGATACGCTGCAGTTTAATCACTTATTGTTTTTGTTTTTTTTGCTTACCCAGAGAGATTTAATGCATAATAATCAGCTGCTTACTTGCTCATCATCCCAGTTTTTTATTTTTTTTGTCCATTGTCTTTTACCAGAAGCAATTCTTCAGCACTGCTCGTTGCAAGACAATGTCATCCACTGTAAACTGCTGTGAACTGTGTCTTCTTGCAAGAGGATGTATTACAGTATTCAAATATTGGGTATCTTTTAGTGGAAATCAACAAAAAAACAACAACATACAAATGATGAGCCTTTGAGCCTCATTGAGCCTTAATTATAAGTTTTGGTACTACACTTAACACTGGTTTGTTTGTGGTTAGGCTTTAGTCTCATCACATTTTTGAATTTTTAAAATATTTAATATGAGCACCAAGAGATTTTTAGCTGCACTCAATATCCAATAACCAAGTCCATAGACTTTGCTGGGTTTGAAGGTATAGCATGACATTTCATTAAAGAGGCTTGTATCATTCAAGAGAGTTAGATGAAAAAATCGAATATTCTCAAGTGTCTGTTCAACAGGCGGAAACAGTTACTTATCGTTGCATCAGTTCAGAGTTTGGGTTAGAACTCTAAGTACACAGGATGTGATTTAGTGATATTTAAAGTTGCTTGTGGGCTGATTTTTTTTTTTTTTAAACCTTTGGACAAAGCCAGACTTGCCAGACTTAAATAAAGATCCTTATTGAAAAATTCCAAACAGTCCCAAAGTGCAAACATTCACTTTTTTTTTTACAAAGTTCACGATTGACAAAAACCCCAAAAACATTACATGAGTTACTAAACGCAAATACAATGAATAAAATACAATGCTGTGTAATAAAGTGCAGTGACTTCCTGCTTCCACTCTTACACTGAGCAAAAGGTAATAATTTCTTGGCAGTTTTCATTTTCTCACTTTAGATGCCAGCAGCCATGTGTGACTCACATACAGAAGCCATTAGACATGTCAACATCCATAGCACAAGACAATAGTCAGTTGACATGGTGTATAGACAGACAAATGCACCTACACTATGCACTACAGACTGGCCACTGCCATTAATCATCAGGTATGTCAACTCTTTCTAAAACTGTCATATTTGTATTTTTAGTTCTTCAAGTGTTTTATGTGTGTTGATGAACTGTTTATATGTACTTCGGTTAGCAAATACGCTCACCTAAAATCGCCCCTTAAGGGATGAATAAAGTATTCATTTTAATTGAACTGAGTGTTAGCATGGGGCACTGCTCTGCGTGAGATGATTTTGATGTTTGTGTTGTTTACTGGCCAATCTCTGAAACACTACGTGATTCTGTGAAACTTAAAAATGAACAACCATCTGTGTTTGCACTCAGGCATCAGTCCCTACTCAGTGCAAGAGCATAATTTTGAGCTATCACCATCAACAGTGGTAAATAATTGAGTAAGCTACTTGTCATGCTGGATTTGCAGAGCGGAGAGCAAAGGAAGCCCCAGGAGCCTTGAGAATAAACTGAGACCAAATGAATCACTCGCCAGGCCCATAGACACCATGACTCGTGTGCATGTTTGCACCTCATGTGTGCTCGAGGTGGGAGACTGAGCTTAAATGCACTGAATAAGGACAAAAGAAACGAAACTGTGAAAAGTGTGTGTTTTTGTGCACACGTGGAAAATGTGTGTGGCATGTGAAGGCATGTGTAGGCGAGTATCTGCGCATAATACCATAGCGGATTTGTGTGTGTGCGTGTGTACAATATATTACATAATCCAACTCACACACTCTTCCTCTTGCACCAAATGAACTACTTTCTGCAGAATTTCCTCCAACACCCTGAGGAGAAAGAAAGAAGAGGGAAAACATTCATCATCAGTATCATCCTCACAACCATCTGTATTGCTGGTTCCCCATGTGGTCTGTACCTGCCCTTGATGTTGAAGTTCTTGCCAATCATCAGGTGTTTGAGGGAGGGGTGCCTGGAGAAAGCTGGAATGACAGCCAGCAAGTCAGCATCCAAACCTGCGAACAACACAACACACATTATTATTAATAATAAGAGTACAAATGCAACACAAGCAATACCACGCTGTACGGGGTCCTTAGTGATAACCCTTGTTCAAGTAGATATTTAATTACATCTTTGTAAGTACTGATCACACAAGAGAACAGGCATGCATTTTTCATGCTGCTTCGACATAAATTAAAATAAATCCTGAACATAAGACAACAAGACAAGATATTAAATAAAGTGTTATACTGGAATAAGTGATATTTTCCTACAATTTTTTTTTACCATGTGCTAATATTTCTGGCATACAAAATTCTGTATTTGTCTCATCATCTGTTTTGGAACAAAATCATGCTGCCCACTGAAATTCCAAAATACTCCCAATTAACCCGCACTCCCACCCACTCATGTTTTCTAAAGGATGGAAGATGCTGCTAAGAGGGAATGGTTACCATGGCAAGATATTTTTTGCAAGAAAAACAAGCATACCTCATTCAGAGAGCAGAAAAAAAATGTGGATTTTCTTTTACTATATGTAAAAGATGATGGTAATATGCATATTTATTTATATGCATAATATGAAGAACCTGTCAACTGCTTCTGACATTACTACTGATCTTATTAAACTAATAGCTGGCCTCATGCCTGTTCAGGCCGAATGCTGTGGTGATACCATTTGCTATGCCTTAGTGTTTTTTGCTGTTTTTGAGCACTTGTAGAATAATACTGCATGTCATTTATAGTCTGAAAATGAAATTTGATAGTTAAAAGTCCCTGTCCACCCACACCAGTGTGTTCAGTCACGAAGCAATTAGACGTCTGGCTAGGCTGAATACAGGAGGAGCTACGCTTGGAATTACATGTCATCAAACTCAATGGATCAATTACAATGATAACAGGTGCAACAAAACAAACAGGAGTGGGAGGAAGTTGTCAATTGAATCCAGTTTGTACACACCCACAAAGCCCACAGAGGAGGTCTAATCAGACACCATAAGTGAGAACACCTGTGTGGGGAGTATGGATGTTTAGGGGCTTTAAATATTGAGTGTTAGCAAGCTACAGTATAGTTTCTTGTCTGAGCTGGTTTCAATATGTTGGATGAAGGTCACCCATGACTTTAAAGGATTTGAATAAAGAATTCACTGTAAAATGAGTCTAAGTTACAGTAAAGCATACTTAATGAGAGTTTAAAAGTAAGATGACATGATGGTAAAAGAAAATCCTTGTTGTATGAGCGAACACAAGAGCTGAAAATGTTTGTTTTTTTGTTGCTGTTTTATTTCTTTTAATTATTTTTAGCCATGCAGCCTAAGAAATGGCAATGTCACTCTGATAAACTAAGTTGGTAACATGGTCAACATTATAGGTTACCTGATAAACATATGCAAGTTAGCATTGTAATTGTGAGAATGATAGTACGCTGACATCAGCATTTAGCTAGCGTAGCTGTATACACTAAATCTAGCCACTTTTGATATATTTCAAACAGTTAGTTAACCCTTATTTAACGTGAAAGTTGTTGCTTGTAAAGACGACTGACATTATAACAATTCGTCCATCAGTTCTTCGAAGCATTTAACCTCTTAGTATCATTGTTTTGGTTTTACAGGCTTGAGGAAAGTTAGCTAACAGCTTAGCAGAAGAAAATAGAACATTTAGCAAGCTAAATCCCAAGATATTTCAAGTTCAAATAAATGCTTGTGTTGCTGTTCAACTACACAGCTGTTGCTAACTGGGGGTCAGCTCTATGTTCCCACAGCTCTATGTTCCCACATTACTTAGACTTTTACTTTTTTTCAAAATTAGGCCCTATGTTCCCACAGCTTTATGTTCCCAAAGCCCTATGTTCCCACATTTCTAGCTTTCTTTTCAAAATTAGGCCCTATGTTCCCACAGCCCTAGGTTCCCACAGCCCTATGTTCCCACAGCTCTATGTTCCCACAGCCCTATGTTCCCACATGTCTAGCTTTCTTTTCAAAATTAGGCCCTATGTTCCCACAGCCCTAGGTTCCCACAGCCCTATGTTCCCACAGCCCTATGTTCCCACAGCTCTATGTTCCCACAGCCCAATGTTCCCACATTTCTAACTTTTTTTTTCTTCCAAAATTAGGCCCTATGTTCCCACAGGGTTAGGGTTAAGGTTATATTTTACAACTGCATCTATAACATTCACCCTCGAAAATTTTCCCCACACTCGTCCGGGTCTACGGCACGTGAATCTTTATGGCCCAAGTGGAAAACAAACCCCAGTCTCCAGCATGATAGTCGGGCATCAGCAGATTGGATAGAACTTCAACATTTACATTTTTTAAATTTGTGAAATTTGAAAATTCGGCTCCATAAGTCCCTGGCTCAAAGCCCATGCGCCGTGCCGTATCAGATGGATTGGTCAACCCAATGAGGAGAAAAGCCTGGTCTACCTGATCTTGCGAGCGCAAAAAGAAGGCCCAATCAGGACAGCGTTGTGCCCGCCCCAGTGCTTAATTTGTAAATTATTGCTCATGAGGGACTTTCACTCGTAGCCTTACAGAGGTACCAGCACACCCCACATGTCTGTGGCTGTGGGAAAATAGGGTCTAAATTTTAATATTCTCTTAGAAACGTGGGAACATAGAGCTGTGGGAACATAGGACCTAAATTTGAATAATCTCTTAGAAATGTGGGAACATAGAGCTGTGGGAACATAGGGCCTAAATTTAAATAATTTCTTAGAAACGTGGGAACATAGAGCTGTGGGAACATAGGTGCTGTGGGTACATAGAGCTGTGGGAACATAGCGCGGTGGGAACACACACTAACTAACTACTAACACGTTAGCCATATAATCTTTATAAATGTGATAATATGTTAGACTAGTGCTATTTAGCTTGTTCCAAAGTTCAAAGTGACAAACAATTAAGCTATTAAAGTAAATAAAGTAAGTAAGTAAAGTAAAGTATGAGTGTTTAAAATACATTAAAATGTCCAAAAGGACTTGCTGACGGCACCTGCATGATGGACAGCATCAAAAGGAATTTCAATTATTATAAATGTATGTTAAATCCGAATTCTACCCATGTTTACAAAATATATAACAATCAAAATATCCCCTGTTAGGTCTGTGTGCAGGACGTGTTTGGGGCGTGTCTCATACCATTGTCAGAGATGTCTAAAGTCCCCACACATGACACCCGAGGAAACAGCTCCTGAATCACGCCGGCACCTGCTGACCTCAGCTGTCAGAGGGAAACGGAGAGAAGTCGAACATGAGGGGATTGCCACAAGTGCTAATCTATAAAGAGATGAATGAATATACCCACAGCAGTGCCGACTGACAGAGCGTACCTCACAGCTGCTGATGTCCAGATGTAAATCGGTGATATGAGGGTTATTGGACAGACCAAGGAACAGAGCCCTGAAGAAAAACACAGGCATGGGATGAGAAAAGAGACACAGAACAGGGGGGAATTCAGATGCAACAATAGAGGCAAAAAAAAGAGGAAAGGAAGAGATTAATGGAAATGCAGATAAGGCAGGAGAGAAGTGAGCAGAGTGATAGGTAAAGCAGATTAAAGAAATGGGGGAGAAACAGATGGCAATTAATGAACAAAGGCAAAAGCAAAATGACAGTGAACAAAACAGCAAGAAACATCATACCCACATAAATCCAATTGCTGCTTTTTCCTCTTTCTAACAACCTGAACGGATCATACGAAACCTCCCCCTCCCCGCCGTACCACCACCACCCTGCCCTGCATACTCAGTCCTCCGCACACCTAAAAGTTTTAGAGCCATCTTAAAGGATTTAGACTAAAGTAGCTTAAAAAGAAGATTCGTAGCTCAAGCAGAAATCACCTAAAGACTTTCAATATTCGTTCAAGAAAAGTGGCCAATTGTTGCTGATGCACACACACATAGACAAAGCCCAGCTGGATGCAGAAGGAAAACTGCATTTGCACATCAAGGCTCTGCTGGAGGTTGTTCTTGTGCAATGAATACACATTGAAGAGTTATGCACCATGAGGAGGTAATGAGGAGGTGTGGGAGTCCCCTCCATCCATTTTGGCTGAGATCCATCATGCAGCACACATCTCAATAGTTGGCAGTATGCTTTGTTTACTTCGCTATTGATTATGTGGTGAGGATTTTTTTAATTTTATTTTTTTGGCTATGTGAAAATCACAGCAGGCTGCACACCTAACAGAGAAATTGTAATATAGAAATTCTCAATTTATCCCCATAGGGAGACCCACTTTTCACATGGCTGCACACTGAGCTGATTTAACTACGTATGTCCTGGAAGACACGTCAGCACAGTGGACACCGGCCAAAACGGGGGCTTCAATCTGTGTCCTCTGATTGAAGGCCAGTCAGCTGATATAATAGAAAATGGCTGAACCGTCAAGGAAAAGTGTTTAAAAACCTAACGCGAGCCTTGATGATAAGATCTCACTGATGATTTGGATGCAAACTAACGCCCCATATGGTGGGAGCTATTTTGGTATCCAAGTCCGAGATAATTAAAATAGAAACACGTCATCCTTGCGTGCTGAGTGGTTCTGCTGGTACTGATGCTGGTGGATTATATCACTGACCTCTCAACACATGAATAACACACGTGGGTTTTTTCACTTTAAGAAACTCCTCTTTAACTATTTTCCGAATATTGGATATAAGACCTAAAAAAAAGTCTTCTTGTGCACAATTTGCCCAGCGCTTTAAGCTAAAGTACCTTACAGCGTCATGAGTGGATATATTTTTAGCACTAGTGGCCCCAGTGGGAATTCATCATCCGTCACCACTCTTAAGCCCTGAACTTTGACTAAACACTGTCAGCAAGGCAAACGCTTGTTGACACAAAGCGGCGGTATCAGTCAAAACTGGTGGTAACGCACTCAAAAGAGGTGTGGAGTTAAAAATATTGAGCCACACGGGTTGTCATATCAGCTACTTATATCACGAACCTCTATCGGAGTTTTACTTCACCATCCTCCACATAAAACCAGCCGCATTTATCTGAGCATACAGCTGCTAGACTGTAATCTGAGGGGAAACACTGGCTCGAATATTGAAAAATAAGGTAACATGTCTAATACAGTACACCAGCAAACTGGCTTGTATACAGCATTTCCTTTCTTAAGTGGATTATTTTATGGATTCCGTTTACTCCTACAGTGTGTGAAATTCATTAGAGAAATGCTTGGGGATGCATTGTAACAATTCAATAAAAGCAATAGGTTCACTCAGCTTATAATTCCAAAGCCTGTGTAATATTCCTTTATTTTTCCAATTAGGATTTTGGTTGTTTCTGGAGGGATTTTGTGACTTTATCGTGACCTTTTTATATTTTACATCCATGTCTAATGCACTATAAATTAAATTTCACAATTTTCCTATAGTAACATGTTATTTGTTATTCAATCAGTGCTGTATAGTAGTTGTATAATAACCTACTTTCTATTGTAGCTACTCAACAGTGAATTTATGGTATCTTCCTTACATAACTTCAGTATAATATAACAGGAACAGTTTAATATGTATATTAGTGCATCCTCTTGGAATTTTATTTTGCCAACTCAGTTCGTGCATTGTGTCCAGAAGCTCTCTAAATGAGGGGTAAGAGACTTTGCCCGCCAGCTGGCTGTAACAAGTGTTGATACACTAGTCAGGGCTGAACGTTGTCAGTGGAATATTCATAGCACAGACACATGGGGAACGGTAAAGTATGTCGCCAAAATATACATAAGATTTGGCTACCACATGACTTGAAAACAGCACAGAGGGGTTTTCAGTCAATTGTGATGATTAATTCCCGTCAATCTAGACGTCTCACTGACAGTAAAAAGGGACACAGACATGCACGTTTCTAGGTCTATATTTATATTCAGTGGCTCTACTGGAATATCTCTGCATGATGTGCAGTTCAAAAAACTCTTTTTTTTTTATCTCATACTGGCTCTTTGTGCAGCCCCTCAGTTCAGCCTCTGTCTGAAAAAAGCTGTTTTAAGACAGGGTGACCCCACTCTCTTCTGACTGGCCGGCTACTGAAAGCTGCCCGTCAGCAGACTGGCGCTTTGTTGATTTGATTATATGTGCACCATGCACTGAAACTGATTTATTTCCCTTGTTAAAACACAAACCTTTTCTTTCCACAGGTCACTTCCTCTGTTAAAACTGGCCTACTGTATAGAAGGACATCCGTGTGTATTTTAACAATGCATTTATACAGTAAAGGGTGTTTATGCTGTAGCTGGATTTAAGAGATGCATTTTGTGAGCAGTGCAGCCATATGCATCTGTTATTACCCCCCGATGTGATAAAACAGGGTTTTAATACAGCTTAGGTGCATTTACATATGATTTTATTCTTTTTTGCTGTATAAAATTACAAGTTTACCACCCTAGATACAAGTTAATGGCAAATGCAAAAGGGGTCAAATTAAATGAGGCTAAGCTGTAGAGCCAAGATGTACTGCTGCTCCCCTTTCATCCCTTCGCGGTTTAGACTTTACAAGCGATTTGCTTCTCAGACATGCCCAAAGATCTTCAGGGTTTCAAAGGTCCTTATAAATCCTCGCCTGTGACAGTGACTCACCTCAGTGAATCAGGAGGGACCTTCATACAGGCCAGGCTGACATGGGTCAGGCTGAATGCGGAGCTGAAGAACTGGCGGAAAGTTGGCAGAGAATCTCTCGCTTTCCTTGAGAAGAAAGAGAACATAAAAGTGTTAGAAATGCGCAAAAAAAAAAAGGGGGGGGGGGGGGGAGCAGGACAGCGAGCATTACAGATGAATCACAATCAGGCAGTTAGATTTAAATGAGGAGAGAACGACGAGAGCAGATAGGAGACAGATTGAGACGAGAGAGGGGATGACAGAAGGATGCGACACTGATAGAGTGTAACCAACAACAAAAAAAGTTTGCAGCAGACGAGAAGAGAAGTGACAGAGGGAACAAAACAATGGGAGCTAGGCGAAATAAAAGAGAAAGAAGAAGGCTCAAGCAGACAGATGCTGGCTGTGACATTTGGGTCAGTATTATATCAACCAGACAATGAGAAAAAGGTGAGCTTGGCATTAATTACTGCCACCGATTTAAAGGTATCACTGACCAATTATCCAGCCATCTGCTTTGTATCTACAGCACATTAGCCTGTCATCAGAGGAAGGACAGATCGCAGATAGAAAGTATGTCGGTGTGTATGTTCAACATCCCGCTGAGTGAGAACACTTAAGGGAACTATTCCCAGCATTCACAGGATTGATGTAGTGCACCGGTTCAGATCTGTGTTTAGAGCCTGTCAAAGCAGCCAATCTGCCATTGGGGGGGGGGGGGGGGGGGGGGGGGGGGGAGGGCACGTCTGGAGACAGCAGGAGAGACTGATGAGAAGCATGGGAGAGAGAGAGTAAGAGGAGGAGAAGAGAGAGATAGATGGAATACGAATGTATCTTCCTGGAAGATGAGGTTTTGTTTTTTCTGGGAAAAGATTACCTGCTACCTCTGCTTAGGCAGTTAATATGTTGTTGACTTGTGCAGAGAAGAGGACTTTTTTTTTGTTTGTTACTGCTCTATTTTTTCCACCCTCATTCTGACTATTGTTTTCAGTAATGAGGCATTTTATACACAGGGGCACAGACTACCACACACACAGAAACACACACACACAGGGTTTGAAACTATTTTGCAGCTCACCAGCCGCATTAGTCATCAGATTTAACACCGAGTATCTTTAAAGTAAAGCATTAAAGGAATAGTTTCATGTTTTTCGCTTTCTCACTGAGAGTCAGATAAGAAGATTGATATCATTCTCTCATATCTCAATATTAACCCTTAGATCGTGTTCAGGGTCTAATTTTACCCATTTTTTCATTTGAGAGAAGGAAAAAAAACCTTAAAAAAATGTCATTTTAGCCAGAAATGTGATGCGTTATCCCAATGTGACCCCAAATTAAACAAAAATGGAAATATTTCAACTTTCTAAAAATGTTTCGTGCAGTTGATACACATTTTGGTTGAGTGTTCGGCTATCATTTATTCCAAAAATTCAAAAACTACCATTCAAAAATACTGTTTATTCACCATTCATCATCATCATTTATTGAGAGTGTTATGTTCTCCAGTGTTATATAACATTGGACCATTTTCTACATTAACAAAAAGCATAAAAACTAAAGAATACACTCTCTCTGCTCTCTGAAAGCTTCATTAAAGGATTAATCACCAATTTATTAATGACTGATGAGGTATTCATGAATGATTCGTGGTTCAGAAATTATATATAATTATGGGGGGATACTTTGAAATAGCTGAATATGAACTGGATTTAAGGGTTAAATATAAAGCTGCAGGCAGTCTGACCGTAAAATCTGCCTTACAGCACCTGTAAAGTTCACTAATTGACATGTTAAATCTTGTCTGTTTAATCCACAGTCAGTTTCTGTCCATGAGGATGATGCGTCTGCTACATCACTGACACTGTGACCTTTACTACTTTAAATCCCGCTATTTCGACTCCTCATTTGCTTTCAGGACTTCCTCTTCAGCTGACCTCAGTAGTTTCAAAGACGCCTCGAATTCTGCTGAAACCCGAACCTGCTTCATCCCCTCAACGTCAACCGACACTTCCACTCACACTTAACTCGCATTTAAACTCTTCTTGACACTTAAACTAAGCTCAGTGTTTCAGCTTTAACTGACACTTAAACGTCTTTGCCAAGACAGTATTAAACTGTTTCAAATATTTCAGAATTGTGTAGTTTTACATCTTTTTTTCTTTCTATTGCTGTAAAATCCATTAACTGCGGATATGGTTGCGTGAAGCAGTGTCTTTCATTCAATATGGAGAGACACATCATTAGACATTAGAGGGAAAAAAAAAACCTGATCTGAGAAGTATCTCCATTAATGCAAATTCAGCCTAAAAAGGACACATCAGCATCGGTCTGAACCTCCGGGACAACATAACTGCAAAGCTGCTCTGCACTCTCATCACCGGTCAGCTAAGCCCATATTGTCATGTGCCCATGTGTTTGGCACAGCTGTTTAATAGGTATGGGAGCTGTAATTTGACTGGCCGGGAATATAATAACCAATCGCTACACCTCTCCAATTCCTGTTCCACTTCACTGAATTCTTCTGTGCAAGTACAATTTTCGTGTGCAGGACCCGGCGCTTCATACTGATTGCTGTGATTGCACTGTTAAAGTAGAATTTAACTAGGCGCTCAACCAAAATGGGATGTATGTTTATCTTTGAAACTTTAACAAAATTACCTGTCACAAATCTTTTTTTAATTTATTTTTTATTTGCCGGATTCTCATTTCAAGCCCCGCATACACACAGTAATCTCTGACACTCACTCTATTCCTTGCACAACATTAATTTTGCCCAGTAATTAGGCAAATATGCGGTTGACCGAGTCACATATATTTCAAACTGCTGCCACATTCACCCTACATACTGTACATAAAACCATGTTAGCTTAGTCGGAAGAGGAAGGGAATAAAAAGTAAATGAGTGTCAGTGAGATAAGAGGCGAGAAAAAGTGTCGTGAAATCAAGTTAGGAAGGGTAATAAAAGGAAAAGGTCACAATGGTGAGAGTGATGGCGGGAGTGTGAAAAAAAGAAGATGAAGACATTAAGATAGTGGTGAAGGAAAAGCAGGCAAGCTGTATTACAAGCCCCCACCCCCCCGTCATTGCTATTGTGATAACCTCACAGTGTGTGGAACGCCAGCTCTTCTTTGACCCATTTGTAATGATTAGCATACAGCCTGTCAAGACTCTGCAGATACAGAATGGCTCCTGTCGCATAAGCAGACACAGTGTCACTGTCTCTCTCGCAAAACACCCTCCAGAGAGCTGTATCAGCAACTTGTTACCGCGCGTGTGTGTGTGTTCATTGTTTCACAGAAAGTGTCACATCTGGGGGTGTGCGTGCGTGTCACTACTGTGCTTATGCGTGAAGGGTGAAGAAGGGGGTCTGAGGCCGCCCGTTTCATATTCATGAGTGGCAGCCGGGTGGTTCTTATCAGCTCGGTTCAGCTTTGTGGCTCTGAGTTGTCGCCGCGACAACCGCGGCGGTCTGACCGGCGGCACTGAGCCACTGTGCATTTAATAGCGGAGGACCACACAGCACAGCTGGCAGGAGGTGGTATAAACTATGAGCAGTAGGGGAGGGGTGGGGGTGAGGAGGTGAGGAAAGGTGATGGGGAAGAGAGGATGGGGGGGTGAAGGTGAAGGATGTGGAGAGGGAGGAGGAGTGATGAAAAGCGGAGTGCATATAAGTAGAGAATGAAGGGAGTAAAGAGGATGAGCGTGGAGGCAGGAGAGGGAGGAATTAAGTGAGGGAGGAAAGATAAAAAAATAAAAAAATAAAAAGCAGACAGAGGAGATGGATGGAGCATGGGTGTCACCAGTAAAAGGAAGGAGG
This sequence comes from Scomber scombrus, assembly GCF_963691925.1. Lineage (NCBI taxonomy): Eukaryota > Metazoa > Chordata > Actinopteri > Scombriformes > Scombridae > Scomber > Scomber scombrus. The sequence goes on from NC_084980.1 coordinate 7,281,251, forward strand.
GGTGAGAGGGAGCTACTGGGAATTTCAATCCTCTTATTAGAAGGCAGGTAGAGTTATACGTCCAAGAGCGAGAATTCACATCAGAAAAAGAAGGAGGAAGAGGAGGGAGGTGCTGCTAGATTTGATACAAAACAAAAAAGTAACAAGATGGATAGATTTAGAGATACAGTAGATACTAAGATACAGACAGGGAGAAAAGAGAGGGGGAAAAAATGCAAGCGTGGGAGCCTTGGGGATTTGGAACAATAATTCCTGTCTAAAATTAGTCTCATTTTTCACCAACTTCTTTCTCTGTAATGCTGTAATGTAATATGCTGAGCAGGGAAGCTCCTGGGTTCCTGGGGGACATGAAATGATGAGAGGCAGAGCTGCTTGTGCCTGCTAGCTAGGTAAACACGGACAAGCACGCACACACACACACACACACACACACATATTCTAACACACACACACACACATAAAGAAAAAGACTTGCAGGCAAGTATACAAGCGCTTGACAGACAGAAGACTTGTAAGCAAACAGAGACATGTGTACGTTAAAGATGGAAATAGATTCTACACACACACACACACACACACAGAACAAACGGGGGCGGGGCGAGCCCAGCGCGCATGCTAATTTGCTCAGTGAGGTCCGAGGCGAAACACTAATGTACGGAGGAAAAAATAAATGATGATGCTCGCTCTGCTCCATGACTACTGACTGGAAATTCTCCAGAGTTGTTTGGCTGAGTCAGAAGAAAAACAAGAAGAAAAAAAAAGAAAAAGATGTGTTTGTGTGGTTTGAAGGAGGTTTGGGGATGGGAGGCTTAATACGGCAAAGGTGAACACCCACCTGTGGGAGAAGGAGTTCTTGGACAGGTTCAGGTAGGAGAGGTCAGCGCAGCAGCCCCGCAGCAAGGCCCCGAACAACTGGCAGAGAGACAGAGAGATAAATGGGTTTATGTTATGCTCACTACAGCGAATGTAACTGCGTTGTATAACATTTATTCTGGACCCTGAATGCAGCATGAATGCTTATAGTGTGCAGTTGACACGAATGCAATGTGAAGCGACTTAAAAAAAATAAAAAATAAAAATCATGCTACTTTTTTTTTTTTTCTTGGCTAAAGCCTCTATGATAAAAACATCTGTTAATGTATCATGCTGGCATTAAGGCATTAAAAAACTGAATTTCATAGAAGCCCAACTGCAGATTCGTGTGTGTGTGTGGGGGGGGGGGGGGGGGGGGGGGGGGAATGAAGCGGGACATAATGAGATGAGATGTTACTGCCGGTCAAATGAGGCTAAAGCTGTCTTTGCAATTTATTTTAAGATTGATTTTATCCTTCTTTTTTTTTTGGGCACTGGGTTGTGTGCAGGATAATACAAGATCTGTCATTATGTTTACACAACCACACTCAATTGGATTCACCATCTATTGTACAGTATGTGACTGCCAAGGAAAATTGAGTCATCTATAAGTCTACGGCAAATAAATATACAGAGACTATCTGTAGTCATTACTCACTTCAGGTTTTCTGGGAGTCCTGAGGAAGATGCTACATTATTGTGTGTGCCTCTGAGCAAGGCACACACCCCTAAATGTTGTGTGTGTCCTCGGAGATACAGACACTTGGTAAAAGCTGTACGTTACACTCCTCACTGACAGCAACGGGATTTGCCTTGAGTAGTGTAGTCATGTGCCCACACTCTAGTATCTGCTGCATAAATACAGTAGGTTCTGAATTCCACATGTCTGTCTCCCCGAGGAACTAAGTTTCACTTTCTTAAGAAAAAACAGAGTGACAGACTTTCCTGCATGCAGCGATTGAGAGTGAAATCTCTGCGGAGACTCTTCTTCTTTTTAATCGGATGAAAATATGATGCAAACTTGCTGCCTGACTTTGAATACATGCCAAGTTAATTCATTGTTTCTTTCTGATTCTTTTCTGATTATAATGAAAACAGTGCAAACCACAATGAATTCATGTTTTTGCTCCACCTCTGTACACTAATTAAAAGAAGTAACTTAGCCTCTTATGTTGCTACTGTACAGGCTCTGGTACAAAGTGGCTTCAACACAAAGCCACTTTGATACTATTGCACAAATGTATTCTGTGTCACCAGAATACATTTAACGCAAAACTTTCTATGACACCCATGTCTAACATACTTATGCCTTATAATCTGCTTATAGCACTGTATAATTCTAGTTATAAGCACTTATACATATTCATGATGCTGCATAACAATAATCATAACACATTTTGATGATAATGATTCCTCATTATAAAATGGTCAAGTATCATAATACTTTATAGTTGCTGGTGACTGACATTTTTTTCAAGGATCATAGTGTAGTATAATTCTCATAGTTTTTGTACATTATAATAATTATTATAATGTATAATAATCACTGTTGTAATGCATTATAGTGTAATTATAAGTTACTCTTAGTGGTCATTTGGTGCTTTAAGTGAGGTAATGAAATTCCTCAGGTATAGGCAGATATAATACAGTACAAGACTGTTAAGTGGTCAATCTATGTAAGAACACACAACATTGTAAAATGAATGTATTTGTTCAATGGGTCATAACAGACAATGAACTGAGTACTCTGATTTAACTCAGCTTTTTGATGATGAACTGATGAGCAAATCTGACTAACATAAGTATGACTAAACAGTTGTAGATGGAACTTATCTTAAATGTACTGAATTTGCTTATTCGTGTTCAGTGAACTTAATTCTGCCTGTTTCAGATTTTCACAACTATTTACTCAACTTCAGTTAAAGTCACTCATATTTTTAAGGCAGTAGGTTAACTTTTTAAGTTTAACCATCTTTAAATGTTTTATAGTGCATCTGTATGCAGCTCAGAAACAGGTCAATGCAGGGTACATTTAAGTTAACAGGCCTCCATCAGAAGTTAATTTATACATGCATAGTGACATCACAGAACTGCTTTCCATACCTAAAAATGCCAATGAGATGTTGACTTATCTTGGAGTGTTCCCAATATTCAAAGCCATATACAATTTAGTTACAGTGACTGTACATTTTAAATACATTTTAAAGAAATGTTTAATTGGCGGTTTGAGATCAGTCTTATGTTTGAAAAATAGTTTTAATCTTTTTAACAATTGTAGCAAAGATCCAGCTCTATGTTCTCAATGGTCAATATATCAGGTAGATATAAACTGTAAAATGAGAAGTAAAGTCACACTTTGAGGAAAATTGTGAACTTCTACACCCTAATAGTTGGAAAAGAACAGTGACCTATTTTTTTTAGAATTATTCATTATCATTAGTATATGCTCTTGCCCATTTAAGGGCTAATGCCCCCTTTCTCCAGCAGCTCAATAATACATAACAGACACTGTTTCAACCAGTCTTTATGTGTGTACTGAAAGCACTCATCTGCCAGTGAAGTGTACTATTTCCCGATAGCAAGACCAAATGGGCAATAAGGAGAGTAATTGTATTGCAGTGAATCAAAGTCAAGCTGAACCCATACCAGGAAAAAAAAGAGAATTACTTACTGTTCTTCAATTTGCTCTATTAAATATTCATCAAATGTCAAGTTTCACATTCAAAACTGGGAAAGAACCACTAAAAAACTTGTGTTGAAAATAAAGTATGCTGTGTCACCCACAGTTCCCCAGCCTGGATTACCAATGTAAAATCATGCTGCAATAATTAATCTTCCATCCATCAAACTGCATATCAAAATCAGTCTCTCTCATCTTGTGAAGATATCACTCACTGGAATCAAAAAAAAAAAAAAAAAAAGATAAAAAAAATGAATGCACACTAAATCGTGACCCATTTAATGTAGAAATGAAGATGATATATGTGTGTTTGTTAGACAGGAGGGAGCTCCAGGCAAATATGATCGGCATCAAATCTCGGTTTCTTGTTAGACTTTAAGTAGCATCTCATCACTCGCACGAGGTTAAACTATCGCACAAATCCATTTTTCCCTGGCAGTGCCATCCATCACATAGATTGACTAATCGACCGTCGTCAGTACGTCACCACAGATTAAAACAGGAACTGATTAATAATTCAATCCAGTAGGCCAACACTAAAAAAGACAAATTCTTCCTCAGACAGTTGCCTTTCAAAAAAGGATAGATGTCAACTAAGAAAACAGGACGTGAAGCAGTTTTCACACTCTTTTAGTCTCGAGGAGGGTTTAAAAAGAAATAAGAAGAGAAAGTTTTGAGAATTTGCAACTGAAGCAGAATAGATGCAACGACTTCAATGAATTCAAGCACATACAGTAATTCAATACAAAATTGATGGCCCACATTAACAGGGAGGGAAGAGGATTAGTTTCACAGGGTTTCATCTGCCAAACAGACACCTGCTAGACAAGTTCTGTATTCTCATAGGTGTTTAAAATCATTTGAGTGAAGTGAAGTGCAGCAAGGACAAAAAGCAAATGCATCACAGTGAAATGCAAAGTGTTTTGGTATTAGGGAAACAGGGGTGGAACGAGTATTCATATCCTTTACTCAAATATGCACTCAATGGCCACTTCAATAGGTACACCTGTGCAATCTAAAACAATCCAATACATTCTACTTTTTTGAAGTTTATACATTTTCCATTTTTGTTAAAATTGTCAGAAAAATGTTTTATGTTCATTACTGAGGTCATACTAAGTGGTGGTGGCATACTGAGGTGCATTATATTGACTGCTGTTCCTAATATTTTGCCCCCCTCATGTATGTTAATGGTATGGACAAAATAGGAAAACCATTCAGTATAATGCACCCTAATACACCACCATCACCCACTATGACTTCAGTAATAAACATAAAGTAGAATTATCACCTTTTTAATAATGTCAACAAAAACTGAAAATATAAAAGCTTCATAAATGTAGAATTTATAGCAGAGCTGTTGTATTGGATAGAATTAGATTGCGCAGGTGTACCTAATGAAGTGGATGGTGACTGTATGCAGTAATACAACAATGTAAAATTTCAATTTACAAGTATTATCAGCAAGATGTACTTAAAGTATGTGTGAGCAGCATTTCTGTTGTACTGTAGTTGTTCAAGATGGATGATTTTAACCATTTTATAATATATTGAACAGTTTAGAGTTACAAAATAAATTCAAATTCCACTTTCAAGAAATAAATTTGATACTACTTTTAAACTGGCTTTTTTAAAACTCGTGTTTAAGGGATTCATAAGAGTCTTTTCGTGTATGTAATCCAGTGTGGCTTTTATTGTGAAACAGCTACAGGAAACTCATTTGCCATTTGCCTGAGGTTTGTGCTCACAGCTGCTGTTTATCAAAGATACATTTACATTTGGATATTAATGTCTGCAGATTGCAGCACTCGAATTAGGAAAACTTCAGTTTAGAAAATGTTTTCAAAAAGTTGCTATCCATAGTAATATTCCACATACACTGGCAGACTGTTTCACTTTTTATAGAAGGAAACGAAACTTCCACCAAAGTACAACGCATCATGTTTTATAAGCTTAAAATAATCAGCTAAATATGCAATGTAAGTAGTCACTGTAGCTTTAAGATACATGCAGTGTAGTAAAGAAGAAGAGAGAAGAGACACCACCACATCACACACCACCCCCATGTCAGCCCTGCCAAGGTTTCACAGTGTAAACGCAGAGCTCTGTAAATCTGTAGCTGGCACTGACCTCTGACCTTCCAGTGATGGAGGGAAACAATGAAAACATCCTTGCATGTCCCTACAGCGCGTTTTCCTGTCAGAAGCAGTACAGCACAGACAAAGCAGTAAAGACTAGACGTAAACGAGAAATACGGCCTCCTACTCAGCCAGCACTTCTTTTTTCTTCTTCTTTACAAACCTCTACATCCACTGAAAGATGACAAGACACTCAAAACATCTTAAGTGCCGTTGTAACTTTCAGCAATGAGTCTTGTGAAAAAATATCAGAGCTGCTGTCCATAGACACCTGAGCAGTGCAGCAAGTGGAGCAAATGTGTCCCCATTGTTTATTTAGGGGTAGCAAAGCTATGGTTTTACTACTCCACTTTTGTCTATTTTAAAATAAACGTATCAGATTATATTTAATTAGCCTATATCAATGATCGTTACACTATTTTCAGCAACTGACAAAATCAGACATTATTGGAGCACCCTTTGAGTTGGTTCAGTTGAAACTGTTGCTTCCTACAGCATGCTTTAGTTGTCCATCACAGACTCTCAATTCACACAGGAGCCTGACTATTAACAAAAGTGAGAAACATGCCACTAAAGTTTAAATTAGCTACAAGTAAGATTGTCCTTTTGCTATAATGCTTGACAGATTTATGAGTCAACATCAGCGAACACTGTCTAACATTAGCTCGCTGAGCAGACAGGATTCAGTTGTGGAGATGGAACATTCATTAAGGGGCCGATTTAGAGTCGGCTCTTTTAAAGTGTAATGTGGCTGTTGGTTTTGCCAATTGACACTTTTCACACACTCTCATACCACTCGTCCATTTTCTCACGCAAGGAAAAACTAATTCATAACCGATGAGACAGGACACAGACGTACCAGACAGAGCAGCACCGTGCAGCAGATATTCAGGTGGTCTAATGAGTATTGAGAATAGCAACTCTCAGGTTTGACACTGACAGCTTTAATTATACAAATCATATGGTGGTGTGTTGTAAGGCTGCTGCATTTATATCAATGTTTTGTCTTGTTTGACCTTGAAAATGGCCTAGACTGCAAACTATTACCATATTCGGCCACATGTTTTATACATATAATTTCACCCTCAATTTCACTAATCTAAACTAGTACAGGTAGCTATTTCTCGACTTAAGAGGTTATGTGGTGTAGAAATGCAGGAAATGTGTATTAAATTACTCTTTCCCCCCTTTTCTAGACCCATCCACTAGTAATGCATCTCTTCATGTTTGCTCTCCCATTTTAAGCCATAACCAGACATAATCCATGCTGTTATCTCAGCAGTCACCAGCAGGGGCAGACACTTAAACGTGGTCACAGATCTGCCATCCTTTCAGCTGTTTCTGCAAATGTGGCAAGACGCCGTTTTTGTCACAGAGGCAGACGTGCTAAATTTAGACGCAGCAACAACACAAAGTCATTCCTCTGAAGTGACAAAGATGTGAACGAAAGCATGCAACAAAGGCTCCTGTATCCTTTTCATACAATATGTCATTTGTATAATTCATAAGTGGGTATACATCTCTACTGTAGAGCCTTCTACTATAAGAGCTTTTACCATCACTCAATGCATTATGCACAGAGTGGCTCTAACAGAGTCAACTGAGGTAACATTGTTTTTGTGTGGCAGGTGATTCGTATTCAGGATGCTTTCCCTTTCTGTTTCTTGGCCTGATTCCCGTTCTAGAGATGAGATCAGACAGCGATGGCTGTAACAGAGATAGTGAGTACAAACCGAGTCCACGGTACAGTCTGTTCCAGATAGATCCAAATGGACCAGGCAGTTGGGCTGGGCGAGGAACAGGTACAGGTTCTGCACAGGAGGAAGAAGAATGTCAGTTTATATGGCAGTAGACACGTTCCTAAATATGTCTGTGTGTATGTGTGTGTGTGTGTGTGTGTGTGTGTCTCACTGTAGCATCCTCTCCAGACAGAACCCCAGGGTTTTTACTGAGGTCCAGATGCAGCAGAGAATTGGAGTAGTCGTCACTTGAACACAACGCCTGGGATAGAGAAACCACACCTAGAGAGAGAGGAAGAGGAGGGGAAGAAGGACTTGCGTAAACAAGTTATATGCATCCTTGAGTGTTTAATCATCCTATAATTATCCTATTTTTTCTCCAATAGACCAATTTCATGCTTTAGACGTGACTCATTTGCAAGTAATGAATACCAAACTACATATTGGAAGAGAGTAAGACAGCTCAGTGGCAAAAAATAATTGGCCCGAGACTGGTGAGCTGATATAGAAAGAGCTTTTTAGATGAAGCCAACCAACTTTTTCGCTATCCTAGCATCAGCCTGAAAGCCAAAACAAAAGGAAATCATTCTTTTAAAATCAGATCACTACACAATTACTCCTGACAGCCCGATGGGACCTCTTATTAAAATCCTCACCCTGCCACACTGATGCAAAGCACAGCAAAGCATACTATGGCAAGCTGAGGATTAAAGATAGAGACAATAACACAGGAGAAATATCTAGAAGCAGCTATACATAAAAAAAAGTCTGCAACCATAGTTACTCTGTGTGCTATTCACTATATCATCGATTACAGCCAGCAGTTGCAGGATGAGTGTTTCTTCTCTTCTGTAGCATTGGGGTGAAGCCAGCTACTGCATGTGCTGCTCTGGAGCTGGCAAAGCGCTAAGCTCTTCATCCCTAATTTGCAGCGATTAGGAGGGAAATGAGGGGAAGAGGGGACAGGGTGTCTAATCCCCCCCTCCATCTATCTATCAGCTGCTTAATTCTGCTGGAAGTGGGGACTTTTGGAAGCCATCCGGTTGGTGTGAAATTGTCAAGCGTGTGTGGGAGCAAAGGTATCAGGGCATGCATGACATATCTGCCTATTTGCATGTCTGATCAAGTTCTACAAGACAATGCATAGGTGTGTGCCTGTATGTGTGTGTCTACTGTGTGTGTGCCTGCTTGAGCATGTGTGTAGGTGTTTCAGAGACAGTGAGGAGGGTGGGGAGAGGGAGAAAGATCTATAAATATTCAACAAAAAATGCTCAGCCCCTGCAAAGTCATACCAACACCCACCATTCAAGGTCAGTACCACATCACTGCATTCCCCCAGAATCACTGTGTCAACCCACTGCCTTTTAAAATCGCACCTTCAGTAGTGTGGTCTCCCATTAATAACATACACTAACAGGATATGGGGGCTGTTATCTGTAGCATATGTATTACACTCAGGTTTCAGCTTTGTTATTACATAGAACGTTCCTTCATCCATACTTCCCTGCAAAAAAAAAGAGAGCAGTAACTGCAGAGACGAAGCAGACTGTTGAATATCTCCACACAGGTATTAAGGTGTATAAAAATACTCGGCTCGGAACAATAATGTGTGCCTGATGTGTTTTTTCCCCAGGAAAAATATACATAATTACCACATTAAAATCCCTAAAATGACATCTTCTCTCTCATTAAAAATCCCAGAATCTATGAATATGTAAATATATTTCATTTTAAAAGTTTTCCTGCTCAACACTCCTTGTTCACTGTGAAGTCAATTCTCAGTGTTTGTGCACTGAGAATTGACTTCAGTCAATTCTCAGTGTGTTTCCACATCACACTTGGCCTTCAAGACTAGATGTGATGTCACAAATCATGCTTGCAGGTCCACCACTGAATATCGGATTTTCAATGAGAACAAAGAAACTTTCCCCATTCAGCAGATGAATGTGAAAACATCCTTCTAGTGTAAAACTCTGCACATTCATCATTCTGCATTGTGAAGTTCAAACGTCACCAACAATAGGGACAAGAAGAAAAACACATGGAGGGAGATTTCAAGGTGTTCAAGCTGACCAGCAAAGAGTAATATAAAAGGATGTACTCATTTCATTTCATTGCACACAAAAGTATTACATAACCAACATAATAGCTAAAAAAAAAAAAGGAATATTACATTCTGCCTTAGGAAAAATGCAGTTGTTCAAAAAGAAGGTTTTCAACTTTTTGTTCAAGCTTAAAGGGGAGCTATTATGCTCATTTCCAGCTCTATATATTTATTCTGGGAATCCAGTAGTTTTGCATGATTCACAACTAGCCTCAGCTCCTGCCTCTTTATGGCACCCCTTCTGATGAGTACACTCTGTTTTGGTTGACCGGCTTTCCGGAAGCTGCAAAGGGACAGCCGTATCAGAGTTGTGTTAAGTTACTGCTGATCAACATTTCCTGCTTAATTGCTTCATATTCATAGTCATTTTAATGTCTAACTAACAGGGGACTTGTTCCTCATCGAATTAGCAGTGCTTCATTAGTGGCACAGAGAACCAGATGACACAACAACATCTGGAGATATTTGTATCTGTTTGTTGAGTGGATCAGTTAGAAATAATGCAGGGAGGAATAATACAAGCAGAAACAGCCATAGTGATGATGATGTTTGACGAAAAGCTGCAGATGACCAGCCTCTAACTGTTAAACCATTTATTTCACTTTGCTGTGCTGTGCTGTGCTGTGTAATGGAAAAACACTTACAGCCTGCCAACTCAACTTGAGTCACGGCTTGACTACCCCCAAAACAATGAAAGAAATGCCATAATGTTAGTGGAACGGAGCAGTGAACTTGCACACTATGCATGGATTAGATGACCATAATGACATAGAGCTGGGAAAAAAAGTTAAACCAAGCGTTTAGAGTAGACTCAAGCCTGTGCTTTTTGCTCAGAGGGATTGCTTCTACACACGCTGACACTTTGCCACATTTAATATGAACATCTGACATTGTAACATTATATATGTAAAAATAAAGAAAAGCATACAATAAACTCCATTTTGATTATTTGTAGTAAAGTCCAATGTATTTAAATGAATCTCTGTTATGCTAGTTGTCTGTCTGCCTGACTACTATCATGTTTCTATTGAAATTTTACAGTTTAGTAAAATGTTAAGGTAGCTTAACCTCACCTGCCAATCACATGGATTCCATTAGAGTCAAATAGCATTTACTGCTACTCTGTTATGCTAGTTAGTTTAGCAGGAATTTAGCTATATTGTTTTTCTATCATTGGATTCATATATATATATTATCTTGTACCTTAGATATGGAGAAATGAAATGACCACATTAGTTCATTGAAGTGAATATTTTTAGGGGCTAAACTCAATCAAATAAATGTAGTTTTAGGTTTAGGTTTAGCTAACGGTAGCTGTATCTATCTCACCAGCTAGATTTCACTTGACAGAGTTCTCTTGCTTTAGCTTTTGTAGTAAGTGCAATAGCAGCTTCATGAGCCCAGAGTGATACTGTAACTTGGCTTGAATTTAAGTTACTTAGGAACTTTACTGTCTATATTGTGAAAAATTATCTTTGGCTATACTACAGAGACAGTGATTAAGTGGAACACTTAGTTATTAGCTTTATTTTGTAGTTAAGGCATGACCTAAACATCTTTATGTGATTTTATGTATCTAAAATACTTAGTTACTGTGTTTTGCCTTTGTCAGGCAGCACACTTCTTTTGCAACTCATTAATAAATAAATCATGACATCAGCTAAATCAGATAAACGTCTACCATAAATGCCATGAAAGATCAAAGGTGCTATGAAATAAGCTATAATGAGCAAACATGCCATCAAGATTAAGCTATAAACGTATGGATTTATGTCTGTATCAATATTATCCTTTAGAGTCTGCTGTAATACTAGCGGATGGTTTTATTGTCTGGGATAAAAGCAATAGAACTAGGACACTGCACTAATGCCTACGTAGGATTTTAGGGGGGGAAAACAGATCAACTGCTTATGATTCTGACCTGATTATCATTTGGTAGATGGATCATACATTACCAGCATGGGTCTGTTTATCTGTGTAAGTTCCAGCCACAATAAATCTTCATTTGGGGCTAGCAGGGTGGCCTTATGGTTAAAGAGACTGCTCTTTGAGCAGAGGAGCTGGGGTTAAAAGCATCCACTCTGCTGAAATGTCCTTGATGATTATACCCAATCTAAAACTTAATTGGGCATTCATTCACATGTATGTGTTTGTGTGCAGTGACAGCCACTAGGGGTTGCTGTGTGTCAGAGGAGTACTCCTACCCTTAGAGGACAGGGAGGTCTTGGAGAGATTGAGGAGGCGAAGGCCTTTGTTGAGGCGACACACTTGTTGAATCAGGTTGGACACTCCTGGTATAAGGAGAGAAGAGGAGACAAAGAGAGAGGGGAGAGATAATAATAAGAAGAGATTAAACAGAGAGAGAAGAGGAAGAAGAAACATGGAGGGGAAGACAAAAATAGCTTCACTTAATTAAAAAAACACACAAAGGCCTACACCCCTCCACTATTGAAGAGTTATGAGTAGGACAGTCAAGTCAGCCCACACAGAGCTTTGCCACTTGATATCAAGCTAAAATGTAACCTCTCTCTATAAATCCCGTCCAAAACATACACATACAATATATAATCATACCCACAAACAATACACATACACACACACACACAAACACACACTTACTGTATTTTACACAGTTTCTCCCACATTCCCAGTGCAGACACAAACCCATAAGAATACCATATGCCAAGCCAGATTACATAACACACAGTTTCAGCTCAGCAATCTTATTAAAACACATTGCAGCAATGCTAATATAACAAAAGGCTGTGCTTTATTAAAAATCTATTGTGATGTCATTCTAAAACATTTTTTCATGGTTACTGCATCTTCTTTGCTTTTTCAGTTTTTATTAATCTGCATGTATACAACAACAACAAAAAAACACAATAGGCCCAGCACTGACTGAAGGTCATTCTTTACTATGATTATGTATATTATTGAGATGGTACTTAAAGCTGCATCAGTTTTGCAGTTGTAATCACAGTAAAGTAAGTCCACACACTGTTTATACACACATAAAACACACACTCACAAGTAAATGGAGCGTTGCTAGTGTAAGTACAAAGAATCTATTGAATTTATGGGGTGACATGTCAAATGCAAGAACAGAATTAGCTAATGAGTGATACTGACATGCAAGCATGACCCTGGAAAACACACACACACACACACACTTTTCCGGTGTATGTGTATGTGTGTGTGTGTGTGTGTGTGTGTGTGTGTGTGTGTGTGTGTGTGTGTGTGTGCGTGTGCGTGTGTGTGTGTGTGTGCAAACAAAATAAGTTCACTTTGCTGGCGAGTTGTGGGCGAGACAAAATAGCAGTATTTCTCATAGATACAGCATGAAAGATAGATGACAGAGAAAAAAATAGTAAAAACAAAGAGAAACAGAAAATAAGGGTTCTGAGAGGACAGAGATTGATTCTGAATTCTCTGAGAGCAAACAAAAGCCACGGCGAAGTAAAAGCAAAAGAACAATCAGAGGAGCCCTGAGAGAGCCAGCAGTAGGAGGGAGAAAGAGTTCACTGAGTACAGGCTGGTACCTTGGTTGTCTAACGTGTTGTGAGCCAGGTTGAGGGAGTGAATCACGGACGCCGGGTTCTCTGACAGTGCCGACGCCATCTTCTGCGGAAAATCCCTGGAGAGAAAAACAAATGAAAATAGGTGTTTTTAGAGTGAAATTGAATGAGCAACTTGAGTATGAGAAATGAGTAAATCTGTTGGAAAGATTTCCCTAAGTTACCTGAATGCACCAAGTTCCATATTTACACAAGTGCCAAATAGCCTGCTAAAGAGAAGTATTGTCCCTTTAAATCCCAGTATTATCAGGGCTCCAAATTAAACTTATAAGCTTTCCTTTTTGCATATAACCACAGATATGTGACTGTAGCACAGTATCAGAACTGTCAGGTAGTGAAAGTTTGCATTAAATGCTTGGCCAGATTCTTCTTGGCCAGAGCTGTGTCTGAAATCACTCTGTATTTACTACTATACTTCTACTAGTACATTTACCCTCTGGCATTGTATTGGAGTGTATCAGTGTATTTGTACAGTTTATATGATACCTTTTCAAAAAATTGACTGGTACTGTATATTATATAGAGAATCATGAAAGGGAGTCATTTCTGACATAGCGTTAGCCTTGCATGTACTTATCTTCTGACAAGATAATTTTGCTAATGGCGCTAATTAGCTCACTAATTTAGGCAAACTTCTTGTACACTAATAGCTTTTAGACACTCAAATAAAGTATAATTTTGCTATTTGGACATAAAGCCAGACATATTATTGCTGTCAGTATCAGATACGCAGCCTTGATATGAAGGTCATATTACATATTCTTGCATTTTCCCTCATGTCTATTGAGTGTGTACTGTAATGATTTTTTAGCTAACGGTTTTTCGTTTACAGACCTAGCTTTACTGGTTCACTCTCACTGTTCTGTACCAAAATGGTAGACATAAAAAGTGAGTGGCAAGCTGATGAACACAGTGGAGCATAAAGCAGCTAAAGAAACAGATTTTTTTTTTTTTTTTTTTTTGGTCGTCAGGAGTCCTTAGAGACCAAAAGTTAAAAATAGCTTGAATACCAGACTTACGTTTGTGTGGTGGCCAGCAACAATATGGCTCCAAATTAAAGCTGTTCTGTGACTGTTAGATGTGTAAAGAGACAACTGTTTGCTAGCATGTTTGCCACAATTGTGTTTATAGTTTGTTCCTCTTAAAATGTGTCAATTATTTAACATTACATATCAGAATCACTGTCACTAATATACAGTTTTTCCCTGTCAGCTGTTGTTGCAGCACTTATGGAGAGCCTCTAATAAAAATTGCCCTCTCTATTGGAATAGGTTTAATAAAATAAAGTGTAAAAACTTGGAAACATCATCATTATGCTGAAGTAAATGATTATGCCCTGAGGCAGCCAATTTGTCTCAATTAATACTAAATAAGGAATGCGTAGAAGGTGAAAAGTCATGCCAGGTAAAGCCTAAAATTTTAATAATGTTTGAACGGAGAAACAATAAGCCTGTCGCAGGCAGAGCGGAGGGAGCTTTCGTGGTTAATGATGAAAGAGTGGAGGTTAAGAGAGGTGAGAGGGGGAGAAAAAAAAGGAGGGGAGACAGAATTGGAAAGGTCAAGACAGCAGAGAGAGTGGGAGGGTGAGGAGGAATTGAGAGATGAGATGAGGTAGATAGAAGTGAGAGGAGAGGACAGAGGCATATAGGAGAAGAGGAGAGGAGAGAGAGAGAGAGAGAAAATGCTGGGGGTGGGAGGGGGACTTGAGCAGACAAAAGCAGAGAGGCGGAGGAGCGTTTGATAGGCGAAGGTGTGAGGAGAAGAGAAGGAGAGGAAATTGAATTAAACAAAGAGAGGTGACAGGTGAGGTGGCAGATGATTGTCAGGCAGGAGGAAACCTACGATTTGAGTCCTGCATTCTCCAGAGTGAGCTCCTCCAGACTGTTGGACTTGCTGACTGTGTGCAGGACCTGGTCCACCACCTCCGACCCCTGGAGACAAATAAAAGAACA
Source organism: Scomber scombrus (assembly GCF_963691925.1). Taxonomy (NCBI): domain Eukaryota; kingdom Metazoa; phylum Chordata; class Actinopteri; order Scombriformes; family Scombridae; genus Scomber; species Scomber scombrus. The sequence continues at coordinate 7,296,294 of NC_084980.1, forward strand.
CTTGTGAAGCTTGTGACCCAAGGCCTCAAGTTCACATGAAATTGATCTTATGTGCATTAAGGTTAATAGCTTCATAGACTTGATTAGGTTTTGAAATCAAGTTTCATAATAAGAAACACAGATTTGTATTTAGTATGGTAAATTTTTTTTAAATCCCTGAACATCTATATATCCTCAGTTGTTTCCTCACTATAAATACAAAATTTGCTGCCAGACTTAAAACAATTGTAACCATTTTACATGAGAGATTTCTGTATTGGGGTCATTTCATTAGTCTGAATTGGGTTGGACTGAGTAGGAAAAAAGTGATACACACATATGCACCAATCAACCATTTTATGTTCGTACATGTTTTTCAGTATTAAACTCTTATAAATATTAATAACTGAATATTTTTAATCAGAATTTTAACTTTGAGTCTTGCTTATTTAGCCATGAACGTCTAATATTATAGAAATGTATTAAAAATAAATTACACTGTGGAGTTTTTTACCACTAGTATGACTATGGAGCAATGTTTTTAATGAGTTGGCCCCCTTTTTTTTGTTTGTATTGTGTACTGGCAGATCAGCAGTTGGTAATGTGCAAAGATGCAGGACAATACTCCAGCAAAAGCAGTGAAGAAGAACACTGACAGCAAGTGAACATGGATGAAATCAAAGCAAGCCTCAAAAATGATATTTGTAAAATCATATTTGTTTCTTGGTTAGAAAACAATCAATGTAAACATAACGTTTGTCTATTTCCAGGAAAATATGAGAGGGGCTTTAATGATCACTAAGGTGAGATAATTTAATGCACTTCAATCACAGAGTGATGCTGCTTAATCTAACTTAATGCTAAGCATCAATCATTTTCATATCATCTTAAATTGGTGCTTAAAACTATGCTGAGGGCAAACTTAACTCAGTGTCCTCTTTAAAGTCCTGTCTTCAAACTTGTTTTTATGAACTTTTCTTTATTTTTATTTAGTATATATATATAGTATAGAAATGAGATTCAATTGATATTCAAGGTTGGCCTAATGTAGACGATGCATTGGTGTAAATCAATGGTTATTTTAAGTTAAGGGTAAAAAAATGTGAACTGCTGCCAGAGCTTTGAACATATTTGAACTGAAGTCGGGCAAACGAGCACATAAACGAACGTTTTCAATAAAATAAAAGTCTTCTCACTACACACAGGCTGGCAAAGGAAAACTTAAAGAGATAAAAGATTAAATAAAGTGATGAGAAGTCGACATCTGGCTGAAGGTTTATGAGTGAGGAAGATTTAAAAAGAAGGATAGTTACAATGCGCAGGTCTTTGCAGTACAGCTTGGTGAACCAGGTGTTGTACGCAATGGATGCCACGATCACTGCCAAGTCCCTGGAATGGGGACACACACACACACACACACACACACACACACACACACACACACACACACACACACACACACACACACACACACACACACACACACACACACACACACACACACACACACACACACACACACACACACACACACACACACACACACACACACACACACACACACACACACACACACACACACACACACAGAAACAGATAAAATTCAAATCTTTAAATTAGCGAACTCCATCTGCTCAAAAACCATTTGATGTCATTGATCCATAAATTCACATTATCGTGGGCCAAACTTTTTCTTTGCTGCCCGTTTTGTAGGAAGCAGTTTATCATTGTGAC